>NC_055959.1:35977773-36332773 GCF_018492685.1 Alosa sapidissima | reverse complement strand
CTGTATTATTTACCACATCAATTTAGTCTGTATTATTTAACACCTGTATTCATTGCATGCATCCTTTACTGCAGTGTGAGTGTAGTTCAAAGTGTCAGAAGAAAGGCTGTTGATTAAATAATACTGGGGTTACTTGCATTACCTCACTATCAGTACATGCGTTCTCCCAAATTTGAGTCATGAGTCCGAACTAGAACCCACACTTATGCACAAAGTTCCATTTCCTGCTCATGCACAATGAACTCTGTTCTGTCATTACTTCAGTAAGGTAAACACAAACCTGCTGATCCCTGTTGACATTGGTTCAATAACTTATCTAAATGAAAACACTCATCTTGACTGGTAAGTTTCAGGTTTACAAGGGAAAAAGTTGTACGCCATTAGTGTGGCCCTGAAAGTTTTGTGCTGTGGAGGTTTAATTAATGTTTTCCTACCTTGATTGTGAAATATTTAACTGACTAAAGAAAGAGACAAATCAACGTGACTTTTTCATTATGCAGTTTCATTTCTTGCTTCATAAGTGAAGACTGTTTCAACTACTGAAGTAAACAATGGTATTGTGCCTTTAGATAGATAGATATACTTTATTGATCCTAGGGGAAATTCATTCTTTACATTTGTCCACACAACCAAGAACACACCTTAATTCAGAGGTCAATACCATATATTTTGGTATTTCATAAACTGATTCCAGTCAGTAACACACGAAGCAAATGTTTGCATAGCAAGTGTATTTTTAAAGCCTGCACACCATATCAATACCACTCCAGTCCATAGTTCAGCAACTCATAAAATATGTAGGTGACTTCCATCCCATGGACAATAAATTTGGAAATTACCACTGAGCACTTGGTACTGGGATTGTGTATTCAAATCAATAAACAGAAAGGTCTTAGAAACTAGTGAATTTCCTAAATATACTGCTCAAAAAAATTAAGGGAACACTTCAATCATACACTGGATCGGTATTCTGAGACTGTTTGGCTCTGAGCACAAGTAAAACTTGAGGCGAGTGTTTTATTTTGCAAGAACCGTCAGACATTCTGTGAATTTAGTTTGATGGAGAAAAGGGTGGAAGGTTTCAAAAAATGTTTTAACAATTGTGGAAAACTGCAAGTATTCCCTTAATTTTGTTAAGCAATATACATTTTAACCAAGATGTAGACTAGACTGCTTTAGGCATGGAAGGGACCTCTACAACAACCAAATGAAAGACAAAGTGTCCCCCCTTCCGTTTCTGGGGTCACACATTCAGCAACTTTCAAAGCTGAACAGAAAGAGCAAGAGAAACCTGCTCCCTTAGTTGCGCCAAATGTTGCATAGATGTATGGCCAGAACCTGCGCGGGCTCCACTAGCATTTTAGTGGTTATATTCAGTCACAGACACATAACCATACCAAGCCCTCCCCCACACCCCATCAGAGGAATACCAGGAAGTGGCGTCATAACGTTTTATTGTAACGGGTTGTACAAAACAAAGAGAGGTTACATGAAACCGTGCCTGGAGAACAGCACAAAGTTTACTAAAATTAGAAAAAAGGGGGAGGAGGAAGAGATGGGGATTAAAATTAAAAAAAAAGAAAAGGTCACCACTCGTCTCGTATCATTTGTGAAGCCGTCTGTCCATGTGTGCATTGATGGACCGACCCCCACGTCCAAGGAGCCACACAGGTTATTAAGAGTCTCATTTTGGAGGTAATGATCATCAATATCAGCTACAGGGCCACGGTGGAGGCAGCATAGGGTTAAACATCAGAGCCAGGACCCGGAGAAGGAGGGGCGGGGTGGGGCAAGAGGGAGGAGCGCGGGGGGGAGGGTCACAGCAGCTTCTAGAATCCGTGGACCTTGAGCTGCTCCTCTTTAGCCAAGCCAATCTGTCGGGGGAGGGAGAAAAAGAGGGAGGGAGGTTAGACAAAGGGCACTTTCAGATCCCAGTCAGCAGGTCAGAGGGGCTCACCGAAAGCCATGCCGAGTGGAAACAGCTCTACAATCATGTTTGTGAAGAGCAGCTAGCTGTGAAATTGCTGGTTGGTGTGTGTGTGTACAGACATGTTATGTAGTAGGATGAAGCTTACCTCAGTCAAAAACTGGCAAATGTTCTTACGCTGGTCGCCTTGCAGTTGAATCACCTCACCATACTCTGGATGCTCAATCACAGTCCCATTGCAGGCAAATTTCTGCGGAAAAAGCAATCACGTCTTACAGTAAGAAAAACAGCCCATCTACACTGCCCGCAAGGTCACAGACAAATTACATCATCTAACATGATGAAAACAAAGGCAAGATGGCCACATACCCTCTTGAAGGCCTTGACTAGCTTCTTCTTGTCATAGTCATCGGATATGCCCTGGACTGTGGTCAGCGTCTTCCTTCCGTTGCGCTGCTGGATTCTTATGTGGATGTAGTCCTCAGTCCCTGCTGGGAGCCGGTCATCACCCTTAGATGCATCAGCAAAGGGGTCTGAGGGGAAAGATGAAAATAGCAGAAAAATAAAACTTGAAATCAATATATGAAATATCGATTAATTTAACAATCTAAAAATACACGCAGATCGCTGCATATTTCGGTCCCAATACAGCGAGTTTGCCTGAGCGGTAGCAGGAATATGGAAGTCGGGGCCAAAAATACCATCATTGACCTGCAAACAGCTCCAACTATGGCAATCAAAAGCGCAGAGTAAGCAATTTGAGGTTTTCAAATTGCACTAACGCTAGGTACGTCCAACTTGTGTTGGCTTGTCTGTTACCTCCAAAGACCTAAAATGGCTAATTCTGCTACGTTTGTTGGTTGAGGACGCTGGCTTTTTTTGTGCTTCCGCTATGGGGGGAAAAAAAAAAAATAAAAATAAAAAAATCCGATGACCCAGCGATGAAGGCCACATTAACAGTTGTTGAACATCCTGGTCTTGCGCCATCCGTCTGCATGTGGCGGATTACCTTGAAGCCCACATACACAATTCATATTTATAGGGTGGTTGCACAAACATCTCATATCAATCTAAAAATAGATCTTGAGACGGTACTTGGGGGCCGCAAAAGGGCCTGTGAATCATCGTGCTGGTCGATGTGCGTAGCGTTAGCGAACAAGCTACAGCATGCACCATCCAAGTAACCTAAAGCAGCTAGCAGCTAATGTTAACGTTAGCCAGCTGCAAATCGACTTACGGCCAAATTGCCGACCCAAGCAGAAAACAGAAATATGAAAGCCCATCATCTAAAGTTAGATATAGTCTTGGAACATGTGTTGCTTGGTACAATAACACCAACTAAATGGTAACGTTAATCAATGATTGAGACAGCAGATAACCGCAGATTAGCGGACATTCAATCTGTGGGCCTGTTAGCATAACTAGCTAACACTACCAACGGTCGTTAGTTGACAATTAGCACAGGAAAGCAATTCAACAAGGGAGTGCGGTAATCGACACATCCAAAAGTGTCAATAGACACAATATGTTTAAAATAATTTAAAACTGGACACACATTTATATTGGCCAGCGATCGAATTCTTAGCTGGCT
This sequence comes from Alosa sapidissima, assembly GCF_018492685.1. Classification (NCBI taxonomy): domain Eukaryota; kingdom Metazoa; phylum Chordata; class Actinopteri; order Clupeiformes; family Clupeidae; genus Alosa; species Alosa sapidissima. The sequence goes on along the minus strand of NC_055959.1, from coordinate 36,329,255 downwards.
AGGTCTGACTAGGCAATCCTCTCGCCCTTCCCCCACCCGACTAACTCAAAACGTTAACGTAAATTATTTGTTTCTTACCAAAAGTTTGGAGGTTCTGGATAGCGGACATACGATAAGATTCTCTTTCCTTTCGGATGACAACTGGGTGTCGAGCGATTGGTTCTCTTTGAATAAATGTACTAGTTTTCTGCTTGCTTTCACCCACAGGCTTGTCGTGCCAGCTATTCACTGCTCTCAAAATGGCGATTGCTCCGTTGGTGAAGAAGAAAACATCTCTTTATAGCCCCTCCCCGTGTGAAGGACGATGACGTTATTTGTAATACGCCACACCCGTCACCTTACGCAATCCTTACCGGAAAAGTGAGAACATGGTTGCTTTGCTTTCCCCTCAAGCTAAATTCATTTTTCGGAAAATAACTAGAATCAGGCGAAAGGTTTCAGGTTTATTGTCGACCAACGCATGTCTTAACATTGGTAGCTTATAGATATAACCTATAGTGAAAGTACGTAGCATACTTTGTTGTTGATGTGTAAATGTGAAGTAGGCCTAGCCTATAGCCCTAGGCTACTTGCTTTGTTTTTGACATCAATGTTTGTTTAACCCTAAGATACGCCCTTGCTACACTACTGAAATGATTTTAGCCAAATTAGTGTTTGTGGAGAGGTTGCACAACCTAGCACAGAATCTGGGGGGATAGTCCGTGGTTTAGTGACAAACCTGGGTAGGTTAACTCCGAGTAGGCTAAGTGGTAAACCTACAACAAGAGCCCTATGGCATTGTCTTGTTAGGAGAATAAAGCCATACAGCTCTTCTATTGGGAGGTTTACCACTTACTATGAGTTAACTTACCCAGGCGTGTCACTAAACCACACACATTAGAATAGCCTACCCTCCTGGTTGCCTAGGCCTGTTGATGAAGTGCTGAACACTGAACGAGTTTGAAGTCTTGAGTACAATCTGTAAAATCACACCCGCCGTTGTAATTTCTGTCAAGAAAAAAAAAACAATGTGGCCAGCATGTAGAAAACGATTTGGTAATGATCATGGGACTATCGGACAAACCTTGATCCAGAACCATAGGCTATCTTTAGACAGGAGGATAGCCTATGTTCCCAAGGTCCTATGCTCCCAGGGTTCTATGCCCAAATTAGTGGTTCAGAGATGGCTTCCACCCCATGATCTTTCTGTAAAACACTGGTTGTATACTGTATTAGACATTATGTACCTAGAACTTTCCTCAGCAAGAATTAACCATCCAAAGCCTTCCACTATCAATCATTGGCTGCATGGCATTGCTATGATTAAAGAGTTGCTTTGTAAATAGGTATTTCTTTTTTTTCAATCCTTTTCTATAAGGTGTGTGTGTGTGTTTATTTTGTATGATTGCTTCAAACATGTATTTGTACTCTGACTAATGCTGATCCATGTGTTGGTAAGGGATTGTGTGGGTGGGTGGGTGGGGTTAAGGGAAAATTTTACCATTATTGACAAATGCTGTATATACTTCCCTATGTTGAAAAATCAATAAACATTACATTACAAAAAAAACAAAACAATATGTCAAAGGTGATGTCCCATTCCTGTTAGTAGCATGTTTAAACCTTATGCCTATAATCTCTCAAACTCAATGGCTGAATCCCAAAGTGAGCTCTGAGGACTAAAGACTCACAGACTTAAAGCTGCAGTTGGCAAATCTGACAGATTGAGGGGCCTAAGCCAAAATTTTGAATGTTTACTCTCATGCCCCTCCCCCACTACCACCGAGCACCCTCTCATCGAGTTTGTGCTCGTCAGTGCGCACCAGACTGTGATTGACAGTCAGATCTCACACAGCCCAGCTCTGATTGGACCAGAAGAACCGGGAGCTGTGGATTTTTGCAATTTTTTTGTATCTCTTTTTTTGTATCTCTTACTAGCAAATAAACTAATTTCCCAAAACACTGTCATTTAATGAAAATATAAGGTCATTTGTGCTACATAATAGGCTTGCTGAAGGCCTGCTGATGGGAAAGGTAATGAGCCTGTGGAGCTCAGTCAGCATTGGAACAAGACTGTCTAACCTGCAACAATTTATCACTTTTTGATGTTGGCCTGCTTTGTCATGCAATTGGTATCATCCTCTAAATCATGGTGGTTAGCCACAAGTGTGGAAAAAAATAACTTGGCGAAAAACCTCATACATTGCAGATATCTAAACAGTAACAGAGCTTTGCCTTTGATGAAAAAGAAATAGGGTGACAAGCTATCTCTTGATTGTTGAGGGCACAACCAATATTAGATCACTACTCCATCAGCTAAAATTAGATCAAGCAAGAAGAGAAACAGAAAAAGACCACAAGGGAACTATGAGAGACATTGAATTCACATGAAGGACTGCTGAACACACATCACGTGAAGTGTGTTTCATGTAAGGCCTTTGTCTTTAAAAGGCAAATACACAGTTAATGTAATTAATGATGTGTACATGTAGCCTTATTGTAAATATATATTTATATAATCAATGGATACATTAATACAACCCCAAACCAGAAAAAAATGGGACCTTGCGTAAAATGTGAATAAAAACAGAATGTAATAATCTGCAAATCTCTTAAACTCATATGTAGTTGCAAAAAGGACACAGACAACATATCATATCAAATGTTGAAAATGACAAATTTGACTATTTCATAGAAAATATTTGTTAATTTTGAATTTGATACCAGCAACACATTTCAAAAAAGTGTTGGGACGGAGGTAATAAAATGCTGGAAAAGCTGTGTAATGATAAAGAAAACAAAAGGAGTATCTGGCAACACGATTGGGTAGGAAAAAGAGCGTAAGATGTAGGGGTATTCATCACTCTGTGCACAAATTATGAAACAATGTTTCTTAAGATGACATTGTGAGGTATTTGGGGAGTTCATCATCTACAGGTACAGGACATAATATTATTAAAACATTCAGAGAATCTAGAGAAATCTTTGCAAACAAGGGAAAGAGAGAACACCAGACCTGTTTCCATTGTCTATGTGCACAGTTTGATACTCAATTCAAAAACTGCAGCTAAAATTGTATTGAGACATGCCACCGAAAATGCCACCCTCTTATCTGGGCCTGAGCTTGTTTAAAATGGACTGAGGTAACATGGAAAAAGGTCCTGTGGTTAGACCAATCAAAATTTGCCATTCTTTTTGGAAATCATGGACTCATCTGGGCTAAATAGGAGAGAGCCTATCCAAGTATCCAACTTGTTTTAGTGCTCACTTCGAAACCCAACATGTATGACGGTGTGGAGGAGCATTAGTGCCTACAGCATGGGCATCTTGCACATTTGGCAAAGCACATTCAAATTCTGAATGATGTATACAGGTTTTGAGCAACATATACTGCCATCCAGGCAATGTCTTTTCCAGGGAAGATCTTGAATATTTCAGGAAAACAATGCCAAAATGAATTCTGCACATATTTAAATAGTATTTCTCCATAGAGGAAGATTTCAGGTGCTAAGACGGCCTGTCTGCAGTCCAGATTTGTGAAATAGGTGCACAATGGAATGAAAAACATGACTAAGAATATCCCATACTGTTGAGCAAAGTCCTATATCGGAAACTAAAGGGACAACACAGTAGACCTACTCCAACAGTATATTACACAATAAGCCTACTCACTGAACCACCTTGCTTATTGCCTTTGCACCTTGCTTATTGCCTTTGCACCTTGCTTATTGTGTCAGAGGATTCATATGATTTAAACTGGCATATCACAGAAGCAGTGTTGCAGAACTTTGGATTTACATATGGACCCTTTCAACAAGGTAAACAAAAACAATGCTTGAACGTTCTATTTGGGCCCCAATCTACTTCCTCTGCATTAAGATAACATATGGAATGTTAAAACGGAAGTCTTGTGGGGCCAACTATGATGCTGATAATGGAACTCTCTTGAAAGGGTCCATAAGTTGGTTCAATATTGCAAATAACTGATCTATATTTTATTTTACCACGTCTGCTCGCGGACCACTTGGGATAGCATGCGGATCACCAGTGGTCCCTGGATCACACTTTGAGAAACACTGTTCTAGTGAAATACTCATCATGTATGCTACAGATATTGTAATTCTTAAACCTTGAACTGGAATTAATTATTTTAAAAAGAAACAAATGTAAATGCTTGTCACTTCATCAGAACCATTTGTTGTGTGTTTTAACTGCATTTTGAACACACATAGATTTTCAGTTGAGAGCCTTTGCATAAGCAGGTGACCGGTTTCATTTAAGGTCAAATCTAAGTTGGTGTTGTAGTGAAATACCTCAGTTGATGCTCTTGATTCTAACTTAAAGTCAAAAAGATGGAGTGGAATGGATTGATTTGCAGTTTTGGACTCCAACCCTGTGCCACATACTATAATCAGTTTTAATCCCTTCAATACCCGGCATATGCGTTCCTTTGCAATTATCACAAAGCTATGGCATAGTATGTCTCTATCCTTCTGTTTTTTAACAGAGAATGTATGTGATTTTTCAGATCTCTGTTTCTAGATGTCACCAAGTACTGTCAGTACAAAAACAAACAAAAACAATCGGTGCTCGAGTTGATTATCTAGAGCTGCCAGGCAGCTACAGTGCTACCCTCTGGGGGCATAAACATGTAACTGATTAATCTAAAAAAGCAGACAGAGAATGTGGATTTAGTGGGCTCTTGTTTTATTGGTAGTGACAAACTGCAGGGGAAATCCTGTCTTGTGCTCAGGTGTTTTATTGGTAGTGACAAACTGCAGGGGAAATCCTGTCTTGTGCTCAGGTGAATCAATAGGTACCGTATGATTAGTGCCAAGTGGATCAGGACCTTCCGCTTTGGTTGAGGCACCTCCTTACGCGACAAGGGAGGAGGAGGTGGATGAAGACACCACCTTTCCATCAACCACCTCTTCCGTCACTGTCACCACTCTGGTACGTGTGGACACCACGGGCTTGGCCACTACCACTGCTGCTGCTGATACTGCTGCCGCTGCGGATGCGGATGCCGAATATGATGACGATAATGATGTTGATAATGATGAAGATGACATGGTTCTGGCAGAGAGAAGAGAGACAGTGGTCACCAAGACTGTACTGGTATTGAGTTTAATCAACTGTAATTTAATTAAAAGGAGGTTGGTTCGGGGCGCTGTGGCAGGTTTGAATCGGACCTGCGGTCATGTTCCAATCCCACCCCATCTCTCTCACCCACTCACTTCCTGTCTATCTTCACTGTTCTGTCGGAATAAAGGCAAAGGCATGTGGTTGGCTACTTACGAGTACAAAGAGGCCGCGTATGCGTCTCCGTCGAGCAGTCTTCTGTACTCGGCGATCTCCAGCTCCAGTCTGGTCTTGATGTCCAGCAGGGTCGAGTATTCGTAGCCCTGGCGCTCAAGGTCTCCGCGGAGGGCAGCGAGCTGTTCCTCCAGGCTGCTCACCTGTACCTGGAAGCCGCCCAGCATGCTAGCGTAGCGGGTCTGTGTCTCTGCCAGGGTGCCTTCCATGGACGCTTTCTAAAACACAAACAAACAAAAAAAAAAGACGTCAGTAAGACATATAAAGAGTCGTTGCCTCCCACATTATAAATATCAATACCATTGCTGTTATTAATGATCTTATATTACCGTTAATGTTGCATCCCATTGATATAAGACAGCCTACTGTAATAATAGCCTTCTGTAAATAGTTATTGACCTGCAATAATGAGCTATAGGCCCTAAGCCTACAAATGATTAGGATATCTTCTAGGAGATGTATAGGTCTGATATTAATAACCATGACGCTTAGTTTACTATGGCATTGTTTAAGTGTCCACTCACCATGCTGATGAGGCCTTGCAGCTCGATCTGTAGTGCCTGCACTGTGGTCCTCATAGACGTGACTTCTGAGCTGGACGTCTGGAGGCTGGCTGTGCTTGTGAGGACTTCTTTGCTGAGCACTTCCGTCTGGACAAGGGAAAGAAAATGCAACAATGTTACAGGGAGTTGCCTCTTCAATGTAGCCTTCGTTTTGTTATTGTAGAATGTAGTATTTTCGAGTTTCAATGAAAACTGTTAATTGATTTAGATGACACAATTAACAATATCAATATTTGAGATAATAACTATAATTGACTTGGATAACAAACAGTTATTGTTATATTAGGCTAATAACTTCTTTGTTGGCCTTAACTTTGTTTACTAACTCCAGTTTTGATCCATGCTTAGTAGGTTTAGCTGTACTCACCTTCGCCTGGAACCAGCCCTCCAGTTCCTTCCTGTTCTTGACGGCCACAGCCTCGTAGTGTTCACGGACGCCGGCCAGCACTGCCATGAGGTCCTCCTGAGGAGCAGCGTCCACCTCCACGTTTACTGTGCTGCCGACGAGAGCCAGGAGATCCTGAGGACGACATCAGGTGGGTGGATAAGATGATGATAATGACCAAGGGGATTATATTGAAACTTTATACAAGCAAAACGTTCCTTGCAAGTGAGTAGACATACAGTATGTTATAGCCAATCAAAGATCACATGGAGATATGGACAAGGAAGCAACAAACCTCCTGGTGGTTCTTCTTCAGGAAGGCGGTCTCTTCCTAAATGGTCCAGCGATATCAGCCTCCACGGAGAGACGTGTGGCCTGCTCTGCCTCAAATCTGAAATAATAAAAGTGAACTATTAATAATTATCATTAAGTTGTCAAGACACACATATACTGTGAATTTGTTCGCGCCTGCATCTGGCCATATACGCAGACGCTCCAGTAGAGGGCGCTGCGACCTTAAATCAGACACATGCGTTTTTCTGTGGTGTGCTGTGCTGCTGCAAGCTTTTCGCTGATAACGGAATATGATTTCATAAAACTTTGAGTTTTAAAGAGGAGGGATAACACTCACTTGACTCTGAAGTCATCAGCAGCCAGTTTGGCGTTGGCAATACCCAGCACAGCTACTCCCTTAAAACTGATGATGCCCATAATCTTAAAGCAAAAATATAAACATAGAAAATAAGATTAGACGAGGTACTGGAACAGGTAATGAAAGTATGTACATGTTATTGTTTGTTTATGTAAGGTTCATTTGACATTATATAACATTGCACATTAATTACATGACATGTAAATATGGCAGAATTAGCCAAAATGGCTATTTTACATCTGGGTCGGTGTTAAAAGGTAACATAGGCTAACTACACCTATAAAAGAAAATACCAATCATGATAAAATGTAATGTTAAAAGGACACAAAACACATACAACTAGTAATAATAATATAACATTTTTTACAGCTCTTGAACTGTGGAATGATCCCTCTAATTAATGCATCATAGCCTACAGCATGCGTGTAAAGTTAAAAATGGTCTTTAACTGTAAACTGAGTTTCTGCACTGATACTGGATATCCCAACACCCACCTTGGCCTGGAGGTCATTGATGGTGACCATGAAGCCAGAGAAGTCATGCACGGCAGGGCCGATCCTAGCCTCCAGGAACTGTCTAATCTTCAGCTCCAGCTCGGCGTTGGCCTTCTCCAGGGAGCGCACCTTGGCCAGGTAGGAGGCCAGACGGTCGTTCAGGTTCTGCATGGTGAATTTCCCGTTGCCAACAACGGCCTCGAAAGCTCCACCACCAGAGGCCATGCTGAAGCCGCCGCCGCCAGCAGCGAACCCGAACCCTGCGCCAGCACTGGAGATGCGAACTCCAGATCCTCCGCCTCCAGCAGCGACCTCCACACTGCCGGCCCGCATTACGCTCATGCGAGCTCCACCTCCGGACAGGGAGAGCCCAGATATTCCCCCTGCGATGGATGATCCGGAGGACATGGAGACGCGGCTGGAGAAGCTGGTTGCCATTGTGAGTGGAGGCTGATGCTTCTCAGAGCAGGTCAGGAGTGATGAGAGCACGACCACGCAGCCCTTTTATACAGAAAAGGTTAATCTGTGGAGTGTATTCGCATGACTTTACTTGAAGCATTTGAGCGATTCTGCTTCAGGTGTTCCTATGTTGCCGCGGGCAGTTTTTAATGTTCACCTCGCATTAGTGAATGTTCAAAGTATAGCCTATATTCAAAGTAGCCTACTTATCTTGCATGGAATATAACGTCCTGTTACGTGAACGTACACTTATTACCACAAGGGCAAAATGGTCTGCGATAGAATTAGGAGATATTTGTAAATACAGTGATTGTAATGTCCAGAGACGCTCTGTGTTTCCATGAGTATGAATGTTGCAATACACAGGTGTTTGAGTCATTCAAAACACCTACAATGGCATTAATGTGCAGACTGGCAAAACACTGTTATTGTAGGTTTGCCATGATTATGTTTAGCAGACTGAATACAAATACTTATCTGAATATTTAGGTAATCAGGCTATGGCCTGATTGAAACTCTGTTTCAAGGCCACAGAGTACAACTGGATAATAATTTAACTGCAATAGGACCTCTGCTAATTTTGCAAGAGACTGAAACTGTGTTCCGTTGGATTTGCACTACCCCAACATTTTACAGTTAGACATTCCTGCTTTAATATAATTGATCTGTCTCTTGGTCCCTGTGTTAATGTTCCTTCCCTCATCAGAAGTAGCAAAATGTCACAGTACACATTTTTCATAACCATGATTGAATGATGCCTCATTTAGACCACTTTGTTTCATTTTGCTGAATAATGTGACACACACTCCTAGCCTGGTTACCCAATCTGAGAGCACAGTGCATTGGGTCAGGTAGATCTGGGACACTGGTGCCAATCACAAACACATCTGACATGGGGCAGGCTTTACAAGATGACAGACAGGGCACCATTGAGAATCTTTTGTACACAACTATAATGTCTTAATAATACTGTTGGATATACAGTGCTCTCCAAATTTATTGGCGCCCCTACTAAGGTTGAGTAAAAAGGTATATATGAGATGGCCATTTACCTTGGCCTCACAATGAAAACAATAAGGAAAAATACAATCTTGAAGGGAAGCAAATTTATTTTCTAATTTTCAAGTACCATCATTATTAACACCACTGTATGTAGTATTTTGTAAAGCCTCCCGTTATGGAGTGTCCTCGATGCTGCCCCCACAGGCCAGTGTTCCAAAGGGCATCATTATGGAGTGCCCTCGATGCTGCCCCCACAGGCCAGTGTTCCAAAGGGTGCCATTATGGAGTGCCCTCGATGCTGCCCCCACAGGCCAGTGTTCCAAAGGGCATCATTATGGAGTGCCCTCGATGCTGCCCCCACAGGCCAGTGTTCCAAAGGGTGCCATTATGGAGTGCCCTCGATGCTGCCCCCACAGGCCAGTGTTCCAAAGGGTGCCATTATGGAGTGCCCTCGATGCTGCCCCCACAGGCCAGTGTTCCAAAGGGTGCCATTATGGAGTGCCCTCGATGCTGCCCCTACAGGCCAGTGTTTCAAAGGGCATCATTATGGAGTGCCCTCGATGCTGCCCCTACAGGCCAGTGTTTCAAAGGGTGCCATTATGGAGTGCTCTCTATGCTGCCCCTACATGACAGTGTTCCAAAGGGTGTCATTTCCAGTACAGTATGCAGTGGAATGCAGCTCTCTAAATTATAGGCTACTACATGTGAGAACTCCTCTTGTGGATAAAATGTGATGCAGTGAAGTAAAGGGCGTCCCTACTTGAATCAATTTAGGGAAGTTTCCAAATGGATGCCCCTGCAGTGGAAAATATGTGGTAGATGCCCATACAATGGTATAAACTTGAGGTTCCACAGGTGCCAGCTGGAAGAAAAAAAATCATGAAGTGCCCTCTATAGCAGGGGTCTCCAACCTTTTTGGTAATGAGGGCTACCTATAGCACTGCAGCACTATGAAGTGCCCTTGAAGTGCCCAATATTTTGGAATTTGGTCTCAGTTCTGCTAATTCATTGACTGAATTGTACTTTCCATGCACACTAAACTAAACTACACTGAATGCATGGAAGGAACCACCTTACAGCTAGTCACGTAAGACTCAGTGTGTATGATCTCGTGGTCATAATGAAAACCTAAATAAACTTTCTCCAAGTTGTTAGAAATGCACCCAAATCCTAACAATACATGTAAAGTAATATATACAGGTGATATGTCAAAGTTTTCAACTTAAATAACATTTTACAGTTACAAAATTAATACAAAGTGTGGAGTGCTTTATACAGTCAACCTACCCAATGCAAAGCATAACGCTTCTGATCGGGTACGGCAAAAACACATGGACAAAAAGTAGAAGAAATTCTTGGATTCTGCCATAGACCTCAATGTTAAAAAGAGAGCCCGATCACTGCATAAATGTGCGGGGGCGTGTACTGCTACCCTATTTGCATAAATTTCCAGGGACAGGAAATGGCCTCTCATGAAGTATCTTCGTAATCAACCATCTTTGGTACACCGCTTCTCCAAAGGGGGCTCCAAAACACCAATCTCAGTACAGCTGCTTAATTACTGCGAAAATCACATACAAACACTAAACTACATTTATAACTCTGTTACACCTGCATGTGTGTGTGTGTGTCATATCAGCCTCTGTGTTGTGGTGTTTATGGTGTTACGAAATGTTTCTGTATAAGCTGTGAGTGGGCTAGGCTGAACTCTGATAAGGGATAAGAACTTTACACTAATGGATTGGTTAATGAGGTTAATTGAATGATTGGGACATGGGCCGGGATAAGTGGCTTCCCAACTGGCCACGGAGGGTGACGCGATCTGGCGGTGCAACAGCAAGCAGTTCAGTTCAGCGGGTGTCTGCAGGAGAAATGCATGCATGCATGCCGACGAAAGGAAAGTACCTGTTCCTAGCATACTGTTGTGAGTGAATCGGCCAGTGTCGGGGCTCCCAGGATTGTAAAGGCTGTGCGTTGTTTTTGTCTGTCGTTCCGGAGAGCTGTGGAGTTCGGGACCGTGTCTGGACCAGTGAGGGGAGAGACAGAGAGACGCACGCTGTCATCTACTCGAGAAGAGTAATATTTCTCACCTGTGATAAATGACTGGGCTGCTGTCTAGCCCGTAGCTGTCTGAGTGTTTGCCTTGTCAATTTTCAAGCCTGCGAGGGGGTAATCTGGGTACCCAGAAGCTCGCTAGGGAGGAGATCAGCGCTTCGGAGGAGCGGACGGGAGAGTTTGCATGGAGTGTGACTGAAGTTGGCCGTGGAGTGCGAGATGTTCCAGTCAGAGAAGTTATAATTTGTTGCTTGGTGTGAGTGGGCTAGCAGATGATGTGAGTGGACACTGGGTGTTTTCCCTTCGGTCGGCAGTGACGAGGAAGAGAAGACGTGGACGCAGCTGGAATAGGAGGACACGGCTGGCTCAAAGAAAGAAAGTGGACTGCGTGCACCGCCCCCTTCTCATCTCCGGTTTGTGTTGGCCTAGCCCTAGCATGACTGTGTGGTTGGTGGGAATTATGTGTTTTGGTCGGCATGGGGAAGCCGCCGTCCTTGTGAGTAGGTATGTGGGGGTAATGGGGTGTGTGTGTGCATGAGTTTGAATGAGTGTTGCTGCCCGCCTCCATGGAGGGAGAGTTATCTTCTCTGGTGGGCCACCTGGTCCCACCTTGACATGTGGCTATTAAATATACAATTACCATATTTTAAGCAGAAAGGCTAGGCAATCAAGGACATGGGTAGATGGAGGAGAAATCAAAAATAATAAATAAAAAGTTCTATGGAGATGTGCAAAAGTTGGAGAAAGTCAGATGTGTGTGTGTGTGTGTGTGTGTGTGTGTGTGTTTTTGACGTGTGATGAAATAAGAAAATAAATAAAAGGTCTGTAGCATAGGGAGAGGGATGTAAAAGTGCTAAAAGTCTTGTAGGTGTGTGTGTGTGTGTGTGGGGGGGGGGGGGGGGGGTCATGAGTGCTGAGTAGTGAATGAGTGCAAAGTCAGTATAGTGTGAGTTCAGAGTTGGGAAATGTTTGAGAGTGCTGAGGAGTGAATGTGTGCAAAGTCAGTATAGTGTGAGTTCAGAGTTCGGATGGCCTGGGGATAAAAACTTCTCCTGAGTCTCTCAGTTCTGGCTTTGTGACTACATAGGCGTCTTCTTGATTTCAGCGGTAGGAATAATCCATTGTTAGGATGAGAAGAGTCCTTCAGAATCTTTTGGGCTCTTAGGAGTACTCTTCTGGAATAGATATCTTGTAGAGCAGGGAGTTGAGTTCTTATAGTACGTTCAGCTGAGCGCACTACTCTCTGCAGAGTACTACAATCTCTAACTGTGGAGTTCCCATACCAGGTGATGATGCTACCAGTTAGAACACTCTCAACCGCTGAAGTGTAGAAGGCCTTCGTGATGGATGTAGAAACTTTGAATTTCCTTAGCTGACGAAGGAAGTAGAGTCGTTGTCTGGACTTTTTCAGAACATATTGAGTTAACAGTCCATGTTAAGTCTTCAGTAATGTGGACACCAAGGTATTTAAAACTTGTGACTCTCTCTACAGGTTGCCCGCTGATCATTAGTGGGGTGTAACTGTAGTTCTGCTGCTGCCTTCTGTAATCCACTACCATTTCCTTGGTTTTATTGATATTCAGTGTCAAGCTGTTAGATTGACACCACTGTGCCACTTCATCAACCTGATCCAAGTACAGCTGTTCATTGTTGTTACTAATCAGGCCCAAGATCACTGTGTCATCTGCAAACTTGATGATGGAGGTATGACTACTGTTGGCTTTGCAGTCATGTGTGTATATGTTGTACAGCAGTGGACTCAAAACACAGCCTTGGGGAGCACCAGTGCTGATGGTTAATGAGTCAGATGTCAGACCCCCCACTCTAACCACTTGTGAACGGTTGGTGAGGAAGTCAAATATCCAGTGACACAGGGTGGTGTTCAGTCCTAAGGCCTTCATCTTTGTGACCAAGGTGAGAGGTACTATCGTGTTGAATGCTGAACTAAAGTCAATGAACAGCATCCTCACATAATTCCCATTCCCCTCCTCCAGGTGAGTTAAGGTGGTGTGCATAAGGTTTGAGATGGCATCCTCTGTAGACCTGTTGGCTCTGTAAGCAAATTGGAGGGGGTCGAAGGAGGCAGGGACGGATGAGCAGATAATGTTTTTCACAAGCTTCTCAAAACACTTCATCACTGTAGACGTCAGGGCTACTGGGCGGTAGTCATTCAGACATGATGGACTTTTGTTTTTCGGTACTGGAACAATAACAGATTGCTTGAGGCAAGTAGGAACTGTCTCTTGAGCCAATGATGTGTTAAAGATATAAGTGAACACAGGAGCTAACTGAGCAGCGCAGGATTTCAAAACCCTGTTAGAAATTCCATCCGGTCCAGTAGCTTTTCTACAATTAACCCTCCTAAAGGCATTGCTCACATCGACCTCAGAGACACAGAAAGGTGCATCCTCATTTGCTTCACATGCTGCAGCTAGTCCAATATAGTCTGTGTTTTTCATGTCAAAGCGAGCATAAAAAGCATTAAGTTCATCAGGGAGGGCTTTACTCACATTCATCATAGAATAGAACGCGGCGGCGCGCCTGGTCTACAACCAACCCAAAAGGGCACATGTTACCCCGCTGCTCATCCAGCTACACTGGCTACCTATGGCGGCCCGCATCAAATTCAAGTCTCTAACGCTTGCCTACAAAGTAGTCTCCGGCTCTGCTCCCACCTACTTGAATGCCCTCATACAGACTTACACTACCTCCAGACCGCTGCGCTCCTCTGACGAACGACGTCTAGCTCTACCACCGGTACGCTCAAGCCAATCCAAACTTTTCTCATCTGTTGTTCCTCGTTGGTGGAACACACTGCCAGTTCTTACAAGGGCAGGGACATCCTTTTCCACTTTCAAAAAGCTCCTGAAGACCCAGCTCTTTAGAGAACATCTACTCTCATAGCAACACTTACAACAAGTCTTACTGATCCTAGCACTCACCAGCCGTTTTAAACTGACAAGTAACTGTTAAAAACAGCATTTACCATGTTGTTAGTCGCTTTGGTTAAAAAGCGTCAGCCAAATGTAATGTAATGTAATGTAATGTAATCATAGGAGGGGACTTTCTTTCAAAGCCAGTGATGGTTCGGAGTCCTTTCCACACTCGTGCTGGATCACCCTCCAAGAAATCAGCTTCAACTCTGTCTCTATAGCGCCGCTTAGCATCTTTAATAGCTCTACGTAAACTATAAGATGCTGCTTTGTAATCCGTCATATCCCCTGAAATAAGCCCAGCGTTATAAGTCATGGTGCGTGTCTTTAATGCCGTTCTCACTTCTCTATCCACCCATGGCTTCTGGTTAGGGAAGCTTCGGATCTTTACAGTTGGGATGATGGAATCAGTTAGCATATTGATGTAACTCAATGATACTTCCGTAAACTCATTGATGTCAACAGAGTTCGTCTTGAACATCTCCCAGTCAACGTTGCTAAGGGCGTCCTGTAGCCTGGCTTCCGATTCGTCAGTCCAGCGCTTGACCTCCTTCGTCACTGGGGGGTCCGTCCGACTTCTCTGTTTGTACATAGGCAGTAGGAAAACAGCGGCATGATCTGATTTTCCGAAAGCTGGTAGAGACTTCGCTTTGTAACTGTTCTTGAACTGTGTGTAGCAGTGATCCAGTGTGTTGTCACCACGTGTAGGGAAGTGAATGTGTTGAATAAATTCAGGCATGGACCGGTTCAGATGTACTTGATTGAAATCACCGGCCACAATAAGCGCAGCTTCAGGGTGCGTGTGTTGTTGTCTATTTAACACTTATTGCAATTCTGAAACCGCAGCATCTGTGTTGGCTTGTGGAGGAATGTAGACAGCGTTGAATATTACCGAAGTAAACTCACGGGGCAGGTAGAAGGGTCGACAGACGATCGCTAGATGTTCTAGATGAGGCGAGCAGGACTTTGAGAGAACGGTGACATTTCTAGGATCACACCACTTGCTGTTCGTCATGATGCAAACACCGCCACCTTTCGATTTTCCAGATTCCTCAGTCCTGTCAGAGCGAGCAGCAGAGAAAAACTCCACCGGAGTGATGGCACTGTCCGGTACAAGTTCAGTTAGCCATGTCTCAGTAAAGCATAGAATGTTACAGTCCCTGATGTCTCTTTGAAACTGTATCCTCGCTCTTAGTTCATCCATCTTGTTCACAAGAGACTGGACATTGGCTAGGAGAATGCTAGGCAGTGGAGGCCTATGAGCTCTATTCCTCAATCTGTTACGGGCTTGTCATCACTTTTGTTGTTATGTTGTAGTTCGTCCATGTGGCCTTTCATGTCCAACAGTTTTAATGTGAACTTGGGAATTTGCCGTTTTTGTCACTTGAAAGCTGCATATCTTTCTTTCACAAGCGTCTTACACTATATTTTAAGCAAATACCGTTGTTTATTTAGGATTAGTGAGTGTATGTTTTAACCTTTGTTGGTCTCTGACATCCTTTGGCTTCCATGTTGAAGGATCTTGGACAAAGCCTAGTGGGCGTTTCCACACCAGAATGCCAAGTTATGACAGTGCCCGGGCATGCGCAGCTGTTTTTTTTTTTTATATATATTTGTGTGCCTTTGTTGTCAAGTGATTTTTCTGGAGATTAGGGGCGGATCCTGGTGACTCCACAATCTGCACGACGGTCAGGGCTCTCAGTCTGCTTTTTTATATAGATAAAGACCTATTATTTTCAATCCAGTGTTTGTAGTGTTATAAAATCCCTTTTTGGATGAGTGGGGGACTTTTCTTCTCCTTCTTTTCCCCTTTCAGGTAAGCAGATTACTTTCACTTTCACTTTCAGTCTTGATTTAAACCTTACACTTAAACAAGAGCAAGACTAGAAATATAAAGGAACAACTGATAGTCTGATCAACTGATGAAAAGTCTCTGGCAATCCTTCCAGCAGATCTGGTCAGATGGCGTAGGTTATTTGAAAAGTTATTTACTTGTTCGCTAGGCTGGTACACAGCAGTTGGTTTGGGTTTTGTATTTTTAAATCGGGAGATATCAAGACTGTAACACCGCAGGCCTTTATCCTTGGGCGTAGATTTAGACGCGCATGACTAGTCCTAACCAATATTTTAAGATGACAAAATTGTCCCCGCCAATATTTTAGCGAACTTATTTGTGCTGCTGATCATTCCGACAGCCAGCACGACAGTACAAGAAACGTCGTCATTTGATCGGCTGAAAAACCGAGGAGGAGGGGGAAGGGTTATCTGACACGCATGCTGCACATTGCTCAATTCTTGCACGGGTGAACGAAGCTTTTCGAAGTTGAACAGGCTATTAAAAACTATTTGCGCACCTCCATGTCACAGGAGAGACTGGGCTCTCCCTTCTATGAAGAAGACGTTAGGCTACCTGCAAACTGGCCTATGATTTCATTGCTGAGTTTGCGGCAAAGCAAGAAAATGTTTTTTTTCCTGAGTCAGGATATGGCGAGTCAGTGTCATTTATTTGTCCAATGTTAGCCTATAGATACAGACCAGTACATCTTATCAATAGTTTGAATGTCGTGTGTGTTTCTGCTCATTGACAAATACCGTTCAGCACAATGATTCATGCCCAATTAATTCCCCCTGTTAAAGTGTTTGCCTTACACTATTTGGTTTCGTGATGTAGCCTATGATAAACACCATATGGCCAAATATATGACTCAGCTAATGTTATAGGCTATACAATTGAATTTCCCCTCTTAAAGGCAAGCTGGTGTAGCTTATTAGACTATAGGCTACTATTAAAATACACCGACGGTAGCCTTGGCTATGTGTAAAGTAAGCTATCGCATGATTTCATGCACGTAAGTGAAAAGGGCCTTGCATCTGTCAAGTTCGCACAGGGCCTCGCATCCCCTTGCGACGGCCCTGCAGCTCCTCCTAAGACAGCGAGGAAAAAATTAAAATACGCGATAAACCCGGGAAAAGTTGACAGGTTTGTTTCGGTCCCGGTGATTATTTGTGAAATTGTGCAAACGACAGCCTTTTCAAGGCATTTCAAGGAAGGAGTCGTAGCATGCAAGCTCCCAAATTGACCCAGTAGCCTATGCATCAATATATTGTTGGGACTGGGGAGGGTCAAGCGTTTTTTCTCAATCACTTTGGAGGGTCATAGAAAAAATTCTTGCTGGCGAGGGAGGGTCACGTCCATAGACATAATATACATAGACGCCGCATTGGCTGCTGGAAACAAGAAATGCGGCCGCCATCTTGGACCGGTCATACTCCTCGTTGTGTTGCAGCAGAAGACAGAAGATGACAGCACTGTGCAGCATGTTCCTTCTCAAATCGGCGGACCATACTCGGGGGATTTACTTTTCACAAGTAAGATTTAACATAACCGTACTATTGGTTGTATTTTGTGAATAGAATATTACCAGAGAGCTGAGAAGGAGCAATCTTTGATATTACTGTATGAAAATCGTAGCCATCTAGCTAGGCTATGTTTACTCGGTGTTCACCCGGCTATGAACTGAGACTTGATAAGTCATATTCCATAACACTGACTTAGATTACAACTGACACAAGAAGGCTATTGTAGAAATAAATCATACTAGATTTGGCCGGCGAATTTTACACAAGTGGCACAGACTAGCCTATTGGGCAATCGCTAGCTGCTACTTGTAGCCTAAGTGTGTTGGTGGTAGCCTCACTATTTCCTGAATAAAGTAACTTTTCAATAGCTCAACTTCTTTATTTATCAAGTAGCTTAGCCAGACAAGCTACACTTTTCTTGTCATGTGAAATTAGCACAATTTAAAGTAGCTTCCTATGTAGTGAACTAGCCTACTGCTGTGTTTGTGTTAGGCTACTAATACATTTGACTGGGTGGTAGTTTTGTGTAGTGTTTTATTCATGGCAGAGTAACTGATAGTTTAGCTCACTAAAATTTCGAAGTAGCTTGCCCAACACTGTATTATTCACATGTCATTTACCCTAACAAGAATAAGATGCCTCTCAAATTCCTTTTCATTCATTTATTTATTATTTTGTATCTCTCCAGAACAACTGCCTTGTTCAAGAAGACTGTGAATGAACTGAACGGTCTCCTCACACCCCTGGAACTGAGGAAGGTGCAGCTCTTCATTGCAGTACTGCAGGGCATCTGCTACACTGTGACTGAATGTTTGATTTATGAGCTCCACCTTCTCCACCTTCATCACCTCTGTGTCCCATTTTCCCATCGTCTGGTTGACTCAGTCCTCTTTTATGGAGTTTACCCAGTTTACTATGCCATCTTATTTGCCCACCTGCTGTCTGAAGCACTTTTGTTCTCAGCCAAAGTGTACCCAAGCAATTTTAGCAAGGTGGGAACATACAAAATGACATGCACCAGTTGTCGAAATCATAGAACCAACTGCATGACGGTAACTCTGTCTCACTGGAACCTTTCTGTGAACTGTAAATAACAGATGCTGTTGATGAACCCATTGACACTGTACAAGTGACAAGTCACCTTTTTGTCTTGAATTGATGAACTGTTACACTTACTATGCCAAACCAATGTCTGATTTTTAAGGATCAGAAACAAACCTACAAACTTGCACTTTACAATATTTATGGGACTTGTCTAACAAATGCTGTTGATATTGAACCCAGTTACTCCATTTCCTTTATGCCACACCAATGTCTGTTCATCACTTTATTTTTGATGGCACTGAACTGAAAATGTTAATGGATTTTTTTCTGTAAATTTAACTCATTAAAACTTGTATCAAACCAGTTTTTGTCTATGCTGTCAAACGTGGATTAGTTATGTTCCCAGTTTTTATATTAGATGTCATCACTTTATAATATATCATATATCAGAATATTCTATTACTGTTAAGCCCACTATGAATATACACACAACCATGTTTCCTGTATCATACAGCTTTTCTACTGGGAGGTTTACAACTTATTCTGAGTCAATTTACCCAAGTTTGTCACTAAACCACATAGGCCTACTTGGAATACCCCTCAGATGTCTGAATGGCACTGATCTCACTTAAATGTTTATGGAACCTTTCTGTGGACTGTGAATAATGCTGTTGATGGAACTTTTCTGTCAACTGTGAACTATATTTAACTCATTGAACTTGTATCAAACTAGTTTTGTCTATGCTGTCAAACATGGATTATGTTCCCAGTTTTGATATCGGACGTCAGGTCACTTTATATCATATATCAGAATATTCTATTACTGTTAAACCCACTATGAATATTAAAATACGCTAAATCATGTGTCCTGTATCATAGCTACATGTATGACCTTTGCAGCAAAAAAAAACGCGTGAGAATCTGTTCGGTATTCAGTGAGATATGATTAATTAAGTGCGCTGACAGCTCATCTCACCGGCCAAACAGATTACACTGAGTGGAGTGGATGACCGGTCCAAGATGGCGGCTCCAAATCTCGTCAGCGCTAGTAAGGAGTAGCGGTCGATGCGGCGTCTATGTATATTATGTCTATGGTCACGTCTTTTTTGACTAACGCTCCCAAAACTCCTCCGGTAGCCCCTTAATTAAATAAATAACGAACAGTCCCTAATTGATTAATAGCCTAGGCCTACACCAGCAATTGTTGAACATTGACCTGTACAGGACATTGACAGTAGCCCAGCCTAACAAGCAAATGTTGCAAAATACATCAAAAGACGCAATTAATCAGAAATAAATAATGTAATCTGCATCGCTTTATTTAACAAACTGCAAGCAACAAGAGCATTGAGTTCGCTGTAAGGCCAAACCCAAGAGCAAAGCCTATCTGTTAAGGCAGTCGATAGGCTATATAATGAGCTGTGTGCCTGGAAAGACGATAGATGACGGCTCTGGTCATCCCATACCCTCTCCCCACTTACTGTAGCCTACCATTATGAAGGCCTGTAGGCTTTAGCCTTAAACGACTCGTTGCCGTTTTGTGACATTACGCTTTTTCACGTTAAGCCCCCCTCCCCCATCCCCTTCTTTCACAAGCAGTGGGGGAGCACGGGGCACAAAGTAACACTTTTTGGTAGACAAAGGAGGGTTCTCCGCGCTTCTGTCGGTTGGCCACAATCCGTTGCAACCAGGCCAGGACAGATATTTTTGAGAGGAGAGACGCCGGTGCAGCTCAGATGTCTTCTTAATTTTCTTTATTCTTCAGTAAAAGGTGCAGAACATTATTAAACTTTGACTAACATTTCGATGTGTCGATGTTTTTGACTAACGAACATCGAAACGTTAGTCAAAGTTTAATAATGTTCTGCACCTTTTACTAAAGAATAAAGAAAATTAAGAAGACATCTGAGCTGCACCGGCGTCTCTCCTTCTCTCTAACACTTTTTGGCTTTGGCTAAATATTTTTAAAATCATTTGAGTTTCACTAGTCACATGTTTTAACAAGCAACACTTGTTATTATGACCGCCGCGCAGCGAAGCGGCGGTCATATAGGTTTAGTCAGATTGTTTTTTTTTCTTTTTTTTTTCTTTTTTTTTTTTCTTTTTCGCATGCCCAAATTTCCGTCAATGATTCCCGGGACACTGAAAGACCGGGGTACACAAAACTTGGTGGACATGTAACCCCACATGGATAGCATGGAACCATCGTTTTTCGTTTTGATCTGTAGCCCCCCCGCTGAATTGGACCCCCCGAAAGGAGGGTAGGGCAGACACAGTTTTCTGTGAATATCTCGAAAACCGTAGGGTTTAGGAGGACCATTTTTTTTTGTATGTTGATCTCAAGGGGCCATGTCAACCCATTCCATAACCACTCATTTCATGTATAGCGCCACCTAGTTAAACACAAAAAAGTGAAAATGAGGTGTTGTAATCGCAGGTATCTGTGACCTATAGTCAAAACTGCACGAAATTGGAAGTGTAGGATCATTATGACACCCTCTGTATGCACGCCAAGTTTTGTGGAATTCCGTTCATGGGGGGCCACACAATAAATTAATTTATGTTACTATACACCAACTGGCCTGTAGGTGGCCGGAGACAGTTTTCTGTGAATATCTCGAGAACCGTAGGGCCTAGGAGGTCCACCTTTTTTATGTATGTTGGTCTTAAGGGGGCATGTCAACCCATCCCATTACCACTTATTTCATGTATAGCGCCACCTAGTTAAAAATTAAAAAGCAAAAAATTAGGTGTTTTCATCTCAATATCTCTGGCTGACAAGGTCAAAACTGCACGAAATTAAAAGTGCAGGATCATTATGACACCCTCTGAATGCATGCCAAGTTTTGTGTACTTTCGTTCATGGGGGGCCTTACAATAAAATAATTTATGTGTACATTTAGTGACATACACCAACAAGGATTCCCGGGACACTGAAAGACCGGGGTACACAAAACTTGGTGGGCATGTACCCCCACATGGATAGCATGGAACCGTCATTTTTCGTTTTCATCTGCAGCCCCCCCCGCTGGACTGGACCCCCCGAAAGGAGGGTAGGGCAGACACAGTTCTCTGTGAATCTTTTATGGTATGTTGGTCTCAAGGGCCCACATCAACCTGGCTCATAATCACTCATTTGTGATTTGCCCCCCGGTAAAAAATGAAAATCAGTAGGATTAAAAGAAAGCCAAAATAAATATTCATCATCATCATCATGGCTGCATTTTCAGTATTGGCGAGAAGTAGTCGTTTGTCCACTAGATGGCGCATCGTTGCAGTGAGACGTAATTTTGTTGGAAGTTAAAAGTGGGTTGGAAAAAACAATGGACGCTTCATACAAGGACTGTAATTTACCGCAGCGAACATCTAATAAGGATAGGACGATGTTCACATGAAGTGTAATTCCCATTTCTTCTTGAAGCCGAAATAAATCTGAGGATGTTTATCGGACATGCTTGGTTTTTACTGCAGGTACGTTAATCTTGTAATATCAATAAGGACCTAGGTAATGTTACCGTTAGCGTTGGTTGAGTGATGGAGGCATTTGATTTATTGCATTTGTAGAAAACTATAAATGCGGTTATACCAAGCAAATGTATAGCAGCACTGTTTGTATCTTTCGACTGTCATTTATTGCACGTGCTACAAAATCATTCTGTGCAATGGAAGATTTACCAACGTTACACCGGTCTGATACAGTTTTGCCTATACATGCGTGAGACTGAGACGCCTGTTTATTTTGTTTTAAGTGCGTGCAGGGTGTGAGAGGGGAATCGATGTGCTTTGATTACAGCTTGGTAGTTGTAGTCTGTGAAATTAAAAAGCACGTGTGTGTGAAGTATCCAAACAATGACACCTTCATTTCATTATGGCTGCTTTAGCAAAACACCTTAAGCTACTGTGTAGTGGGTCCCATTTAGAAGTGGCTACTTCATTCGCGCTTTCCTTGACTCATGGAGCTGCGTGAATGTTATTACAACTTTGCGCCACGATATGACAGTTTAAGTCCGCTTGATACTGTAAGGCGTAAGCCATTGGTTTCCAAAGGAGATTTTATTTGTGTCGCCAGCATAGCCTATTGACAATTTATGTTGTAAATAGGCCTACCTTATAATCCTACCTGTAGCTTAGGGAAGCTAACAGCTTTCTATTAGGATCTAGTTTGTTAGTTACCGTTTTGTCATAACTCCCTGATGCATTTTTGCATTTAGAATAGCCAGAGCGTGTATATCTCAATCGGGAAATTAAACAATATCGGGTGCCTATGTCGCCTAGTGCTGACAACAACCCCTGAACAGGCTCAGAATCCCAGGACACACACCACAACACAGACGGATGTTTAAGAAAATGTACAAATCTTTATTACATACAGGTCAAAAGCATTCCACCCACACAGGTTTCGGGCAAGGGTTAATAGGTCAGCATTGGTCACACAGCACAGCTAGGATCTTAGAAACAAGTGAGTAGAACCACACCATCAGCTACCATGGGTTTCGGAACCCTAGTCACATCAAGACATCAAGCAGAGTACCACAGCAAATCTTGTTCTCGGCACACAACCATTTGCACACGTGCACACTACGGATCCCCAGACCATTACCAGCAACTTAGCCTCCCAACCCCCCCCCCCCCCCCCAAGCCAGAACCCATTCATGCAGGCAGAAACATAACACACAAACAAACAAGTAAAAATGTCCGTTCGGTCAGGGCCCCTCCTGACCGAAACAAAAAAACACAAAATCAAAATAAACTGAGTCTCACCCGGCCACTGTGCACCAAGTAGGCCGGGGAAAATTACAGTCTTTTATCCACTAGCACAGGACCTTTAGCTTGAAGCACAGCCAGTGGACTCTTATTTTGCCTTCACAGGGGATGGGGTTGGCGTGGGCACGCCGCCGCTTCCTTGGCGTGATGACGTCACCGTCCTGAGAACCCGGAAGCACTGCGCCACTCGACTCACTGCTGCTGACAATGGGATCACCGTTCCTTTAGATCGGTTTGAGAGCGCAGAATAGTCTTAACGATCATACGATCTCCAGTCCTCTCTCGTAGCCTCTTCCCTCTGCTAGATGCGGCCGGCAAGCTTCATCGGTGACATTGATTGCAGGGCCGCGCAGGAACAGCGACACCGTCTTAATGGCTGGATCAGTCGTCCGTCGTCCGTCGTCCGTGCCTCGCTTGTCGCTCCCTCTCCCCCAGACTCCCGAATCACATACTGGTGAGCCCTTTTATTTCCCAGTCCATTACGAGCTCCACCAATCTGCATCGCAGCCATCCACTCTTCCGAGGGCCTACACCTGTATGTCATCCACCCCGTGGGCGGCGATCGTCCATCCTGGCCACCGATCACAAACAAAACAGCGGCAGACACAGACCAAAGACTGGCCATTACAGT
Organism: Alosa sapidissima; assembly: GCF_018492685.1. Taxonomy (NCBI): domain Eukaryota; kingdom Metazoa; phylum Chordata; class Actinopteri; order Clupeiformes; family Clupeidae; genus Alosa; species Alosa sapidissima. Next base: position 36,305,618 of record NC_055959.1, on the reverse strand, counting down.
ACATCCCCCCTCCCTCTACAACACAATATGTCCAGTATTCTTGTTAGCAGTCTGTATTGCCCCAATAAAACATTCATAATGATCACACGTGTCTGTCCCCCCCTCTGTATAGTCCCCGATGATCAGCAAACACACAGGTAAACAGATATGTAAACACATTCTATGCAACATTTGGGAGACACACAGGGCCCACACGACACCTATGGACTAGGCTGGGTGAACCCAGCCTGATCTGCCCGCTATTTATTTTTTGATTTCTTAAAAGATTGAGCTTGGTCTGATGAAAGCCAGACTAGCCATGGACCTCAGTTAAACAAGGCAAGGGAACATGAATCAGCCTATATTTGCACTAACAATAACGGACAAAAGCTCTTCAACTTTGGCCCGTTAAAATGTGTATGAACAGTCTAGCGACGCATTTCATCAAGGCCCATTTGGACATGTCAGTTATTTGCACCACTGGTTAGATGTAAAACAGCATTTCGTTTCAGACTAGGCTACTGTTACTTAATTTGTGCATTAACAATAACGTTTCAGACTACTGTTACTTAATTTGTGCATTGACAATAAAGTATTACATGAACTAAAGATGACTAAAATCTTATGTAGAAGAAGAAACATTCACAAAAAATCCATCCATCCAAAAATGACCTTTGTTTTTGATAGCTGTTGAAAACGGCATGGAACTGACAGAGATGTTTTTGTTTAAAAATACATAAAAAAATAAATAAATAAATAAATAAATAACATTATGCTGATACCTTTTGCTTTTCCCAAATACAATGTAGCCTACAGGTGTAAGTGACCTTTCATCAATCCAGTTGCAATGGATGAACTGTGATGAACTGCCCTACTTGTGATTGTTTAGAGATTTTAAAGGTTTTATAACAATGCTACATCTTCTTTGGCTATTCTACAATCTTTTCACCTTTTCAGCACCAGTAGGCTACTTTCTGTGCAGCCGCACACACACACTCAGGCATGCCAAACAAGCATACACAAAAGTTTCAAGAGTGGGGGATGGAGTAAAATATGGAGACAAATTGAAGTGTGATTTATTTTCGCGGAACGGATGTACAGGACTGAGCGGCGGTCATATTTTGTACCGCTATGCGGTACATCTAGTTGAACTAATAACAGACGTGTGTCGAAAATTGACTTTATTTTCCATACGGAGAAATAACATATGCAGAGTCTAACCAAGGTCAATCTTGCCAAAAAAGCCCTCAAACCTGAAAACACATGAGGCAAAAGTGCAAAACATCACAAAACTAACTAAACTAACACGCGCATATTTTTGTATTGCAATGTAGCCTACAGTTGTAACAGCGCGTAACAGTCGTTTTACTCCCCGGATGTGCTCATTATAAAGAACGTTTAACGTGTCCCAAAAACAGCTATCAATTAATCACCAAACGTCTTATAAACAAGTATTGCCAGGAGCAACACCTTGCAAAAAATGATAACAATAGGCCTAGGCCTTTATATGGCTCTGCTCCTGCCTAGATTCGAACTCAGAACTACCTGAAAGTTGCAGACCTGTTCTGGAAATACGTGCATTAACCCACTCGACCGTCAGACAACGCTATCTGCTTCGAGTAGGCCTATTGGGTAGGACTGTAGCCTACACTGGTTGCTGTGGCACAGTCTTGAGTGACCGAATTCGTTTTTCTTTGTCATATGAATGCTGTCATTTTGTTAACATTACTGTTAAGGAGATGCTGTAGGCAAAGTCTATATTTCAACCTCGTTAGTGTAGTAAAAAAAATCAGAACTATTCACAAGGTTTCTGGGCAGCATATTTATGTTCTGTTAGCAAGCGAACTTCTCATGACTACCGACAAAGTAGCCTACTGCCAGCTGACGAAGCTCTCATTTTTAAACATTACTGAGAGACAGACACTGTACAATCAAGAAATCTTGCCACTGAATCCAAAACTATGTTTAACATTATGTACAAGGCTTAGGCTACAGTGGACTAGCATGTTGCAGGGGCTGCTAAAAACACAGAGAAACGCACTGAAAACTCGGCCAATCACAGCCCTTGCTGTCGAATGCGCCGTCTGGTTCGACCGTGGAACCATAGACATAATATACATAGACGCCGCATCGACCGCTACTCCTTACTAGCGCTGACGAGATTTGGAGCCGCCATCTTGGACCGGTCATCCACTCCACTCAGTGTAATCTGTTTGGCCGGTGAGATGAGCTGTCAGCGCACTTAATTAATCATATCTCACTGAATACCGAACAGATTCTCACGCGTTTTTTTTTGCTGCAAAGGTCATACATGTAGCTATGATACAGGACACATGATTTAGCGTATTTTAATATTCATAGTGGGTTTAACAGTAATAGAATATTCTGATATATGATATAAAGTGACCTGACGTCCGATATCAAAACTGGGAACATAATCCATGTTTGACAGCATAGACAAAACTAGTTTGATACAAGTTCAATGAGTTAAATATAGTTCACAGTTGACAGAAAAGTTCCATCAACAGCATTATTCACAGTCCACAGAAAGGTTCCATAAACATTTAAGTGAGATCAGTGCCATTCAGACATCTGAGGGGTATTCCAAGTAGGCCTATGTGGTTTAGTGACAAACTTGGGTAAATTGACTCAGAATAAGTTGTAAACCTCCCAGTAGAAAAGCTGTATGATACAGGAAACATGGTTGTGTGTATATTCATAGTGGGCTTAACAGTAATAGAATATTCTGATATATGATATATTATAAAGTGATGACATCTAATATAAAAACTGGGAACATAACTAATCCACGTTTGACAGCATAGACAAAAACTGGTTTGATACAAGTTTTAATGAGTTAAATTTACAGAAAAAAATCCATTAACATTTTCAGTTCAGTGCCATCAAAAATAAAGTGATGAACAGACATTGGTGTGGCATAAAGGAAATGGAGTAACTGGGTTCAATATCAACAGCATTTGTTAGACAAGTCCCATAAATATTGTAAAGTGCAAGTTTGTAGGTTTGTTTCTGATCCTTAAAAATCAGACATTGGTTTGGCATAGTAAGTGTAACAGTTCATCAATTCAAGACAAAAAGGTGACTTGTCACTTGTACAGTGTCAATGGGTTCATCAACAGCATCTGTTATTTACAGTTCACAGAAAGGTTCCAGTGAGACAGAGTTACCGTCATGCAGTTGGTTCTATGATTTCGACAACTGGTGCATGTCATTTTGTATGTTCCCACCTTGCTAAAATTGCTTGGGTACACTTTGGCTGAGAACAAAAGTGCTTCAGACAGCAGGTGGGCAAATAAGATGGCATAGTAAACTGGGTAAACTCCATAAAAGAGGACTGAGTCAACCAGACGATGGGAAAATGGGACACAGAGGTGATGAAGGTGGAGAAGGTGGAGCTCATAAATCAAACATTCAGTCACAGTGTAGCAGATGCCCTGCAGTACTGCAATGAAGAGCTGCACCTTCCTCAGTTCCAGGGGTGTGAGGAGACCGTTCAGTTCATTCACAGTCTTCTTGAACAAGGCAGTTGTTCTGGAGAGATACAAAATAATAAATAAATGAATGAAAAGGAATTTGAGAGGCATCTTATTCTTGTTAGGGTAAATGACATGTGAATAATACAGTGTTGGGCAAGCTACTTCGAAATTTTAGTGAGCTAAACTATCAGTTACTCTGCCATGAATAAAACACTACACAAAACTACCACCCAGTCAAATGTATTAGTAGCCTAACACAAACACAGCAGTAGGCTAGTTCACTACATAGGAAGCTACTTTAAATTGTGCTAATTTCACATGACAAGAAAAGTGTAGCTTGTCTGGCTAAGCTACTTGATAAATAAAGAAGTTGAGCTATTGAAAAGTTACTTTATTCAGGAAATAGTGAGGCTACCACCAACACACTTAGGCTACAAGTAGCAGCTAGCGATTGCCCAATAGGCTAGTCTGTGCCACTTGTGTAAAATTCGCCGGCCAAATCTAGTATGATTTATTTCTACAATAGCCTTCTTGTGTCAGTTGTAATCTAAGTCAGTGTTATGGAATATGACTTCTCAGGTCTCAGTTCATAGCCGGGTGAACACCGAGTAAACATAGCCTAGCTAGATGGCTACGATTTTCATACAGTAATATCAAAGATTGCTCCTTCTCAGCTCTCTGGTAATATTCTATTCACAAAATACAACCAATAGTACGGTTATGTTAAATCTTACTTGTGAAAAGTAAATCCCCCGAGTATGGTCCGCCGATTTGAGAAGGAACATGCTGCACAGTGCTGTCATCTTGTGTCTTCTGCTGCAACGCAACGAGGAGTATGACCGGTCCAAGATGGCGGCCGCATTTCTTGTTTCCAGCAGCCAATGCGGCGTCTATGTATATTATGTCTATGCGTGGAACTCCACAGCGGACTATGCTGCCCCCAAGCGGCTGCAGTTGTACTTACATTTCACCATTCACCATGATCGTGAATGAAGTGTCAATTTTTAACTGGGACCCACTGTAATGAATATCTTGATCGATTGACAAATAAGCTGTCACAAGACAACATAGGCCTAAACATTCATTTAATGGGAACACCATGCTATTGAAGAGATACAAAATGATCAGTGGTGCAACTGGTCATTTTGAGTGGCCTACTACTGCTAGCTTGCTATTTTAGTGAGCAGTTTGAGGCCCACATGTGATCATTATTTTTGTCCATTATAATCACAATGTAATATGATCTGCCCACAAAAAAGAACATCGTTTGAAGCGGGGTCATGCATGCAGTTTGTTGTAACTGTTTTGGTATGTGACGCAAAATTAATCTGCATTATTCAAGGCTTGCATTCGGTGTCATGTCACCAGTTAACATGGACATCAGGATATCATTAGCTAGGTAGCTACTAGACTACCACTATAGATTAATGATGGTTGATGATGACATTGAAATGACTGCTCTCTGTGGTGTAGTGGTAGTGCTGATTGCTACGTACATTTCGCCTCCGCGAGACTCATGTTCGAAAAACCTTTGTCGTTTTACTTTGACACTTTCCAGTTTGCAGAGCATTTTGTGTGGATAAGCGGACATGCATTATACACAAACTGGTGATTTCCGCGTGTTTTCGGCAAGATCTTTCTTCATATTCTGTCTCACTGTGGGCTTGTGAAAATGTGAATCTCCCAGCACTCGAGGGGCGGAGGCAGAGCAAAGCGCTGTTAACAAGTAGGCAGGGTCTTGTTGAATATTCACGGATTTTATGCAAATATCACAAGTTAACCTGCTCACCATCTAAACTGGAACACCATCATTTACAAAGTTTTTTTACACAACAAAAACAGAAAGGATAGGGGCAGCAAAGGTAGAGGAGTCATTTCAGATAAGAACAAGGTAAATTTATATGCTTGTCAAAACGCACCCTAAGCAGAAGAGCTGAGTATCATACCGAAAGAGCACATTCGCTGTTTACACGCGTCATATACAACGGTAGCCTAGAAATCTGGACACGCCCCTAGCGCAAATTACATTTGCTGCCAGGGCTAGTCTAGCAACTCTCCGTTGGCTTGTGAGCTCCAGAAATCGAAACTCAATCAGGCCAATGAAATCGTGTATAGAGTTGTTAGGTGGGCTTAACATAATGATTGATGGCAGAGTTGCAACGTTTTGGCTTGAATTCCCTGCTACTTGAAAACAAATAAGATGGATGTTGCTGTTGGTGAACAGTGTGACACGAGTTAAGCTATTAAGTTGGCAAACGTTTGAACTAGCCAACTAGCTCAGCTGGTGGGAAACGCATGGGACTGTCCTATTGCGTGCAGAGGGAATTTGAAAGACAACTGATTATCCCCCCCTCGGACTGAGCACTGCGAACGGTGAGTGCCCAGACCCTACATTTTAATGAATGAATATGCAGACATGCTGAATTATGTAGCACATACATTTTGAGTTTAACGTTAACAACCCTTTTCCCAGTTTATGAAGTTGTGCGTCTATGAGCAAAGTAGACATGGTTACTTTGCTCATAGACGCACAACTTCATAAACTGTATGATATGTTGCCTTAGACTACGGTAGGCTAATGCAGCTACTGCTAGAGAGATAGATACTTTAGTCATCCCAGACGTGTAACGTGAAGTCGTGCATGGTTTTGATGTCTCCGTCCTGCAGGCGGTAGCCAGAGCGCTCTCCGCTGCCATGTGTGAATAAACAAACGTCCCCCCATGTCCCCGGTATAACGTTATTGTCGGGTCCTTATACGTATTTGAAATGACCAAATGCAAATGTCATCCGAGGGACCTGACGGTGACGTCCCCAGAAAGTCCTGCACCGGACGTCACGCAATAACCAAACGATAACTTGCTCCGGACATCAATAAGGTCACCGGAACGTTCGCTAGAGAACATGACGTTCGGGACCAATCGGGGACGTCGTGAATGTCGGCATAAGGTCCGGGGGACGTCCCGTGTTTGTCGGGTTAATACTTATTGCTTGTATAGCATACTGAGACTACAGATACTACAGCCATACCAAGAAATTCAGTGGGTGGCAATTATAACACTCAAAAGTAAATTAGGAATTGATTAGTTGCCTAACCATTGACTAAAGGGCATGAACAAGGAGACATTCATTTTCTGCAAAATATGCACCATTTATTTTAAACATTTTATTCTTAAGTTTGTCGGACAGATTTATTTTAAATTCTGGCGAGATGCCGTGTGTAATAGCCCGCATGCCTCGAGACAGACAGTTGCGTAAGGGCGAGTTTATCCTCTGCTAATTTCTGACTCAAAATGACAAGTGGATGAGCGATTGTAAACGACAGATCAGAGCTAGTGAGCGGATCGGATGGAATTTTGTTGGAGCGCGGAGCGCTTTTTAATTTAGAGGCCGGAGCGGCCGTTCTGTTCCGCTTCAATTTCACTCCGATACCGCTCACACCACGAGTCTGAGGCATGCCCAAATCCACTCAGAACTCATAAAACCAAGACCATGAAATTTCAAAGATATTGGTCTAAGTTCGTTGATGGGGATGGAGTTTGCTAAATATTTTAGAAAGGAAACTGATAAGTCATACAAGTGTAGGCATATTATTCCTACAAAACAACTACTGTAGATACCATGTGGTGACACTGTTTCAGTGATTTTGGAATCTAAAAAAACACATTTCGCGGAAACACGAGAGTGTGCTACGGAGAGCAAAGAAAAATGTGAGCAATTTGAATATGCTTCATATGAAGTAGAAGGCTGAAAGTAAAACTTTGATGCTAAGCCTGTATTCTTTAGGCAATTAATCCCACTGACGCTTATGTGTATTGACGTTGCCAAGCTTGTTCGTTGATGCACTATCGGTGTTGCATTTTAAAATAAATCTTCTATGAGTGAAATTGCCATTGCTCTTAGTTCTTAGGGATTTAAGTTTTCTGTTTAAGGTGACAATTCGGCTTATATTTATTTCTCCCTCTTTTAAACTGGAGTGAGCGTGGAGCGTAAACAGTCACCTATGTGAGGTGTGTTGAATTGCTCGGACAGCTGTTTGATGACTAGGGTCTAACTCGTGCCGTGGCAGCACTTTTTCCCCTCTAGTTCCATATAATATTTTCCTTGCGCACAAAGTGCAGAAACATGCTCCTGGTTGCCGGAGTTTTTGACACCAGCCTCCAAAGGGCTTTTCGTCTCTACCCACCTCTAATGTATGGGAAACACAAAAGAAATTCACGAGATCACGCCGGAACGCTATCAGGCCTGTAAAGGTGAGTTTGGGCGTAAAATCGGATCTAAGACGGATGGTCACTAGCGCAAAGCTTATAAAATATTTTTGCCCGTGACCAGCCCACATTCATCTTGATTTCATCAGGCGCATTGTTCAAGAAGGCTGTACTAATTAACCAGAGGTGTGTTTTGGGCGTAACATCCTTTAAACCAATGAGAATTACATATGTCATTCCTTTTAACAGCAAGCAGCGCAACTTTAAACATCAGTATTTTGATAGATAGCATATTTTTTTACTACAATATTTATCTGGAGACTCAGTCAGGACGATGGAAAATCAGGACACAGGCTTTTATTCTTTTCAATGAGGGGGCCGTCCCCCTCAAGGGAGAGATACATGCTGGTGTCACCCCATTATTGGTTTCACCAGTATTCAGAGGTGGAAAAAGTACGAAAATATTGTACTCAAGTAAAAGTACCAATACCTTGATGAAATATTACTCAAGTACAAGTTAAAATACCGATCTGAAAATGTACTTAAGTAAAAGTAAAAAGTAGTTCATTTAAAATGTACTTTAAGTAAAAGTTACTTAGTTACTTTTTTTATAGGGGGGGGGGGGGGGGGGTACCAGAACAACCAGTTTTACCAGAGACTTTCTAATGAGGAGATACAGCACTCAAAAAATCCTCCATAGTAATGCATGGGGTTAGTCAGTTGTATACAAAATATCACAACCCTTCCGCAGCAAAACGTTGACATGTGAATACATTGAGCCAATCATGTGGTGTGTTGTAAAATACATTGAGTGCCATCGTGCCAATCATCTGTTGTGATCTCGCTGCTGGAGCAAGATTGGTGTCGTGAAGCCTTACGCACACGCATTTCTGCCGAAATAGATGCACGATAAGTGCCCAAAAAGTTTTGCAATATGGCCGCCGAGTGGAGTGGAGGTACTTGCCTGAAAAGGACTTTGGTCCTAGCTCGAGTTGCTGCAGCCAGCAGCTAAGGCAGCCATGTTCATGCTCCTAGTGTGTAGCGCTGTAGCTGCAGCAACTCGAGCTAGGTAAAACCGATTGTTTCAGTTTTGTTCATACCGACAGTACTCGGTGACGTTGAGAAATGGAGATCTATGTGAAAAATCACCGGAGTTCTCCTTTAAGTTTGAGCAGTAGTTGATTTTCAAAGTTAGTTGCACTCATCCTTGCGTCGCTTTGCAATGAACAGTAATCCAGCACAACTGAAAAGCCCCTCACAGGCAGCTGAGGCAGGCAGGCTAATGTTGAGTTGCAGAGAGTTTTTTTATATTTGGAAATGAGCAGAAGGTTCAGCAGATTAAAGGGGCGTCGAACTAGGGGGGAGAGTGGGAAGTATAGGGCCCCAATGGAGGAGAGGGCCCTTGAAAAGTGGAATACAGGGGGCACAACATTTTCACCAGGCATTAATAACTCAGGTAATCCACACATAAAAAATCCAAACAACTCCATAAGTAGTCATGTGTAATGAAGTGGAATAACACAGGGAAAAAGTATTGAACAAGCTAAGAAAAAGCACTAAGGCAAGGAAAGGGAAGGAACGAGCTGGAATCTGTAAGTAGTTAGAGTAGTTATCCTTTCTATCTGTGCAAATTAATATAAGCTTGGTTAGTAGCCTACATATTGATGGGCTATAAAAAGGTTTTTCATTACCAAGGTGTCACACAAGAAACATTTCATGATGGATAAAAGCAAAAAGCTCTCCCAAGACCTTTGCAACCTTATTGTTGCAAAACATATCAATGAAACTGGTTACAGATGCATTTCAAAACTTCAGAATCTTCAGTAAGCAGCATGGGAGCCATTATCTGCAAGTGGAAGAAACATCACTGCATCATCAACCGGCCACGCAATATTTCTGACCAGGGAGTCAGAAGGATAGTCAATTCCAAGAGCCAAGGACCACTCGGAGAAAGCTCCAGAAAGACTTGAAGGCAGCCAATTCAATTAAATTCAATTAAACAGTTCTGGAAGTAACTAAATATCAGGATTCACAAGAGGGACCCCTGGAATCTGTTTAGAACAATGGACCAAAATCACACCTGATACTGTGACTAATACCTTTTGTCATACAGGAAATGTCTTGAAGCTGTCTAAAGGCTTTTCCACAAAGTATTGAAGAAATTTCAGTAGGCACGTTCAATACTTTTTTCCTGTGTCATTCCACTTTAATACACATAACTCTTATGTTTTGGATTTTTTATATGTGTGTTAATATAATGTGTGGTGAAAATTTCGAATAGACTCACTGGAAGTTTAAGTTAATTACTGAAAATATATATGACTATATGTCCACCATATATTTATTTTACCTGAATATTTTAACTTCAAAATTAAATGTCAAAATGAATGTCAGACGAAATTTAAAGTTTGACTGACTGGATTCTGTATACAAAACAGTGAAAACTGTCTAAGGTCACTCTCACTCTCCCTTGCCAAAGAGCTAAATGGTTTAGTCCGCCTTCACGATTCATAAGGTAGTCTATCTTTTGTTTATTTAGTTGAGCATCGCTAGTAGTGGACCGCTAATTGTTGTGCTGCTGGTGCAATGTCTTTCTCCAAGAAAGCCAAGTCAGGTTATTAAAAAGAGAGACATCAAAACGAGGGGAAACAACTGCTAATAAACTTCTTTCCAAAGAAAGGTGAGCACAAACGTCAAAACACGAAATCCCATGGTGTTTGCTTGAATATCTCCGCTCTCATTAGTGCTAAAACGAACTGAGACAACCCATTGAAATAGCGGAAAATACACTTTCATAGGTTAGGCTACACATGTAATCTGATGCATTTTGTGATCCAGCTCCATCTCCCATCACTTTCAGAAAGACTGCATGGCGCCAGCTTGATTCATGTCCTGCTGTAGGCTACATGCTGATCATTATCACTAGGCTAGTGGTTTAGGGCGGGATTACTTTTCTCTCCCTTTCTGTTTTCGTTAGTCTTAACTTTTTTTGTTTACTCAAGTAACGGATGGGATTTTTGATGTAGCGAAGTACAATACTTCGCTCAAAATGTAATCAAGTAAAATTTAAAATACCGATTTTATAAACTACTTAAAAAATACAAAATACACAGAAAAACTACTCAATACAGTAACGTGAGTAAATGTATTTCGTTACTTTCCACCTCTGCCAGTATTCTCTCACTATACAAAACAAATCTTAACCTTAATAAAAGTGAAGCACATGGCAGAAAATCCGAGTGTAAGATAGGAATAAACTTTGCGTCTTGATAATAATCCGCTTTGTGCCAGGTTTTGCGTCGTGAAAATATGGCCCTAGTAGCCTAGAAATCTAGACGCAACATAGTGATAGCAAATGTAATTTGCTGCCCGGGCTAGTCTAGCAACTCTCCGTTGGCTTGCGAGCTTGAAAAATTAAACTTCGATAGGGCCAATCACATCGTGTATAGAGACGTTAGGTGGGCTTAACATAATGATTGATGGCAGAGTTGCAACAGTTTGGCTTGAATTACCTGCTACTTGAAAACAAAGAAGATGGATGTTGCTGTTGACGAACAGTGTGACAAGTTAGGCTTTTTTTAAGTTGGCAAAAGTTTGAACTAGCCAACTAGATCCGCTGGTGGGAAAACGCATGGGACTCATGAGTTGCAGCGCTGTCCTATTGCGTGCAGAGGGAATTTGGAAGACAACCGATTATCACAAGGGCAAGAAGGATAAATAGCACAAAGCATTCTGTGTTTAATTAAACCTGTCAAAACCTGTAACAAACGTCCATCAATGTTTGCATATGTAATTCTTCCCCCGTGTTAACATCCTATTAAAATGTTTGTGTTTGTGTGAATGAATGAGAGAGGTTTAGCGTAAGTGAACATAATATGTCTTTAATTTCTATTCTTCCCTCCAGGTGAAGTAGTCCCTAATGTTTGCAGCAGAGCTCAGTATGGCGACTGCAGAAACGGGTGAGTCCAGTCATTATTTATTAACCCGAAGAACATACTGTTCTCTTAGACATTCCTTCTGTGGATTAATCAGAAGCTTTATTGCACTATGCCAGTTATCATTGGAGTCATGGAGGTGGTATATCCTTCTACCTGCACTCACAGTGCAACATCATTGCTTTAGTCCACATGTCAAAGTCAGGACCCATGGAATGATTATATCCAGCCTGCAAGATGTTTTTGATTTTGTATTAATCCGGCCCAGTTTAGTGGCGACCTGTTACCTCAACTTAAGAACACCACTGTATACATGTGCAGCTGATTAGTCTTTCCATTTTTTGTGCAGGAGATGAAGATGATCTAAACTCCCAGCGCAGCCACAGCCCTGATGGCAATCGCCCTAACTGTGAGTCTGAATAAGAACTTGTACAAGATTTTACATACAGCGCCCTCCACATTCATTGGCACCCCTGATGCTGATGAAAAATCCAACTGTGAAGGGAAGCATAGTGGACCATGACAAAGGGTCCTATGTTCCCAGGGCCCTATGTTCCCAAAGTTCTACGTTCCCCAACTCTATAAAGTATACTGCTCAAAAAAATGAAGGGGACGCTTCAATCATACACTGGATCGGTACTCTGACACTGTTTGGCTCTGAGCTCAAGTAAAACTTTTGAGGCGAGTGTTTTATTTTGCAAGAACTGTCAGACATTCTGTGAATGTAGTTTGAGAATGGAGAAAAGGGTGGAAGGTTTCAAAAAATGTGTTTTAACAATTGTGGAAAACTGTAAGTGTTCCCTTAATTTTTTTGAGCAGTATATATAATAGGTACCTATTATAAAGCTTTAACCTATTATGGCAAGGAATTAGTGTAATTTATAGAGAAAGAGCAAAAATGATAGAATGAAGCTACTAAATGGTATCTGGGGGAAAGTGAGTGTACTGTATGTAATGGCATGTCTGTGTGGATGCAGTGGAAGCATCAGTAGGCTATGTTAGATATATGGGTGAGACAATAAGAGAGAAATAGTGAGGAAGAAGTAATGTTAAGTAGAGAGAGAGAGGGAGAAAGAAAGCAATGTGCCAGTACAAGGAGAACATAAAATGTGTGCCTACAAGGCAAGAAAAGTGCCTAAAGAGGAAGAGAGGAACCTTTTTTATAGCCACACTCCAAAAGCAGGTATATTCAATAATGTTTCAACCTAACCAGGCCCAACCCTGCCCATGCACTGACAGGAGAGGACTTGAAGGGGGCACAGGGGCTCGTAACAAACCCTATGCATACACGCATAACATAAAATGCACAACATATTTGCATATAGTTACACATGATAGTTATGTGCTAGCAGGAGTCATAATGATATAACACATAAAACACAAACCGACAGAAGACCATGTCAGCTGCCACACCCAAGCCACACTGCCTGTCTCTTACCCTTGAGGCGTGGGAGATAAAACAGTGCATGTAAAAGGCACATTTCTTAAAAATATGTTGGTTAAGGATTTCTAGACACCGGAACTCCAGCCCACGTGACATGGCATGCATGTATCCCCACAAGGCTGATAAGGAATATCACACATGCACATACAGTACTAACACACACACACACACACACACACACACACACACACATACACTCACACACAGGGATACTGACATTGTGCACAAGTTTGTAAAGTGTGTTGCTACTCAGTGATACTGATTGCGCCCCACTGGCTGAACCAGTTATGAAGACAGGACTTCAGGTCAATATTGCGCGACCAGCCGTGGCAGCTGCCAATGCACAGAGGTATCCTGACACAGACGCAAGGAACAATAGGGCACCCAGAGCTGACGGCTTCTGAAAGGGCGAGACTGTTGAGCACAGGGCTTCCCCCATCAGCATAACGCTGGTAACGACCCACTGTGTTGCCCAATCAAATCAGTGCTTATGTACCTACAGCAGGGGTCGGCAAGTAACTTTGACCGACCCCTAAATATATGAAGCACAAAAACAATGTTAAAGATATATTTTCTGCATAACACTATATTTAGCATGGGGATAATTTGAATAATTCTCATTTCAGTCTCTGAGCTGAGGATTGTTCTACTGGGGAACAGCTGGGCTGAAAGGAGTTCAGTGGGGAACTTTATTCTGGGAAAGACTGTGTACAAACCTGATGAGCAAGTACAGTGCTGTTTGGCAGCCAAAGAAAAGCTGAAGGAGAAAGAAATACTTTTCATCAACACCCCAGATCTTCTGCATCCAGACATCTCTGAAAACAAACTGAGACAGTTGAAAGACAACTGTGTGATGCTCTCTGATCCTGGACCTCATTTGTTCCTGCTGGTTCTACAGCCTGAAGAGTTCACTGAGCAACACAAACTGAGGCTTGAATTCTTCCTTAAATTATTCAGTGATCGATCATTTCATCATTCTTTGGTACTGATATCAACATTCAGAGAGAAGAGCTCAGGTCTCGTAGGAAAATACTTGCAACATCCACTGATAGGACAAATGATCAGAAAATGTAACAAATGGTTGTTGTGGCAGAAGAACGTCAGACATCTAGAGCTATTCGCGATGATGGACCTAATTGTAAAGGAGAATGATGGAAATCATGTGAAACCTATGGATGCAAAGTTTTATTCACAGAAGACTTATGAAAGCCTGAAACAAGGGGAAGTCGGCAATGCTGGCTGGTATCCAGTTCTTGGTAAGTTGAAGAACAATTTTTGTGAATTTATGAATAAACAAACGCTTGAACATAAAGTTGAAAGAAATCTGAGTTATAAATATTGTTACAGGGCTGAAATCAATCATGGATTCAGCAAAGGGCATTATGGGATGTAAGTAAACTTACAAATTATCATCTTAGGTAGTTACATGCATAGAACATGAAGTGAATGTCCTGTGATGGTTTTGTGTTTTAACAGGGGCCAAGCCCACATACACACCAGTGGGGAGTACAGTCAACCAGTGTAAGTAAATCTGGCAAGTTTATTGCACATGTTTCAATGAAGTTGTCAGGGGCTATTAACCAAAAACTATCAAGTGCAAGACTACTTGAAGTAGTCAAAGTAAATATAAACTGGGAGTAGTTTAGACGTCCTTGTATAATGACACAGAATCCTTATCAAGGCTCTCAGGGCCCAAGTTTGAGAATTGAATCTCCCTGCGATAATGTGGAGTGTATGCGGACTGTGGGTAGTGGGGCTATGTGGCTGACGGACGCAAAATGTGTCCAAATTCACACCCATTAGTCTCTGTTGAATTGCTCACGGAGTACTTATCACACATAAATCACACAGATATCACGTGAAAGAACAGAACGTGAGCTTTCCCATGATATTAGCAGCTAGGTGTTGTGATAAACGGTTCGCGAGAAAATTAACGTTGGATATACATGCCATTTAATCATATTTCCATTGTGCACACAGCGCTTTGTCTATCTCCACACCCATTACTCTCGGTGGTATCTCATGAACACTTGGGTCAAAACATAGCATACCATATATCAAAATACACAGCAGACCTTACAGAACACGGAGATATGAAGCATCACTCTGTACAGTAAGCGGATCGCGAGTAATCCGGTTTTGAAATTGCAGCAAAATTCTACATGTTATCCAACTTTGGGCTGAAATTCTAATATATTCTAATAGCAGCCCAAAATAATAAACTTGCTTTCCAAATCAAAGAATCGAAAGTTGGTCATGTCATGCACAGATCAACTGTGCTTTTGAATAGATATTTCTACCAGCATGCTTCAGGTGGCATGGATACAGACACAAAGTATTTTTCCCTAATATAAAGGCTGACCTAAGATATATGCAAGCATGATCACATCATACTTTCCCAGGTATGGGTAGGCTACACTGTCTTGAAAACGATATAGCCTAGCATATGAAGAGCTCTTTTCCAAAACGCTATAAATCCATTTTTGTAAACATTAATAAGCCATGTTATTTAATTGTGTTTTTCAGGTAATATAAATAAAAGTGCAGTTGTGTTGTTTTGAGTAAATAACAATTACCCAATTACAGATCCGAAAACAAAATAATCATTTCATTTAAAAAATGAATTGGGCAATTCCATGCAAAGGTTATCCTTACCATGGAAAAAAAAAAGTTGTGCATACGCAAATAGAACTGTTGTTAAAATCTTCATTTATGTCTATATTTTATTGTTTGTAACTGATCTGATTGAATTTGATGGAGAATGACACTCTTTTTACATCATAAATATGGTGTGCAACCATACAGAAACAACTTTTTTTACATAGTAATATTATACATATTTCAAAAGTGGATAAATCGACCCAATGTTCAAACAAATTGTGTCATTTGACAAATTCCAGATTGACAAGGGAATGGTAGAGCAATGTCTATGCTCAGCTTGCCTTTAAGAGCACAACTCCTTACATTTGTAAGGCTTTTGTTTTTAAGTCAGCAAGTTCCATGGCCATGTCACAGCCATAACGTTTTATAGGAAAAGTTTATGCTACACATACAGTGTTGATGCGACAATGTCCATAGTGTCTGTGCAAAGCTGATTTATATCAATGTAAAGTGTGATGACCAAATTGTGCCCCTTTCTTACTTTTAAAACCTTTAATGGTGCGTTATGGATGTGACGTTATGGATGTTACATAATGTGAATTTACAAGACTGGGGACTTTATTACACCTCAAAGCCGATAAAACGTCTGTTCTGGTGCCATGTCAGTTTCAACGCATTTCAACTTAGTGTTTACAACTGACATTTCAAAGATTATTAGGTTGATCAAAACCACAGGGAGGCCTTGCCTAACCATTAGCAAAACAAACATAATATTAAAATACCTCCAGTGATTAGCCTAGCCATAGCCTATTTTCAAGTGGCCTAATAACGAAAATCTGAGCGATTATCTTCCTGTAACTGTCATACTAATGTTGTACAGTAACTGGATTATCGTGTTAGCTGGTGAAGATGGCTGACTTTGCAGCTGGAGTTAACATAGCAACCTCCTTCTGTTGCAGATCTGTTCAGCCTGCCGTTCACGTCTGCTTAACACAGTTTAATTTTAAATGTGACGCGATATGACAGCATTTGAAGTGTCAGGTCCTCTATAGCTAATACCCACAGAGTAACATGAGTAAGGGCAGTAATAAACTAGATGTACCGCATAGCGGTACAAAATATGACCGCCTCTCAGTCCTGCATATTCTCTTCGCAAAAATGAATCACGCTTGTCAATTTGTCTCCATCTCCTACTCCTGCAACTCATGTGCATGTAAATGAGTGTGTGCATATGTGAGTTTGCTTTTGTTTATAAGAGTGTGTGTGTGTGTTTGCATGTGCGTATGCGTGCCTGTGTTTGTGTGTTTATGTGTGTGTGTGTG
Organism: Alosa sapidissima; assembly: GCF_018492685.1. Lineage (NCBI taxonomy): Eukaryota > Metazoa > Chordata > Actinopteri > Clupeiformes > Clupeidae > Alosa > Alosa sapidissima. The sequence goes on along the minus strand of NC_055959.1, from coordinate 36,288,635 downwards.
CGTATGTGTTTGCATGCCCACATGCGTATGCGTGCCTGTGTGTGTGTGTTTATGTGTCTGCATTCATGTGGGTGGGTGTTTGTGCATGTGTGTGTGTCTGTGTGTGTGTGCTTGCCTGTCTGTATGTGTTTATGTGCGTGTGTGCTTGCCTTTCTGTATGTGTGCGACTGTGCACGTGTGTGTGTGTGTGTGCGCGCATGTGCGTGTGTGTGCACGTGCGTGTGCATGTACCTTATGTGTGCAAATCACAAATGAGTGGGTATGGGTTAGGTTCATGCGGGCTCTTGAAACTAACATACCATAAATATTTTGTCATCTTGGGTGCAACGGTTCAGGTAGGGCTAGCTATTTAGGGGAGTGGCCACCAAGTTTCATGTTCCCTGGTGTTTCAGTAACCCGGGAATCACTGACCAAAATTGATGACGGTAAAAGAAAAAAAATAATTTCTTTTTTATATTTTAAATTACTTGTTGTCCTGATTCTTCCTGTGGATCTTAGTGGGCACTGAGGAAGCAATAATTTCATCGCTAGCTTTTCATGATTACCATTTCAATTGTTTCATATCAAAATTCACTACTTAATTATGTGTTTTATGTAGTTTGTTGAGGACTGGTTCAGACACGTCACATCCATAACGTGAAACAGTCACATCCATAACGCCAGTTTTTCCTACATAATGCATTACGAAAATGACGCATAGTTTCAAAAACACACTTTTTGTGTTCATTCAAGTCTCCTTCATGGTACATATATCATAGTTTCGGCAGTTTCCTTTAAAATTCACAGAGTTTGTAGAAAACCTGTAATCTCTCACAAAAGAGTGTCCATTTCATGTCACATCCATAACGCTGATAAAATGCCTTGTATTCTTAGGATGAAATTGATTATATGAAATTTGAGGATTTCTCAGTATTCAGAGGACAGAGGTTACATTAAAAGTTATGCAAATTAATTCACTGATACTAATTTTGCCCCCACTCTAAGGCATTTTGTTTACCAATATGAGTCCAATTGTCACATCCGTAACGCTGGAATTGCCCAATTATGAACATGCATTAAAATGGAGAATATAGCGTTTTGGAGCCAAACTCTTCTTATGTGGCCCTAATATATTATATGTGATATATTACTATTAATTATGACCGCCGCTAGCGAAGTGGTCATATAGGGATTGTCAAAGTGTTTTATTTTTTTTTTTTCCCCCGTCATCTACTTCCTGAATTTTTGGTCAACGATACCCGGGACACCGAACCACCGGGACACATGAAATTTGGTGGGTATGTAGCCCCACTAGACTTTTACGGAAAAATTTTGTTTGGTCCCTGGGAACCACACATAATTACAAATTCACTAGGATTAAAGGAAAACCAAATATTCATCATAATAATAATTTGCCTGCATTTCCAGTATTGGCGTCACGTAGTCGTTTGTCCACTAGATGGCGCATCGTTGCAGTGAGACGTAATTTTGTTGGAAGTTAATCTAAAGTGGGTTGGAAAGACTACGCTTCCTACAAGGACAAGACTGTACAGTAGTTTACCGCAGAGAACGTCTAATAAGGGTAGGATGATTTCTGCATGACATGTAATTCCCATTTCCTCTTGAAGCCAAAATAAATCTGAAAATGTTTATCGGACATGCTTTTTTACTGCAGGTAGGCTACGTTAATCCTATCAATAGCAGGTAAAATAATGTTAATGTTACCGTTAGCATGGTTGAGTGATGGAGGCCGATTTGATTATTGATGTATTTGTAGAAAGTCATAAATGCGTTTATAGGCTACCAAGCAAATTGATAACAGCACTAATTGTATCTTTCGACTGTCATCTCATTTGCTTATGACCATAACCTAGGCTAGGCTAAGTGAGTTAGCTGCTACGTGATGGTTTTCTAATGGAAAATATACAGGCTACCTGAAAGATAACCTGTCTATGATGCATCCTAAACACATGGCACATTTCTGCTCAAAGTCTCAAAAAGCATCTGAGTCAACGTTCATTCCCAAACACCCATATAGGCTACTTCAATCCTCTATTTTCAAAGGTGATTCAAGTAAGGAAGAGCATGGCTCAAAGTAGGGTTGCCAACTTCCTCAACCCCAAATGAGGGACACTTCACTTCCAATGCGGACCCCCCCCCCCCCCAAAAAAAAATAAAATAAAATAAATAAAAAAAAATAATAGTAATAATTATTATTATTATTGTTATTTTATATATATACACACACAATTCAAATGGTAATAATGAAAAAGTCATTTTGTTTTTATTTTATACACTTCTTAAGAAATACTACCGATTTGATGCTGATGGTGCACTGTCACTTTAAGAGCATTGTCTACACGGTATAATATTTTGCCAGCTCCATTCAAATATAGCCTATGGCTAGTCGTCCACAAACTCTAACATTGTTTCTGCCACATTTATTAACAATGATAAGTATATTAAGTTGGTATAAACAACCTTCATTCCTGTGGAAATAGAAGCATGTAATGATGCTAGCTTGATATTTTCTGTTTGCAATTAAAAGTGAATTATGAACCGATAGCCACCTAGCTATCTCAGTGGAAAGTGTTTCAATTGGCATAGCCTATTCATGTAAATGCTTAGTTTAAGGGAAACGGATTATTGAAGACTCACCAATTCAATTCCATTACACAAAGGCAAAGACCACTCTTCATATTCTCACAGTCCAAACCACAGTGCCTGCAGCCTATGTCAAAGTGCCCTCACATTTTATAAATTGTCAGTAGCCTAGTGTGAACCGGATAACTCCGCAATCTCCTTTCGTTTTGTTTCATTTGTTTCATTTGTTATTCTCATGATTTCCTTTTAAAAGTTTCTTATATTAAAATGGTAAAATCAATTACCAACAATGACAAGCCAGCTGGAAACTTCCACCCTCTCTCCCTCTCGTTCCCAATTAAAACGAGTAGCATAACGTTCAAGTTAGATCTGGTGCATAGGCTAATGGAGACTGAGAGGACCCAAAAAGTATCATCCTTATGTAAGATGCTGTTGCTGCATTTTGACATTGTAATCAAGAGTGAAAAGCAGCTTGCAGTAAAGCTTCTCTTGGTAGCCTAAATTGTGGTGCCCCTCTGTCCCTTGATCTCGTGCGCACAGTGCGAAATGCGCGTGGTTGCGGCAGCACTGGACACTTTGTGCGTTTACAGTAGCCTAGTTACAGTAACAAGGCCGATGAGCTGTGACTGAAAATCGGGACTGGAGCTGTTGCTGACAGGACAAATCAAAATCACCCAAAACACGGGATGTCCCGCACAATTCGGGACGGTTGGCAACCCTAGCTCAAAGTAAAGTGAACTGAAACTACATAAATTCGTCAAAGTGAATAATTTGTGTCAACTCGCTGCAGTGTAGATTTATTAATGCACCCGTGACCTACATCTCCAAAATGCGTCAGCCTAATGTAATGCACATTTAAACCAGATGTTTTAGAGCGCACGTTGAGATGTATTCAGGGCAGGGCTGTACCTACACATATTTGTTGCACATGCTACAAAAATCATTCTTTGCGATGGATGATTTACTACCAACTTTACACCTATGTCTATGGCTATACCGTGAGACTGAGGCGCTTTTTGTTTGTTCGAAGTGCGTGTTTAGGGTGTGAGAGGGGAGTCGATGTGCTTTGATTCCAACTTGATAGTTGTAGTCTATGCAATTAAAAATATCTAAACAATGATAACGCTTTAATTATGGCTGCTTTAGCCACAGACCTTGAGTTACTGTACAGTGGGTTGGGTTCCATTTAGAAGTGTCCACTTCATTCACCCTTTCCGTGATTCACACAGCTATGTGAATGTATTGGCCTACTACTGATATACACTACTGAACTATTAACTTTTCGCCAAGAGGTGGCAGCTTAAGTCCGCTTGATACTGTAAGCCATTGGTTCCCAAAGGAGATTTTCTTTGGGTCGCCAGCATAGCCTAGTGACAATTTGTGTTGTGTAATAGGCCTAGCATAGGGCCTACCTTATATAGCTTATAGTTTGTTAACAGCCACGGTTTTGTCCCTCTATGCATTTTTGCATTTAGAATAGCTCTGAAACCGGGGGGCGAACACGTCGCAGAGGGGGCGCCAGTGCGTGGATATCTCAATCGCAAAATTAAACAATATTTCTATCGGGCGCCTACCATGGACTAGGCTGGGTGAAAATCAAAAGATTGCGTCAAAAGATTGAGCTTGGTCTGGCGAAAACCAGACTAACCATGGACCTCATAGTTGCAAAATGCAAGGGAACATAAATCAGCATATTATTTGCACAAACAATAACGGACAGTAGCTCTTCAACTTGGCCCGTTAAAATGTGTATGAACAGACTCGCAACGCATTTCATGAAGGCCCTTTTGGACATGTCAGTTATTTGCACCACTGGGTAAAACGGCATTTTGTTTTAGACTACTGGTATTTAATTTGTGCATTGACAATAAAGCTGAATATCATATGAACTAGATGACTAAACTTATGAATATGTAGAAGAAGAAACATTCACAAAAATCCATGACATGACCTCTCTTCTTGATAGCTATTGAAAACTGCATGGAACTGACAGGGATTGTTTTGTTTAATAATAAATAAATAAATACATTATGCTGCTACAGTACCTTCTGCTTTTCCCAATGTAGCCTACAGGTGTACCTTTCATCAGTCCAGTTGCAATGGATGGACTGTGATGAACTGCCCTACTTGTGATTGTTTAGAGATTTTAAAGGTTTTATAACAATGCTACACATTTTTTGGCAAGTGCTACAAATCTATTCACCTTTGCAGCGCCAGTAGGCAACTTTGTGTGCGGAATGTGTGCAAACACACATTCCAAACAAGCATACACAAAAGTTTCAAGAGTGGGGGATGGAGTAGAAGATGGAGACAAATTCATTAATATGATTTATTTTCTCGGAATGGATGTACAGGACTGAGCGGCGGTCATATTTTGTACCGCTATGCGGTACATCTAGTTTAAATTTAATTTACAGAAACATTAAGCATTAATTAATCATTACTACATATGTTTAAGTTATCAGTAATAACTACACACAATTCATCATTTATTAAGCCTTTGTTACTCATTAGTTAATGGTTTGTTCATCATTAGTAATACATAATTTATCATCAGCAGTGTTGGGAGTAATGCGTTACAAAGTAAAGCGTTACTGTAATTCCACTACTTTTAGTGGTAACGAGCATGTAACGAAGTATTTTTGTAAATCAAGTAACGCAATTACAATTACTGAAATTTCAAAGAGTTTGTTATTTGCGTTACTCTGTTAATCTTGAATGAACGACTGCACACAAGATGACAGATGCACATTTGCTGCTTCTGATCTAACGTCTCCCGACATTAGCTGTGTTTCCAGCGATTGTGTACATGTTTAGATTGCAGATGCATTCTTTACATTTAATAGGAGCCTCCTCACATTCCTCCTTATTTCGTATTTATGCTAAAACACACACGGGTGCATTAGGCTACAATGTAAATGGGCATCTTAAAAGCCTTTTCCCTTTCGTTTCCATCTCGTAAGCTCCACTACAGTAAAAGCGCATTGTTGTTTATTTTATCTCTGCTCTTTTTCGCCTATTGTGCAAAAGCTTCTTTATATCAATTTCTCATTAACATAGCCACGCCACAACACCAATAGGCCTACATACAGTAGCCTATATATAGCCTTGGCACAAGCAAGCACACGTTTAACTCGAGAGGAAAATGCAGATTTCACTTACCAGATAAAGAAACCTCCAAATAGCCTACCGTACATACTACAGCGACTTGAGTTATTTGCACAGTATGTTTACATCGGAATTGACGTCCGTGGTGTTATGGATTCATTTGTCTGTGACAGAACATGCAACTTCTCTCTGGAACACCTTATCAGCCGAAGAGTAACCTTCTGCATAGTGCGCGACAACCCCAAACCCTCGGATGCGCATTAGAACTTATTTCGGTAGGTCAGCACTTGTGAAGCGCAGGCTTTACCCAAACTGGTGGTGCTTAAAATGCTATATAATACAACTGTGTTCAAAGCAGGATGAGGATAACCTAAGGTTGTATGTGTGTGTGAGCAGACAATAACTGCTTTGAAAATAAGCCATTTAACATTGTTTCGCATTACATCCCATTGAACTCATTCCATGTAGCCTACAGAAGGATTGCAATAATAATGATAACTAGATGTACCGCAGAGCGGTAAAAAATATGACCGCCGCCCAGTCCAGCACATTTTTTTCCACAAAAATAAATCACGCTGAAAGGACTATATGATTTTAACTGTCTCACTAAATTGCATTATCCACACTCAAGTACCAAAACATGATTAGTTAATAGATTTCACATGTAAAATTCATTTTATACAACCCCACCTCCATCTTGCCTGTTCATAATTCTGAGAAATTCTTGAATTGTGTGCATGTGTGCATGTACATGTTTATGTTATGTGTGTGTGTGTGTGTGTGTGTGTGTGTGTGTGCGTGCTTGTGTGTGTGCCTGTGTATGTGCCTGTGCATGCAAGCGTACATATGTCTACTGTGTGAGTAAGTGTCATACGTATGATTACTGTGAATGTATGTGTGTGTGTGTGTGTGTGTATCTGTTTGTGCACATGTGTGCACATGAAATGGGTTAACATGACCCCTGGAGGCAAACATACGGATAAAAATGGTCATCCTAGTCCCTACAGTTCTCAAGATATTCACAGAGAACTGTGTCTGCCCTACCCTCCTTTCGGGGGGTCCAGTCCAGCGGGGGGGCAACAGATCAAAACGAAAAACGACGGTTCCATGCTATCCATGTGGGGTTACATGCCCACCAAGTTTCATGTACCCCGGTCTTTCAGTGTCCCAGGAATCCTTGTTGGTGTACGTCACTAAATGTACACATACATTATTTTATTGTAAGGCCCCCCATGAACGAAAGTACACAAAACTTGGCATGCATTCGGAGGGTGTCATAATGATCCTACACTTTTAATTTCGTGCAGTTTTGACCTTGTCAGCCAGAGATATTGTGATGAAAACACCTAATTTTTTGCTTTTTAATTTTTAACTAGGTGGCGCTATACATGAAATAAGTGGTAATGGGATGGGTTGACATGCCCCCTTAAGACCAACATACATAAAAAAGGTGGACCTCCTAGGCCCTACGGTTCTCGAGATATTCACAGAAAACTGTCTCCGGCCACCTACAGGCCAGTTGGTGTATAGTAACATAAATTAATTTATTGTGTGGCCCCCCATGAACGGAATTCCACGAAACTTGGCGTGCATACAGAGGGTGTCATATTGATCCTACACTTTCAATTTCGTGCAGTTTTGACTATGTTAGGTCACAGATACCTGCGATTACAACACCTCATTTTTACTTTTTTGTGTTTAACTAGGTGGCGCTATACATGAAATGAATGGTCCTCCTAAACCCTACGGTTCTCGAGATATTCACAGAAAACTGTGTCTGCCCTACCCTCCTTTCGGGGTGTCCAGTCCAGCGGGGGGGCTACAGATCAAAACGAAAAACGATGGTTCCATGCTATCCATGTGGGGTTACATGCCCACCAAGTTTCGTGTACCCCGGTCTTTCAGTGTCCCGGGAATCATTGACGGAAATTTGGGCATGCGAAAAAAAAAAAAAAAAAAAATCTGACTAAACCTATATGACCGCCGCTTCGCTGCGCGGCGGTCATAATAATAACTTACTATATTGCAGAATTCAGTGTCAGTGCACCACCATGCATACCATGCAGTAATAGAAGGCAAGCAGTAGGCAGTGTGCTGTACATATCTATCAAACCACCTAGATGGTGAGGGTGGCACAAAACAAGGTCAGGGAAGCCTTCATGCATTGTAGAATGTTTTGTGGTCGGAAAAAGTTTGAGAACTCATGCACAAGGCTATTGATTTGAAGGCCCGTTGAAACTACAATAAATAGGTCTAAAAATTAGGTTTATTGTGTGACAGTACTGTTCATATTGACATTTTAAGCAGACTTAAAAGTAACTCAAAAGTTACTTTCTCTAGTAACTAATTACTTTTGATATACAGTAATTGGTAAGGTAATTCAATTACTTTTGAAAGAAGTAACTAGTAACTGTAACTAATTACTAATTTTCAGTAACTTTCCCAACACTGGTTATTACACAGCTCTTCACAAGGCAAGTAGAACGCTCCATTGGCTTGAATGGGATTTCCCAAAGTTGTACGGTAAAATATTTTCATGTAATTACCGCTGAAAACATATAATTACCGCTGTCAATGGCAAGGGGTTTTGTGCTGCTGATTTTAAGTTTTTCATATCACTCCGCAAGTAGTCCGGTCACTTCTTGCATTGGAACTTCATTAAAAAGTGAAAGCAGACGGTTGATCAGCTGTGTTCTAAAGAATGTTTGATTCAAGTTCAGCGTGTGTTGCGAACTATTTGTTTCTCAGCAAAAGCCACGACAAATACGGTAACAAATAAGTTTAAAAAGACATATCGTGGAGTTTACTTTTTCGTTTTGGCAAGTAGCTGTATAATAAGCATTATTGGGAAAATAAGTCCCTTCAGGGCGAAGCAAGACCCCTCCGCTGGCGCGTCGGGGTCCGGTACGCCCTGTCGGGACTTATTTTCCCAATAATGACCGGCGTTCTATACATTATCCCTTACATAACAGGATACCTCGAAGGCCGTTATCCCGCTTATCACCTGGTTGCCACTATAGGCAATAGTCATGCCTTTATTCACCCCTTGCAGACACGTGACTTAGTCACGTGACGGCTCCATGCTGGAAGGCAAAAAGATAGGAGATGGACGGCAAATTACATTATGTCATAATGATTATGATGAACTGAATGAACACTGTTGTGCAATTTGTGTAATTTAACTAATTAGCATAAATTAGCATAATAGCCTATATTGATCATATTATAAGAGCTGCTTGGCCAAAATGGACAATGTTAGTATGTTTGTAGGGGTTACTGGAGATGCTGAGTCCATATCTGACATTTTCAAGATTCAAAATCACTATTTAAACTTGGTTTGGTCACATTTTACTCTCATTAAGCTGATTTTGCTTTTTTTGGTACAATTTAGACAGATTTTTGGAGGATAAGGCTGTAGCGTAATACACCAACCTAACAATTCGATTCGTATCATGATTTTTGACCCACGGTTTGATACGAACCTCGATTTTTTTTTTTTTTGGAGGGGGGGGGGGGGCTAGACATTTCAATAGCCTACCTTAGAATACCAGAGGATTACAATGTAATATATCTGTATTATTTTATATCCTGATATAAAAAGAGAGAATACTGAATGTCTGATATTTATGACAGCACACTTTATGCAGATTAGCCTATAGCTTAGGCCTACTATTTCTATTACAACTCTACCACATTCAGCTGTCTGGTTGAAGCCTGGAAATATTGTAAACAAAGTAGCATAGTTGGCTAGCTTATCCTAGTCTACTGATTGGACTGTTCAGTTTCCTCATGTGTGTTTAAGGTAATACTGTTCTCCTTGGGACAAGCCTTTTGGGAAACATTGGTATTGAGATGATCATTCAGTTCTCCCAGAATCCCCAGCGCGAAACATCGTGGGAATCTCAAGCACAGTCCAGCACGTTGGCGTTGCACAGCTCCCCCAACAAGCCATTGCCATCCTCGGCGCGGGCGTTCCCACATTCAGTCTAGCAATTAGTCTCTGGCACTGCCACACAGCAGGTGGGGTGCACACACCGCAAGAGCCCTACTCACCCTGGGGAACCACAACCACCAGCAGCCCAATGCGGGGCGTGCTAGCAGTCACCTGGTCTGTCGCCTCTCGTCCCCAGCTCCCTTCAGAGAACGCCCTCAAGTCGCACTTTCGCAGTGTGCACCACCGCAATGTTCCTCCAACACCTGGCGGGGCCTAGCCTCCACTGCCACAGACTCCCCGGCGCTGAGCACCGTAACTGGCACTGCACCTCCAATGCTCCACTCCGTCGTCTCGCCAGTCGGGGTAGCAGACTCCAGTTCCATCGCAGCCGGACCACGCTGCGCACAGCTACAGCTACCGGCGTTGGCGTCCCTCCTCTGCTGCCTTGTCGCAGAGCTGTCCTCCACTGTTCCGGCCACTCCACACCACCACGATCGCGCCAAGGCCTAGACCTTCTCTCTGGCTCGTGCCATGGGATTTCACACAACAAACTTTTTTCCCCCCTTATTTTTCTAAAGAGCACCGGCGAACAGGCCGACTCGAACAGGCTCCGCCAACCGTCCATCCTCAAGGCACCACCTCCTTGCCGCTCCACCTCTGCTCTGCTACGCAGCCAGGGCCACCGGCAACTCCAGCCTAAAGCTGTCCGGCGGGGGCAGGGGCTCAAGGTCTTCTCTCTGTGAAGTCAGCGCCCAGGCCAGCGTCACTACCTTATTTTCCAAGGCCGCTTCCTCAGACCGCTTTCCCAGTCGCATGAAGTCCTTCTCCGCCATGGCCACTGCATCAAAACCCTCTTTAGGCAAGCATTTCTCCCGTAGCTAGGCCCAGGCGACGGCTGGTCTCCTCCTGCGGCTTCTACTGAAGGCCTCTGTAAGCTTTTTAGTACCCCTTACAAGGGTTCTCTTCGGATCCTTTTGCTTGGGCCTCCACCTAGCGGTGAGCATGGACGGATTATGAACTTTCGGGCTCCTGGAAGGGGGGTTTGGAGGTCCTTCCTCAGAAATGTTTTAATTAGTTTGATGTGATTTCCTGTATTCTGGTGCATTTTGGGGATGGCCAAAACTAAATTCAATCAGATTCATAGCCTACATCCTGATGTGTTGATATTGAGGCAATGATTCCATGCAAAGGCTTGGGCTTCAGGGCCCCCTGACCCCTTGGGCCCCTGGGCCGGGCCCGGTAGGCCCGTGCAGTAATTCATCCCTGGCGGTGAGGTCTCCCACTCCCGGCTCCTCCAGCACTGAAGACACTGTCTCCTACAGAACGCAACTTGCTCCTCCATGGAAAACGTGCCCGTTTGGAGGGAGTTAGAAGACATGTATGAAGAAAGGAGAGGAACTTGTCCACCCTCGATTCAAGTCCTGTTGCTCCTCCTGATTTGTTAGATGTTATCAGCTGTAACTGCAAAGCTGGGTTTAAACTGTGTATACATGTATCTGGAAAGTGCAGCTATGCAGCTGCAGGCCTGGTCTGTACTAATTATTGTTTCTGCAAAGGCAGTGATGTTACATGTGGCAATATATTTACACAGCAAAAACAGCAGAAGGACAGGGATGAAGAGTCTGGAGAAGATGGCGACAGGACAATGGATGAGGACAGTGAGGAATAGTAGAGGCTAGTTCTTCCCTTTTGTTACTCAATTGTGTGTCACAGCAGAGGGCCAGTGAATAGCTATTTCCAAAATGATTGTGGAATTCAGAAATAACTTGAGGATCCAAATTATTCGCCCCCAAAAACTCAGCAAAATCAGCTTAATGAGAGTAAAACGTGACCAAACCAAGTTTAAATAGTGATTTTGAATCTTGAAAATGTCAGATATGGACTCAGCATCTCCAGTAACCCCTAAAAACATACTAACATGGTCCATTTTGGCCAAGCAGCTCTTATAATATGATCAATATAGGTGATTATGCTAATTTATGTTAATTAGTTCAATTACACAAATTGCCCAACATATGCAAATTAGCATCCGGCAGTTTCTGCATGCTGGGAACCCATACTATATATTTCCATCATAAAACTTTGGTGTACTCAACATTTCCGGGTTCACCTTTCTGTCCACTGGACTATAAGACCTACGTAACAAAGTTTGAATGAAGTTTCTACATTAAGCGGTTGAAGCTGCATTAACTGTGTTAGAATAAGAAGAATAAGCATAAGAATAAGAATACTTTGGAAGTACAGTACAGTGCATTTTCATGCACTGTAATAATAACAATAAATATAGCTGCAAGCAGCAATGAGGGGGACAAGCAGTTGAGCAGGAGTAGGAATTGGATTGGATTGGACTGGACTTGACTGTATTGTGTTAGATTGGAATGGATTGGACTTGATTGGATTGGACCGAATTTATTGTGTGTCCTGAAGATGTACTCCTAAGACCACACACCAAGTTTGGTTTATATTGGTGAAAGTGTTGATAATTATAGCACCCCTAGTGGTGAAAGGTCACCAAATAAATTGTGGGTCCTTAGGATGTGTTCACGAATCAACGTACCAAGTTTGGTGTCGATACGAAAAAGTCTTCGTAATTATAGCGCCCCTAGTGGTCAAAGTACACCAAATGTGTTGTGCGTCAGGATCGGGTGCCGAGTCCATATACCAAGTTTGGTTTCGATATGTAAAGGCGTTGCTGAGATATGAGCAAATTTCCTGTATCTCTAGCGCCCCCCTAGTGGACGAAGGTCACCAAATGTATTGTGTGTCCTCAGGATGGGGTCCTAAGTCCATATACCAAGTTTGGTTTCTATATGTGAAAGCATTGCTGAGATATGACTCTACTTCCTGTGATTATAGCGCCCCCTAGTGGTCAAAAGAATTTTACGGAATTTTACAAGGAGCGGAAACGGAAACGAAAACAAAATGGTCTTCAACTGTTCCGGAACAGAAACGTTATTCTGAAATCCACAAAACCGGTTAATAACGTTTTTTTTTCGTTCTCTATACAACAGCCTAATAATTTGATTTCTGCAGTTTGAAAAAAAAAAAAAGAATAAATGGACCTTTGGTCCAAATGTGTATATTTTGTCTTGCTGTTGTAATGTAACCTATCCGTCTGCCACTTCGGATCTTAGGCCAGCTCGTAGCGTAGGCTACTGAAACTGATTTGGAAATTGTTTGTAGCCTATGCGTAATAGTCTATTTTGCCTGTCCACGCCTTGTCGTTTTAAAGTCGGGATTTGAAATGTTTGCGCAATTATAGCCTATTCTATGTAGAAGAGTTAAACGGGAAATTTGAGATAGGCCTTGTCAGCAACAGACAGGTTTGTTTATAAACAGGGTTGGAATTATAGCGCAAGCCTTTGAAGATCTCCATATGGATAAAACTTAGGCTACAACCAGGTAAGGAGTTTAGCACGTATCCAGAAATATTTTTGATAAATTATTTATAGGCATAGGTTAGGCCTACAGTAAGTCTGTAGGCTATGGGATGGATAGCCCATCTGAATGTTTTTGGATGCCGCCTGTGATTTATTATTTTTGGGCATAGCTACGGTATAGGCTAAATCAAGGGGAAATAATGAGTAGCCTACGTCTATTCTAAGGTAAAGTCCACAAAAATAGACTTGATAGGCCCGCCAAACACTGCCGGAATTTTAAGAACGAACGATATTTTGTCCATTACCACTAGAGGGAAGGCATACTCAAAACCATTAAAACGTTCTAAATCAAATGTTGAAGGGAAATGAAATTAATAATTACATTAACTAAAACTGAAAATATCAATATGGCTCCTATACCAAGTTTCGTGAAAATCGGACAAACTTTGTGACCTGTGAAAACGTTTAGGTGTTTTTGATGAAATCCAAAATGGCGGAAAATCAATCATGGCGGAAATTGACATCATAGGGTGCGTTGAACTCGGCTTGGTCCAAGGATTCTAACAATACCTCATTTTTGACAATCGGGTCAACGGGTCAAAAGTTACGTGCGTGAACGCACATCCATTCCAAACAATAAGCCAACAGTCGTGGAAGGGCATTACTATGGTTAAATCTCACTATAATCTCCTAGCTGTGCGATATGACCCATTACAACCCATTGATTTGATTCGTGTTCTTGCCGTCCACTAGGCTATTTTGCTGTGGCGCGAACAAAACGTGACGTCACATGCAACGGGTGAATAGCACGCAAAGGAAACATAAAAAAGAAGCCGACTTGTTGTACAACTTTCTTTGGCCCTATAACAGTGATCGCATTGACAGTTAGCTTGTTGACAGTTGATTTAATTGTTGCAAAGTCTGCTTCCAGGCTCAACCGTCATCCTACTATGGTTGTTATAGTTACCATTCATAAGCATTGATATGGAACAGTGATTAAACTTTTTTTTACCAGATCTACTTCATAGGTGTCCTATTATTCAGAATTAATAGCCACCCCACCAGCCAATCAGGAAAGAGTATTTCTTCTCTCCGGGTGATAAAAAGTGTTACCCAGTACTTTATTCACGCCTAACAACAGCCTATATTAATTTGGTCAACTTTATACATCCCTAAAAAGGCTCAAGTTCTGTAATCGATGCCTGTGTGAACTGTCATTCTCTCTCCTGCACAAACAAAATGTGTGCGTTCCAAGTAGCCTTGTGCGTAATTCTTCTCCATAAAGTTGAACAAATGCATTTGGTTATTTTAGAGAAAAATATTAACAGCCTGTTGTGTAATGGCTTACCTATAATTCTAGTAATATGCAATACACTTCAATAGTATGCTGAGCTCTTGGAGTGACGACCGACCACGCTAGGTATTATTCCACACTGTTTTTTTTTATTAACTGATGCATACATCAATACAATCATAGGTAGCATAGCGTCCCCTACTGGTGTGGTGTGATAAACCATAGTAGGCTATTACCAATACATCACACCTGTCATGCAGTTTATGGGCTACAGTGCAGAGTTGGGAAGTGATGGTAGGCCAACATGGAGTGAATATACAAATAGGGGAAATTATTTAATTATTATCTACTCATAGCTGAGCACAGTACGTACGGCCGGCCGTAGGCATATACAGGCGCCACTGACTTGTGCTCTCATGACAACCACGCCGTCACGCAAGTAAGCAAGCAATGCAAGCAAGCGTCTGCAAGCAAGCACAACGATGCTTTGAAAACATCTATTTCGCTGGAATGGCAAGGGGGTAGCAACAGGACAACAGCACAGAAACTGACAGGTCCGATGATAGAGCTAATGTTATGAGATTGTTAAAATACGGGATATTGCCTCTCCCCAGTCCCCAGGACCTCCAGGACCCCGCTGTCCATGTGTGGCGCAAAGCTATGGTGCCCTGTTACATACTGCCGTTTCCTCAGCCAATTCCGCGATTTCTTCAAGAAGGAACTGGTATCTGAAATTCACAGAAAAAAAAGGACTCTCTGTGTGCCCATAGGCATCCATTATCCTCAACTGTTCCTTGCTGTATTGCGGCTCGTAAAGGTACAGCCACGTCAGATTTGCACACCAGGGGCCTCATGTACAAAGACTTGCGTGGATTTCATACTAAAACATTGTGTACGTGCAAACCTGAAAAGTAGCGTACGCACAAAAAAATCCTGATGTATGAAACTGTGCGTACGCAGCATTCCACGCAATTTTCTTTGTACATCCCACTTAAAGTGAAATTAAGCGTACATGCGCGAGCAGTACACTCCACCCTCTCTCCTCCCTCAGTCACACTCATTTTAATATGCTAACTAGAAGGACATTCGAGAGCGCAGACCTCTGCGAAGACAAAATGGCCTATCCCGCAATATTAATAACAATGAAAACTCATCTGTGGATGCATTCATACTCAAACCTGTTGCAATTTGCAAAGTTTAATAATTGAAATCATCAAATGAATAAAAAACTTTATTTCCAGCGAATGCGAGGTAGAAGTGCTTCTCTGACGAAATGGCAAGAATCTTATGTCTTTATCATCTGTAATTAATTAATAACAAAACAAAAACAGTAGTGGCAGAGTGTGGCAGTGGCTAGGCTGAGACCGTGGCAGAATTGGTCAGTCTGCAAGTAGGTGACAGGGTTCGCATAACTGGGTTGAATGCATTTGGACCATGACAACATAACTGCATTTATTAAAAAATCATTAAATAAATCGTGTCCAAGTACCACGCATCGTGCACCCGAATGGAATGAACTCAGTTGATCCAGGCCACCTCGCCACAACATTACGATTTCTGGATCATATCCCTATATTTGCACACAAGTGTGACAATAATGCAAATGCTTAATCAAGGAAAGTCAAAGTAGCCATGCAGTCAATCAGGGAAATATCTTATTTTGGCACTTATTAGTCAGCCTTTCTATTCACATGCATGATCCTGTCTCATATGTATTTCTTTTAAAATGAAAACTATCTGAGATATGAAGGGAAAACACTCGGCAAATGTTAAGGCATGGGCAAATGCGTGAAGCCGACCCCATTTATCACAGGTTTTGTGGAAAGCTCTTCAGAATCTGAAATGTTTGATAACCAGTCATCAACAATCGCGTAACCAAATATCGGAGCTGTGTAGGCTATGTTTCACATTCCCTTTTAATTCTTATCCTCTAATAAGTCTACAGTTGTCATCATAGATAGGTTGTTGCATAACTTAGTAGAATTTGCGCATGTTGCATGTCCAAATTTAGAAACATAGGCCTATTTTCGAAGTGTTATCATTTTTAATAACCCACGTTTCACAATATACTGTGCAAATAAAGGCCTAGACTCGCGATCATATAATGTTGTTGCGCTGCATTGCCTCTAAGTGTCGCCAACTGACGATACACATTAGAAATGTGCGTACGCCAGACATGAAGTTTGCGTGGAGGACCGCACATTCTCACGTTCAAGTCAGTCTTCGTGAGCGCAAGCTTTGTACATGAGGCCCCAGATCTTAAAAAATTCCCCTTCTTTTGTCTGTATGCTACTGAGTGCATGTTGTGTGTGATGTCTGTATGCTACTGAGACCCTTGAATTTCCCCTTGGGGATCAATAAAGTATCTATCTATCTATCTATCTATCTATCTATCTATCTATCTTCTGCCATATCAGTTTCAAAACTACCTTCCTCCATCATTGTTTTGTTACTTCTCAGCTTTCTCTGCTGAGCAAGAGCCTAGCATGTTAGCATAGCTTTAAAGAAAGATGGCGAAAAAATCCTCAGATGACGCAAAATCACGATTTTTGCATCATTGGAGGATTTATTCCAGGCAAGTAATACAGATATGTAGCCTGGCGAGCCAGACCCACATTAAAATGTAGGGTCTGGGCACTCACCGTTCGCAGTGCCCAGTCCGAGGGGCGGGATAATCAGTTGTCTTTCAAATTCCCTCTGCACGCAATAGGACGCAATAGGATATTTGTTTTCAAGTAGCGGGGAATTCAAGCCAAACCGTTGCAACTCTGCCATCAATCATTATGTTAAGCCCACCAAACGACTCTATACACGATTTCAATGCCTGATTAAGTTTCGATTTCTGGAGCTCACAAGCCAACGGAGAGTTGCTAGACTAGCCCTGGCAGCAAATGTAATTGGCTGCTGCTAGGGGCGCATCTAGATTTCTAGGCTAACAGATATGAAAATATTACCGGGTTTCTTATAATACAAAGCTTAATGCAAATCGGTGAAGGGTCCCTTTAATCTAAAACTATTGTGTTGTAGGTTACTTTTTTTGTCTCCCACACAAGACACATTTTTCTTTTTTATAGAGGTGTGTGAATGGGTTTTGCACCAAATATACAGCATTGATCGTAGAAAAAATGTGAGCATAGGTTGTTGTGGTGTGTGGCACGGGATTTGTTCACCTGTACTAAAAGTTGTAACTGTGTTGTGTTTGAAGGATAGAAAAAAGTCTGTGACAAATTTACTGATACACATTTGTAACTTTTGGCTACAAGTACAGTACAAAATCTATTGTCACAATCTAAAATCTGTGCTCAGGAGTTTTGCATATACCCTCATCTTTTTTAAGCAATTGGACATTTTTTGTTGGCCACACCATTGTACTGGAGGAGCCAGACTTTTTTTAAAAAAATAAAATAAATAAATACCTAGACTTAAAAAATAAAAAAATAAATACCTACTTGAGTTTTTTAAACAGAGCCCCAACCACTAATTAAAATTCAGGTATTTGTTTGCTTCTTCTTGAGTACACATGCACTACAGGAGTATTTACTCCATCTGTTTTTATAGCAATGTCATTCTCATTAGTGGCCAGATTTTGGTCCATGCACATGTTCATCAACTATTTTACTTTGTTCTATTACAGTGCCACTCAGGATTGTGCTGCTGGGGAAAAGTGAAAACAAAAAATCAAGACTTAGTCATTTCATCACTGGAGATGGAGATTTACATGGTCAGAAATTAATCAAGCGATGCATCGCCTCTTGCGGAGAGTGGAGAGGAAGATCTGTAACAGTAGTAAGAACACCAGACATCTTCAGTTGGCCTGAGCAAACAGTGAGAGCAGAGATGAAGAGGTGTACAAATCTGTGTTTCCCTGGACCAAATGTTCTGCTGCTGTTGGTGAAACCCTCTGAGTTTGATACCGACTACAAACAAAAGCTACAGTTCATCTTGGGTTTATTTGATCAAGGAGGTTTTCATTTCTCAGTGGTCATTATGACACACAACGAGGATGTGAAAAGTTTGTCTGTGAAAGAACTGCTTGAAGATTGTGGAGGAAGACATTACAACATGTTTGAGAATAATCAAGAACTGTTAATGGAGAAGATTGAGAAGCTTGTGGGTGCACACAATGGAACTTACCTCACCTTCACTGAAGAGACCAAAACACCAAAGCCTGAAAACATCAAACCAGTTTTAAACCTGGTTCTGTGTGGTAGGAGAGGAGCAGGGAAGACCTCAGCAGTCAAAGCCATTTTAGGCCAAACAGAGATTCATTCAGTCTCCAGCTCGCCATTGTGTGAAGAGGTGTGTGGGCGTTGGGTTTCCCTGGTGGACCTGCCTGCCTTGTATGGAAAACCCCAGGCAGCAGTGATGGATGAATCACTCAGGTGTAACTCCCTCTGTGATCCTGAGGGCATCCATGCCTTCATCCTGGTTATACCTCTGGGTCCCCTCACTGATGAAGACAAGGGAGAATTACAGACCATCCAGGACACATTCGGCGCTCAAGTCAATGGCTTCACCATGATTCTGTTCACGTTGGAGTCAGATCCTAAAGCTGAAGCTGTTGTTAACTTTGTGGAAAAAAACAAGGACATGCAAAAACTATGTCAAAGCTGTGGAGGAAGAAATGTTGTTCTCAACATCAAGGACCCACAGCAGATCCCTGAGCTGTTTGATTTTGTTGATAAAATTAGATCCTTCAAGGACAAACCAAGTAGCTATACAAGTAACACATTTGCACGTGTCCAAATAGAGAAGAGGATACAGCTAGAGAATGTTATCACCAAGCGACAGGCTGAAATTGAGAACCTGACCAAAAAAAGTGTGGTCACTGGTAAGTATTTCACTCTTCTATTGGTACAATTGTTATCATTAGCTGATTTCCTAAACCCAAAGTTAATACGTTAAATAACTTCTGCTGTTTTGATTAACCAGGCGATGGTATGGAACAAACCACAGAGTGTCTCAGGATTGTGCTGATTGGGAAGACTGGAAGTGGAAAGAGCTCATCAGGAAACACCATTCTAGGAAGAAATGAGTTTGCAGCTGAATCAAGTCAAACATCCGTCACAAAATGGTGTCAGAAAGCACAGTGTGAAGTGGACGGTCGTTCAGTTGTTGTAGTCGATACTCCTGGACTGTTTGACAATACCTTATCTCGGGATGAAGTCATTGAGGAGTTGGTAAAGTGTATCGGTCTTTTGTCTCCAGGACCACACGTTTTCCTCTTGGTGTTACAGATTGGCCGATTCACACCAGAAGAGAAGGAGACATTACAACTAATCAAGGAAATATTTGGAAAGAATTCTGAAAAATTCACCATCATTCTTTTCACAAGAGGAGATACACTTCAGCACGAGAAGCGGACCATTGAAGAATACATTGAAAAAAAAGGTGACGATTCCTGCAAAAAGCTTATTGCTGACTGTGGACGACGATGCCATGTGTTTAATAACTATGATAAAGAGAACCATAAGCAAGTCAGCGAGCTGATAAACCAGATTGAGACAATGGTGAAGAACAATGGAGGCGGCTGCTACAGCAATGAAATGTTCCAGGAGGCTGAGGCTGCAATACAGAAGAAAATGGAGATGATCTTACAAGAGAAGGAAGAAGAGATGCAGCGAGAGAGAGAAGAACTTCAGAGAAAACATCAGGAGGATGCAATGAAAATAAGACTCGAGGAACAGACTGCAAAAACTGAACAGGAGAGAAAATTGAAAGACAGACAACTTCAGGAAAAGGAAGAAAACATTGAAAAGGAGAAAATGGAAAGAAAGAAAGAAAAAGAAAAGAGAGAAGAAGAGGACAGGAAGAGAAAACACCAGGAAGATACCCAGCGTCAGGAGTGGAAACAAAAACTGGCTGCTTTGGATAAAAAAATAAAACTTCAAACAGAGGAAAAAGACACCATTGACAGGGAACTGGAACAGAGCAGAGAAGAGATGAGAAAGCAGAGAGAGGCCTGGGAGGAGAAGCAAAAAGAATGGTGGGACAAACGAAGTCAAGAACACGAACAGAGACGACAGGAGGTGAAAGAAAAACTTAAAAAGCTTCAAGAAGATTATAAGCAAGAAAGAGACAGACATGAAGAGAAAAGAAAAGAGGAAGATCGAATTAGAAGGGAACAAGAGAGGAAAGAGTTGGAGGTAAAGTATGAGACAAAACTTAAAGAAATGAAAGAGAAAATGAAGAAATGTGAGGAAGAGGCCAGAAAACAAGCTGAGGAACTTAATGACTTCAAAGAGAAATACACCAAAGACTTTGCAGCTCTGATAGATAAACACATGGAGGAAATGAAATACATGAAGCTAAAACATGTGAGAGAAATGGAAGAGACTGAAGTGTTAAATAGAAAACAGTACAATCTGTTGGGTGAACTCTCAAGCCACAATGAAAAACATCTGAAAGAACAAATGCAAGACTTGAAGAGAAAGCAGGAGCAAGAAATTGAAGATCTGAAAAAACAGTACCAGAGAAAATGTATCATCCTCTGATTATGATTGTCTGCCTGAACTGTTCTCCTTACCTAGTGCTTAGTGCTTCATCCGTGTACACTGAACTACAAGAATCATCAACATCCAGTTAATGCACTAATTAAATTGCCTCTTGATTTTTGCTGCATGATGAGCAGATGTACACACATGATGTACACACAGAGGCACCTACACACCTTACATACACAAACACAAACAGCCACCTGCCTTATAATTTGATCCGTTTTCTGCAAGGATGTAATTGCCCTCAACATGCAGCAGAGGGCGATCAATACATGGTTGGCAGCACATCCTTCAGCTTTTTCTGCTGAACCAGAGTGACTTCTGCATCCTGTAACTATGACAAATACATGGGATGAGGACGAGCCTCTACAGGTATGAGAAGCTCTAGCCTCATGGAAACTTTCTGATTTTTACCTGAGGCTTCATGGACAAAACAACCATCTCGCTTTGTGCCTGTTCTAACCTTCTTTAATAATATTGAATATTTTACAATTGTTGTGCTTCTTAAAGCATAATTAAAACAGGGCATATTTATAAAAGCTACAGAATACATCCATGCAATATATATCTGCTTGCTTATGTTGACAATTAAGAAAAGTATCACTGCCTTAAAGAAACCTATAAGTGTGTCTAAGGGCCTTAGAACATGTAAGTATTTTGTTAATTAATCCAGTTTAGTTCACATTCATCCTTATGATGCTGTTTTAGTTCACATGCATCCTTATGATGCTGTTTTGGTTCACATATATGAATCTTCTGTTCTTTCATTTTGACTCTTATGTTTAGTTATAAATCTTATGCTCTGTATATTATTGTGTCTTAGTCTATGAACATGAACCTTGTGTTCTGTTTATACAGTAGTTTTACTTTTGCATAATATCCAGACATGCTGAGTTGCCCAAGTGAAAGTTTAAAATCAACCACAGAGGAACGGAGAGAAGCTCATGTCACAATTTCGGAATGCACTGTCTGACCTAAGGGTCAAGCTATGTCATGTTTTAGGCCATATGTTAACTGTCACACCTGTATGATATAAAAGAAGCTTGCCTGCAGAACATGTCAGTTTGGTGGTACAAACCATTGTTTTGTCTCATTCTCTTTGCAAACATAATACAATTGAATTGTTCTTTTGGATCACTGGCTCCTGTCTTTTTTGCATCAATACCCAATTTAACCTTTAGGGGGAGCTTCTTACTATCACTAATGTTTCATTGAGGATGTTAATGTTAATCAGGTTTCTAGGCCAAGTATACTTACGTGTACAAGGAATTTGGTCTCTGCATTTATCCCATTCGTGAATTAGTGAACACTTATAACACAGAGCACACAGTGAGGTGAAGTACACACTAACCCTGAGCAGTGAGCTGCCTTGCTACAGCGGCGCTCGGGGAGCAGTGAGGGGTTATGTGCTTTGCTCAAGGGCACTTCAGCCGTTCCTACTGGTTCCTAAGACCCAAATTAGGCGATCCTTAAAGAAAGAAAAAAGAGGTCTTTTAGAGGTCTCAATGTCCCTGGAAGTTTGCTGACTTACAGGCTGAATCCGTTTCATTTTTCTTTCTTGTTACTGCTGATTTTTCTCAACTGCAGTGTAGCCTACTTTGTAACATATGATGCGAATAAAGGTGCCATTGGTCTGTACTGCTTTTCAAGGTATTTCCCTGCATAACTTCATGACATCCATGGTATATGTAATGTAAAGGACCTATACCCATGTCCCCAATAGACATTCAGGCTATTCACAATGTTGTTTTGTGTTTCAGAAATTAAGCTTATGAATATGTTTCCCTTTTTTTAATTTTATTACGTTTTTCCAAAGGTGTTATACAAACATTAACAAGACCCCACACACCTTACAAAACCCAACTAAGTGTAACAGACATGAAACATACAGTATACAAAGACTATTTGAGATTATTGAAATTATAGACAGGGCATGTGAACACAAACAACATGAAACAAATAAAGACAGTATTTGACAAAACAATACGCTACAGGGGACCGATTACAATGGGGGTGGAGGAGGAGCGTGAGTGTGTGTGTATGTGTGTGTGTGAATAGACATGTCCGTGCGTGTGTGTGATGAATGTTTTTGTGTTGAAATGTTAAAATCAGCAGGATTGGCATAGTATGAAATGTTGTAGGTCGTAGTACGGTATCCTATTTATCAGAGGAAGTGGGTATGAGGTTTTGAGTATATTGAGTTCTTGCTGCTCCAGCTCTTGGAGCTCTTGCTGCTCCAGCCCTCACCACGGCCGAAGAGCAAGCTGACCCTGGGGGGTCCAGAGGCACCGGGGCCTAATTTATAAAGCTTTCTTACGCACAGATTTGATCTTAGACCGTGCGTACGCTCAAATCCATGCCAACTCTCAGATTTATACAAACCGTCTTTGACATGGAAAAGTGCTTATCTCCACGTCAGGTTCAAACTTGACGTACGACCATTTCCTTGTGGTAATGCCGGGGTACTGCAAGTAATCTGAGGTTTAAGTGCGATGCATTTTCAAAATTCCAAGACCAACGATCTCATGTCTTTCTTGCCCTATGCATGATCAATATCAGAAGATTTTTAAAGACGTTTTTGGACGCAGCTTAATGTTTCATGGTTTGGCACAAAACTGCTAATGAGAACTTAAGAACGTGAAAAAATGTATAGCTTACTTATTTCATAATATCTATAAAAAAAAAACACCAAGACCTACGATAGAATGATTGAAACATTCTTACAGGTGATCTAGTATATTTAGTGTTCTCACCAATCTAATATTGACCATAAAATGTCTAGTCCATAGGCCTATTCCCAGCTTCGTAACAGAAAGGTAATATTTGAATGTAAGCTATACAATGTAGGCTATAGATATTTTATATCATAGCCAACACAACAAAGAAACAGAAGTTATCCTCTAAAAGCAAGGCATCTTCATATTTAGTGTTGCGTCGGAATTGCGTAAAGAGGTGCAGAGCACGCACCTGTTTGCTTTTTTTGACTGGCAGTGCCCAAGATCAAATGACAATACACGAGTTGAATAATGTAGGCTAAAATATAAAGGTAAGCCTAAAGCAACAATAAAGGACAATGTTTAAGCCATTGGACATTATTGAAAACCATCCTGTTGCGCACAAGTTGACGTTCATTTGTGTTTTATAATGGACACATCTGGTGGCCTACGCACGTTTTTACGCACGTTTTCTCTGAATCACACGTACGATCATTTCAGAAATGATCTAAGATCAAATGAAGAATGATTTCTACGCAACACTTTTATAAATGAGGCCCCAGATGCTAGAACCACCCCACTCCCGCCCTCACCTGCCCCTGATACCAGTTGTTATCCTACTGACGGGCCAGCTTATCTACACACCCCACTATCCCTGTGGTATGTGTGCCTTCTAATGTCTAAGTGCAGTAAAAGAGGTGCGGAGCAGGGAGGGGAACTTATTCAGGCCTCCCCTCAAGCACCACCCTCCCACCAATGAACTGATTGTGTGCCTCCTCTAATCTGAGATACATTAAAAAGAGGCTGGCCCTATTCCTAGATGATTTAGTTATAATTTTCTTGAATGGGGGGTGTGAATGTTAGACATCTAGCATGAGGGGGCATTAAAAGGTGAGGTGTACAGAGTGGAGCTGGCCCTGGCAGTCACAGGGGAAGAGGAGGGCTGTGGAGGTGTGGTGGCAGGGAGGCCCCTCTGGGTGCATATCCTCCCTCAGAGTAGACACCCCCCTCCAGCTCATCCACCCAACCGTCCCACAAGGGAGCCAGTCTTGGGCCTCTGGGGGCCAGAGCAGCACAGAGGAAAACTGCAGGTTGACGGTAAACCATTCAGGAGGAAGAAGAAGAGAGGGAGGAAGGGGAGGAAAACAGAGGGAACAAAAGGGGCAGGAGAGAAGCCGTTACTTGAACGTTCACTTTCAAAAAAACACCCCTTTTCCACTTCATGTCTGTATGTGTCTTCATGATTTGTCTCAATTGCTGTATTTATGTATTGGTGTGAGTGGTGAGTGATCCGAGTGTAGAAGGAGCATGGCGGACAATGGTGAGGCAGGTTTGCTACGGATGATAAGTGATTGGTAAGTGGAATCGTGAAAACTGAGTCGCAGGCAGAGGGGGCCAGCGGAGCATTAGGAATTTGGAGAGTGATGGCCAAATGGAGAGGGAGTTATTACCAGAAGGGCTATTTGATATTTCTAGTGAGATGGGATCCAAAAAATAGGTTTTTCCAGATAGAAATATGGATTTAGTTTTTTGTTTTCCAGTTCATGAGGATGGTTTTCTTGGCGACAGCTAGTGCGACCAGCAGAGTTTTACTGTTAAGGTGGTTCAGGTTGATTTTGGTGGTTTCTCCAAGCAGACAGAGAGATGGGGACGTTGGGATGCAGCAGCCAAAGAAGGTCAAGAGGATTGTAACCTTTTCCCAGAATTGTTTTATAGGGGTACAGTGCCAAAGTGCATGAATATATGTGTCCGGCCAGTTCTGAGTGCAGTGGGGACAGAAATGGAGCCCATATGAAATAATTTCCATCCAGTGAGGTCAGTCCTGTGGATAATCTTGTATTGTATTAGCTGCAGGTTAGTGTTTTTGGTCATGAGAAAGGTGTTTTTGCAGACTTGGGTCCAGAAATTGTCAGTTGGAATAGGTAGATCCAATTCCCATTTGGCAGTGGGAAGACTTATGGTGATATCTGTTTGCATCACTATTCTGTAGATTTTGGATAGTAGTTTTTTTTGAGGATGGAATATTGATTAGCTGTGAGATATGTGTGGCGAGTTCTAAGTTGACCAGGGCCGGAGTGGGGCCACTTTTCAGCCCGGGAGTTTCAGGCCCAAGACCGGCCCACGTTTTCCATAGTGGTGGAAATTGGATAAATGAAGCAACATTTCAGCTCTTACTATCCTGTAGTTTTTATTAGTACCATGGTTCAACAAATGTGTAAAGGTTATATAATAATTGACTTCAACTGAGAAGTTAACAAAAAATATTCCACTATTCCACAAGTTAACAAAAACAGAAAGAAAGAAAGACAGAAAGAAAGAAAGCCTTTGAAATGTAGCCTATCCCACACTTCCACAGAGGCATATTGAACTAATGTTTAGGCTACATGTTTTTTGCATGGGTAGGCTATATTGTTGTCCTTTACTACACCCTCTTCTGAGCAAACAAGGCATAATAGGTTC
This sequence comes from Alosa sapidissima, assembly GCF_018492685.1. NCBI lineage: Eukaryota > Metazoa > Chordata > Actinopteri > Clupeiformes > Clupeidae > Alosa > Alosa sapidissima. The sequence goes on along the minus strand of NC_055959.1, from coordinate 36,262,665 downwards.
ATCATGTAGCATAATTGCTCTTTCTTACATTAAATAACTTTAATTTATCCTCTCTACTTGTCCCTGTAGTCATGGCCTCCTCATCACTAATTTCGGGCTCATCATTTTCAGTGGTTGACTGGTTGATATGCTGCTCAGAGGCTACAATTTTTACTGCATAGGCCTACACAGATCAAAACTTCAGTTTTGTTATATTTGCATACTGCAAAGTCTATGAATCGGATACAAAAGGCTAATAGTTTAAGTAATTACAGTGCATGAAAATGCACTGTACTGTTCTTCCTAGGCAACTTCTACTTCTTCTTCTTCTTATTATTCCGCTTACCACTTTTTCCGTACGCAATTTGTCTTGAACAGTTTAACTTAGAAACTTCATTCAAACTTTGTAACGTAGGTCTTCAAACAGATCGGGTTGGTATGACTTTTCAACTTTGAAACTTTTATACTTTTTAAACTATTAAAGAAAAACGTTTTAAAAATCCCCATAGACTTAACATTGCCGATTGTGACATCATAATACGGCCGTTAAGCAATTAGAATCCTATGGCAGGTGTTCAGGCCACCTGGATCAACTGCCAGTCTCAGGCTTTAAGCATACAAACTGGCCCTATTAAGACTACACATCCTGTTCAACTGCTTCCTCTGCCAAAAACTGTTTCAAAATAAAAGTCCTCACTACAATATTTCACTATTAAACAATTTAACCCTTTAAACTACTGAACTTTTTAACTGTTCAGCCATTGTAACTGTTACTTGTCATCGACTATGACTCCTACCCACTGTAGCTAGTTAGCATAGTTAGCATGTTAGCATTGTTAGCATGCTAATTAGCATTGTTAGCAAAACTGCTAAAAATGATTAGCTAAGTTAGCTAAGTAACATGGTTAGCATAGTTAGCATGTTAACATTGTTAGCATACTAGTTAGCTGCTAAACTATAACTGCTAAAAATGATTAGCTAGGTTAGCTAAGTCACATTGTTAGCATGTTAGTTAGCATAGTTAACATAACTACTAAAAATAATTAGTTAGGTTAGCTAAGTCACATAATTAGCATAGTTAGGATGTTAACATTGTTAGCATGTTAGTTAGCATAGTTAACATAACTACTAAAAATGATTAGCTAGGTTAGCTAAGTCACATAATTAGCATAGTTAGCATGTTAGCATTGTTAACATGTTAGTTAGCATAGTTAGCATAACTACTAAAAATGATAAGCTAGGTTAGCTAAGTCACATAATTAGCATAGTTAGCATGTTAGCATTGCTAACATAGTTAGCATGTTTAGCAAAACTGCTAGAAAACATTAGTTAAGTTAGCTAAGTAGCATTGCTAGCATAGTTAGCATGTTTAGCAAAACTGCTAGAAAACGTTAGCTAAGTAATATGGTTAGCATGTTAGCATTGCTAACACTGCTATAAAACATTAGCTAAGTAGCATGGTTAGCATAGTTAAAAATCTTAGCATAACTGCTAGCAAACATTAGGGCCATTCCAACTTTCAGTTATCGTCAAATATCTACCTATACACAGCCATTAAACTATTTGCATATCAACATTCATTAAACTTCCAGTCTGTCAACAACTTTTAAACTATTTACCTTCAACAGTCTACTTTTAAACTATCTATTAAACTATCTATTAAACTAGCTGCCTATCAACAACTTTTAAACTATCTACTGTCTATCAACAACTTTTAAACTATCTACATTCAGCTTTTAAACAGTCTACTTTTAAACTATCAACTTTTATTAAGCTATGCAACCACCATGTCTATCCTAGCATCACCGTAGTAACCATCTCTGTATTATCTGTTTTAACTATACATGATATTTTACATCACAACTTTAGCATTTTCATGCACTGGTAATTCCTTGGAATTGCATTTCTAGTTTAATATGTTGCTTGCAAATAGCTTGACAACACTACAAACGTCCAATATTAGCCCAATAACTGCTAATAATCATTGCCTATATCTCTCTTTACCAGTTGCCACTTTTGTCTGTAGGCCTAATCTAGAAGCTTTGCACATTTAGCAGCATCTACCTGGCCGTTTCAGTCCCTCCTGGCCTCTTTCTACCATCCATCCTTCCTGACGCTTATGGTATAGGGCCAGCCCGGCTATCCGTATCCGTATTGTATTGTTGATTTTCAGTTTTTCTTTAGTCAATTCAACATATAAAGATGCACACAGAGAATGATAATGTTAGTGGGCTCTTGTTTTATTGGTAGTTTTTCTGACTTGACATTACAGATAACCTGAGACAAACTGCAGGGTGAAACCTGCCTTGTGCTCAGGTGAATCAACAGGTAATTTGTGGATCAGTAGTTTCCACCTCTTTATGCAATGATGGAGGAGGAGGAGGATGAGGACACCACCTTTCCATCAACCACCTCTTCCACCACTGTCACCACTCTGGTACGTGTGGTGGATACGGACACCGCTGCTGCTGCCTCTGCTGCTGCAATTGCCTCTGCTGCTGTTGCCGCCTCTGCCGCTGCGATTGCCTCTGCTGCTGCTGCTTTCTCTGCTGCTGCCACTGCTGCTGCGGCTGCTGCTGCCTCTGCTGCTGCTGCTGCCGCTGCTGCTGCGGATGCCTCGGTCACTGCCAATGCCGAATATGATGCCGATAATGATGTTGATGATGATGAAGACGATATGGTTCTAGCAGAAAGAAGAGAGACAGTGGTCACCAAGAGTGTTTTGGTATTGAGTTTAATCAATTGTGCTTTAATTCAAATGTGGTTGTCTACTTACGAGTACGAAGAGGCCACGTATGCGTCTCCGTTGAGCAGTCTTCTGTACTCGGCGATCTCCAGCTCCAGTCTGGTCTTGATGTCCAGCAGGGTCGAGTATTCGTAGCCCTGGCGCTCAAGGTTTCCGCGGAGGGCACCAAGCTGTTCCTCCAGGCTGCTCACCTGTACCTGGAAGCCGCCCAGCATGCTAGTGTAGCGGGTCTGTGTCTCTGCCAGGGTGACTTCCATGGACGCTTTCTAAGACAAACAAATAAGAAGAAAACACCTCAGTAAGTCATTTAGGCTAAAAGAGTTGTTACATCCCACTTTATCAATACCATTGCTATTACTAATCTTAATATTGCAATTCCATTGGGGGTAGCCTATAGGCCCACTGCCTAAAACAAATAGTTCTTGAACTTATAAAGCAATAATTAGCTATATACTAGGCACTAGGCCTACAAATGAGTAAGACACCGTTTAAAGGGTCACCAGGCAACGTTTTCGTGTTAATTAATCATCTTCGTAAGTCGGTATATAGTTAAATGACTCATTATGGGGCGAATGAAGGCTCTCTCGCCCGCCCCTACTGCCTGTAGGAAGAATATCCCACTTGCAAGTTTGGTGTATCCTACCCGCCGACCGAAGCAGGATCAGTTTACATCACAGAGGCAGGCTAACGAAACGCTAGCGATTGTTGCAAACATGTGTATAATGGCAGAGCCGGCGAAAGCAGCGAAAACCCTTGACGGAAGATGCAAAGAAAAGGAAAAGAGCTTCAGACCGAGCGAGGGAGAGTTTGTGGTGACTTTTTGTAAGTTTCGTGATAGGATATTCTGTAGTTGTACTAAAAGATGTTCTGTACATTAGGATACTGTTTGAAATCCATGTGGTAAAACAAATAGCAGGGGTAAATATAGTTAAGGTATGCACAAGCTTGGGGCCCAGAGGTTTACCTATCAGGATATGAATGCATAGAAGAGACTGGACATCCCTAGCAGTTGTTTAGCCAGGGTCAAAGGTCCTTTTTAGAAATAGAATAAATACCTAGGCACATATGTATTACCAAAAGAGGTAAGGAGGACATAGGAGCTCTGTTCTATTCTGAGTTCACACAAACAAGTGACGACATGAGAAGGTATAAGAACCATGTACAGAAAGTCAGAAGCAGCTGTCTTCATGAACCTATGCTCTGTATTGGATTAAAGCTACACCTTCTGCAGTATTCTGTTGCTTTGTCACAATTCTTCTGAGTTTGAATCAGTTAATTATAATTTGACACCACAAGTTTCGTAGAGAAAAAACATCAGGTTTGCCCGGTGTCCCTTTAAGTGTCCACTCACCATGCTGATGTGGCCTTGCAGCTCGATCTGAAGTGCCTGCACTGTGCTCTTGATGGACGTGACTTCTGACGAGGACGTCTGGAGGACAGCTGTGCTTGTGAGGACTTCTTTGCTGAGCGCTTCCGTCTGGACGTGGGAAAGAAAACGCAAAAATGTTACTGGGAGTTGCCTTTGTTGTTTTTGAAGTCCCATATAATATATAATATTCAAATTTGTATGAAAACGGTTAGGCTAATTGACTTGGATAACTGTTTTTATTCGCCTACTAACTCTGATTTGTTCTGATCACATTTTGATCCATGTTGAGCAGGTGTAGCCCTAGGCCTACTCACCTTCGCCTGGAACCAGCCCTCCAGTTCCTTCCTGTTCTTGACGGCCACAGCCTCGTAGTGTTCACGGACGCCGGCCAGCACTGCCATGAGGTCCTCCTGAGGAGCAGCCTCCACCTCTACGTTTACTGTGCTGCCGACGTGTGCGCGAAGAGCCAGGAGATCCTGAGGAAGACATCAGGTGGATGGTTAAGATGATGATAACGACTAAGAGGATTATATTGAAACTTTATACAAGTGGCACGTTCCAAGCAAGTGAATAGAAAAAAGCTGTAGTCTGGACCACAAGGACATATATACAAGGAAATGTTTGTAAAGCAACAGACCTCCTGGTGGTTCTTCTTCAGGAAGGCGAGCTCCTCCTGAATGGCCATGATCTGCATGGTGAGGTCGGATTTGGAGAGGGTGAGGTCATCCAGGACCCTCTTGAGTCCAGCGATATCAGCCTCCACAGAGAGACGAGTGACCTGCTCTGCCTCAAATCTGAAATGTAAAAAGCATTTAGTCTAAATGAAGAGGTCAAGATAAACAGGACAGGACACTATGCTGGGGGTGAGTGAATGTGTTTGCACTGGCTGCATGTGTTTCTGCATCTGGCCACATATGCATACGCTCCTGTAGAGGGCGTTGTGACCTTAAATCAGACAGTTTTTCTGTCATGGTGGCACAGTGCTGTCGCAACCATAGATATTACAAACCTAGATACCGCAATGTCCGTCGAGTTCTATTAGGTGGCAATGCCAACGCGGTCGCCTTATTGTTGGTGGCAACACCATACTGTCTATGGGCAACACTTGCTGGCAATCAGAGACACCTGTCTGATTTCCAATAAGAGACACCTGTTTCTCCATTGGCCTCCAGTGATTTACTGCTTGATTGTTGCCTCCAGCAAGATGGTGACGCTATTGAAGTACGTTCATGTATTATCTAGGTTTTTAACCTCTATGGTTGCAACAGCTCCCCAAACAACCTTTTTGCTGATAATGGAAAACAATTTGATAAACCATTTAGTAGTATTTAGAGCTAAAACTCACTTGACTCTGAAGTCATCGGCAGCCAGTTTGGCGTTTTCAATACCCAGCACAGCTCCCCCCTTAAAACCGATGATGGCCATAATCTTAAAGCAAAAAAGAAAATAAATATAGCTGCAAGCAGCAATGAGGGGGCCAAGCAGGTAGGCCGGAGTAACCATGGCAAGCTGTCAAAGCAAGTTTCACGTCTAGCACGTCAAAAGTTACAAGGCAAAATGAATTTTTGCTAATTGCAGTGACCCTAGAGGTCAAAGGTCACACAATTTCTTCGGCATTCACCTGATGGGGCCATGAGTCCATGTACCAAGTTTGGTTTTGATACATGCAACGATTGCTGAGATATGAGCTCACTTCCTGTTTGGCGGCTTCGCCACAAATTTCGATTGGATGTGACGGGCGAACGCTTCTATCAATTGTTACAGAAATAAATGAAGTGACAAGGCATGGTCTGAAGATGGTCTGTGCCAATTTTGGTGAAGATCAGATGAAATTTGTGACCTGTGCGAAATTGTTGGTTTTTTTGATCAAATCAAATATGGCGGCCGAATAAATTATATTGATGTGACAAGTTGCCCTCAGTTGACCTAAGGACCTTTCACAGTATTACCAGACACCACTAGTACAATTTAATTCTAAGCACAGCAGCAGCTACAGGCCAAAAGGCATGTTTGTGAATTACAGCGCCCCCTAGAGGTCAAAGGTCACCAATTTCTTGAGGGTCCTCCTGATAGGGTCATGAGTCAATGTACCAAGTTTGGTTTTGATACATGCAAGGGTTGCTAAGATATGAGCTCACATCCTGTTTGGCGGCTTCGCCGCAAATTTTGATTGGCTTTTACGGGCGAACGGTAATACTTCCGAAGTGAGGCTTGGTCTGAAGATGATCTGTGTCAAATTTGGTGGGAATCAGAGAAAGTATGTGACCCCTGATACATTTTAAGTGTTTTTGATGAAATCCAAAATGGCGGAAAATCCATCATGGCGGAAAATGACGTCATAGGATGCGTTGAACTCAGCTTGGTCCAAGGATTCCAACAATACCTGACTTTTGAAAGTCGGACCAACAGGTCAAAAGTTACGTGCATGAACGCACGTCCAACTTTGGCCTGTTGGTGGCGCTAGAGGGTTCGAGTTGCCGACATGAAACTTGGTGACATGAATCATGGGACCGTCCCCAATCAGTGTGCCAAATTTCCCAACTTTTTACCAGACGGTTCTATGGGCTGCCATAGACTCCCATTGCATATAATAATAATAATAGGAAAACGTAGAAACACAATGAGGTCCTCGCAGCTTCGCTGCTTGGCCCCCAATAAAGAAAACTAGAAATTTAATGCCTGAGGAATTACAGTAGCGGATGGAAAGCTGATGGCTTAATGTTGGTGGGAGATTCCTGAAAAAAAAAAACATTGAATCACTTAATCTTTGGGTTCATACAAACCCTCGTACCAAAAAACCTTGTGTGTCAAGGCCTTCAGATATTTTGTTGTGTTTTTGAACTTGACCTTTGACCTCCAACATCACTTCATCTTTGAGTCCATACAAACACTTGTACGAAATTTGAAGCATATGCGTCAAGCCGTTCTGAAGATATAATGTGCAAAGCATGAGATATGGCTGTGACTATTATTTTGACACATGGGAAACCCTTAAACAGGATATGTAGTTCAGGGAGAGCTGAGACAGTAGGCGTGTTCGACTTGAGGCAGATCTGTGCAGATCTGACTTGATGTGATGCATGCTGGGTTGAACACAATGCATACTGGGATGGACGCAATGCTTGCTGGTTAGAAATTCTGTCCGACTTCTGTCAGCCGGGTAGGGACTTACCACCGTGACACCATGTCACATGACCTTAAAATATCGCGGGAGTCTTAGCCTGCAGACAGATCTTGCAGTTGCCTTCCACGAGCTGCACGAGCTAAAACACGCCCTCATCATGTCAGTTCAAAGACGTGATAGGGCCATTTGGAAGGAATGTCCTCATGACGATTATGACGGGAGTCTCATGCTGCTTCCTTATGTTGGAATTGTGACTTCGGTTCTCCATTTACATTTACATAGACATTTACAGGTGATTAGCCGGGAACTACTCTGGGAGCTTAACGGGCGCAGCTGGCTTTAGGTCATTATGACATCACAGCCTCCATTCAAGTCTATGGGGGGAAAATTAGCATTTTAACATTTTTACTCCCTTATTTCTCAAAAAGTATAAACTTTTTAAAAAATCTGAATAATAATAACTCTCTTGTCCAACTCCAGACCTACACAACGGTTATTTCAACATGTCTGTACGTTAAGCGGGTAGAGTCACATTCATTCTTGAAAAAGTAAAAAGAAAAGATTATAAGAAGAAGCCAGGAGATTTTAGATTAGATCCTGCAACAGGTAATGAAACTACGTACATGTTACATGAACTGTACACGTTCATCAAATCCATGCATCATAGCCTACAGTACGCATGTAAAAATAAAAATAACTGTGAGTTTCTGCACTGAGACATCCCAACACCCACCTTGGCCTGGAGGTCATTGATGGTAACCATGAAGCCAGAGAAGTCATGCGCAGCAGGGGCGATCTTAGCCTCCAGGAACATTCTGATCTTCAGCTCCAGCTCGGCGTTGGCCTTCTCCAGGGTGCGCACCTTGGACAGGTAGGAGGCCAGACGGTCGTTCAGGTTCTGCATGGTGAATTTCCCGTTGGCAACAACGGCCTCGAAAGCTCCACCACCAGCGGCCATGCTGAAGCCGCCGCCACCGCCAGCAGCGAACCCGAACCCTGCGCCACCGCCGAATCCAGCGCCACCACCAAACCCGGCGCCGGCACTGGAGATGCGAACTCCAGATCCTCCTGCTCCGCCGTAGACACTGCCGGCCCGCATGACGCTCATACGAGCTCCACCTCCGGACAGGGAGAGCCCAGACATCCCCCCTGCGATGGATGATCCGGAGGACATGGAGACACGGCTGGAGAAGGTGGCTGCCATTGTGAGTGGAGGCTAACAGTACTGATGCTTCTCAGAGCAGGTCAGGAGTGATGAGAGAACAGACAAACAGCCCTTTTATACATGTTCATTCTGGCTTTGACATCTGATCTTTTTCCGCTTCAAGGATTTTCCAATATTGCCAAGAGCAGTTTTTAAAGTTCACTTGGTATTAGTGACAGTGTTAATTAATGTAGGGTCTACATATCTTGCATGAAAAAGAACGCCCTGTTCTGTGAAAGGACACATATTACCACAAGGACATTCCAAAAGGCCTATACGGTTATTGTGATGAACATATCTGTACATGTTGTCCATACATTGTTCATACTGCATATCCATGTCTATTCTGCTCTTATAAGGTTACTGCTAATACACTGAACATATTTAGTGCCCGAGCACCGAAGGGCGCAAGGCCCTATTGTTTTTGGAAGGATTATTATTATTATTATTATTCCGATCTTAGTTTTGTCTCAGAGCGTTTTCCTTTTTTTAAGGTGGTTAACATGGTCAAAAAAGTTTTGAAATGTTGTGCACACATCAGGTGTCACACAAAGCATAGGTACTTGAGCTCTCTAGTTCTATCTCTCAATTCTGCCGGATTATCCTCATCTTCATCATTAGTTCCTACATAATGACAGACAACCTGAACCAAGTCATGTGACCTAGAGACTGATAAGAGACAGGACTTTTGATCAATCATAACTTGATTTGGAATTTGTTTTTAGAAATGCCCCCCACAGGATGCTAAAAAGTATGTATCTCCTGGTGCACGTTGCCTGTTTAAGGGTTAATTGAGAATAGTTCATAGACAATGTATCAACTGTTGAAGGAAAGAGATTGTATTGTTTTTTGGAAAATATATGTTCATTATGAATTGGATGCCATTATCCTTATATGGTTTCATTATTCGCCCACACGGGGATGAATACTTCCACATCTTTACTTTTGAGAGACTCTGCCTCTCTGGACTGCTCTTTTTATACTCCATCATGGTGTAAGCCAGTGCTTCTCAAACGTTTTCAGACCAAGGACCACTTAACCAGTAAAAAAAACCTCACGGACCACCTAGCTAATAGACACAATAGGCCTACTCACTGAACCACCTTGCTTATTGTCTTTGCACTTTGCTTATTGTGTCAGAGGATTCATATGATTTAAATTGGCATATCTTACATAGGCAGTGTTGCAGAACTGTTTAGATTCACATACAAGTTGGTTCAATATTGCAAACAACTCATCTATGCTATTTTTTACCACGTCTGCTCGCGGACCACTTGGGATATCTTGCGGACCACCAGTGGTCCCCGGACCACACTTTGAGAAACACTGGTGTAAGCTAACCTATTCATTGTGAAATGTTCCTACTTTTTCCCTCTTTATCATCACTTAACTTTTTCAGCCTTTTGTTGTCCCCGACCGTTCCAACGTTTTTGAGATGTGTTGCTGGCTGACTGGCTCTAGTTGACCTGCAAATTGAATGAGCTGAGACCAGAGGAGGGTTATTTTGCAGCTGAGAGTTCAATTTAAGAATTCAGAATCCTCTGAAAAAGCAGAGACAAGGAAACACAGGTAAACAAGGCAAGGCTCTAACTGCACAACATTAAAGAATGCTGTTTCATGAAAGCAATTAGTGAACACTGTCACTAATCCTATAAGTGAACTTTAAAAAATGCCTGCAGCAATACTGGAACACCTGATTTATGATGGATGGGATGTTTCAAGTCATGCAGTGCACTCCTAGCCTAGAAATCTAGACGCACCCTAGCACCCAAATGTAATTTGCTGCCCGGGCTAGTCTAGCAACTCTCCGTTGGCTTGCGAGCTGGAAAAATTCAACTTCGGTAGGGCCAATCACATCGTCTATAGAGACGTTAGGCGGGCTTAAAATAATGATTGATGGCAGAGTTGCAGCAGTATGGTATGAATTCCCTGCTACTTGCAAACAAAGAAGATGGATGTTGCTGTTGGCGGACACGAGTTAAGCTTTTTGTCAGTTGGCAAAAGTTTGAACTAGTCAACTAGCTCCGCTGGTGGGAAAACGCATGGGACTCATGAGTTGTAGCGCTGTCCTATTGCGTGCAGAGGAAATTTGAAAGACAACCGATTATCCCGCCCGTCAGACTGAGCACTGCCAACGGTGAGTCCCCAGACCCTACATTTTAATGTGCGTCTGGCTCGTCAGGCTAGTGTACTCCACTGCTATCACGTGTATTAAAGGGCTCTGTGCCTCCAGGTTTTAGTTTAAAACGAATCTCTTAAAAAGTGGGGGGAATGCAATTGTGTTTCAGGAAAAGTGGGGGTGCCCCAAACCACAGCGATTGCAATGCCCATGGTCATTCTTCTATGAATGCCAAACGCACCTTCCTACTACTATTCTTTCACACAAACTCGCGTCACAGACCTACGTCACATACCACTTGGAGGTGCAAACAATCAGAGTTTTGGTTGATTTGACCATCAGTTAACTTCGAAACAGGTATTTTACTTTGGATAGACAATAGCAATACATCATAGGAATGATTAACGTCAAAAATTCTAGACTGGAGAAACTCAACATTTGACACCTCCACCTGTTTTGTGTTCTAAAGACGTCAAATAGTCCGCTATAGTTACCAAATTCATAGCCAAAGAGCCATAAGGGAAGACGCATGGATGGCTATAAAAACTGTGTTTTCATTATACAACTAAACAGGACAAAATACATGTATAACCCTTGAGCCAGCTCCTTACTATGTGATCTCAATGGCAATGCAGCGTTTGTTTGCACCTCCAAAAACATGGCGTACCTGGTTACCTCCCAAAAACGCCCACAAATACCCGTATGTTTGTGTGAAAGAATGGCCGTTCTTGTCCTGTATAATCACCACATCCCCAAGTGGCTAAAATAAGTAAAGCCCAATAAACCCAAAAATAATAAAGGTGACTAAATGGCTCCTACATATTAACATCCACGGAGAGACACATGGCCTGCTCTGCCTCAAATGTGAAATAATACAATAATTAGTTAATTATCATTAAAATAAAGTTGTCAAGGTACAGAATACTGTGAATGTGTTTGCACTGGCTGCATGTGTTTCTACATCTGGCCACATACACATATGCTCCAGTAGAGGGCACTGTGACCTTAGATCAGACATACCCTAACCCTGTTTCTGAACTGGTTGCAGTCTGCAGTCTCTTCTGGTTCCACGTGAGGGCGCTCACGAATACGTGCAGAATGAATGGAGGTCTATGGAGCTGTACCCCTCAAAATCCACTTTTCTCGGGAAAAGTCTAGAAATTTGAATGTTGCATTTGAAAGGATGGGCAAAGAAAATACACACTGCTGAGTATTATATTTTTACGTCACTTATTTGTTTTAAAAAGCCTTTAAAAAAAAGCAGTGTCAATGACGTCATTCAAAAAGCTGTGTCAATGACGTCATTCATTAGCAGAATAGTGTGTTATGGGCAACAATGACCCAACCTGTAAGAAATTGAAAGGACATAAGTACTCGTTCATTGAACTTTAGACCTGTAATCTATAGTGAGCTTGCATAAACTACAATCAAATCAAGAACAATCAGTTGAAAAAGACAAATTTAGCCGTCTAGCTCCATAGACCCCCGTTGTTTTGGCACTTATTCGCGATCGCCCCTTGCAGAACTGCAAACTGCAACAGATTGCAGGTACAATGAAGTTAACAGGGAGTGAACCGGCTCTCTGTAAACGGGTTCTGCTCTTACCCCTTGCATTACGAGGAACCAATCACATCAGTGTATCTGATATAGGCGGGCCAGAGGCGAGCTGATGACAACATCGCTGCAACGAATCAGTCAGTAAACATTGGTCATAGTGCTATCCAATTGCGTTGAGGTCCGGAATCAGTCAGTAAACATTGGTCGTAGTGTTATCCAATTGCGTGCAGTGAGATTTTCAAATGCATGCTTGGTTAAATTAGTCTTGGCCAGACCCTTAATTTTTCTAGATTACCAGGGTCTGGAATCTCCAGGCTAATAACGGAATACGATTTCATAAAACTTTGTTCTAAGAGTAGAAGAAGGATAACACTCACTTGACTCTGAAGTCATCAGCAGCCAGTTTGGCGTTGTCAATACCCAGCACAGCTACTCCCTTAAAACTGTTGATGCCCATAATCTTAAAGTAAAAATATAAACAATCTTAGGTAGAACAGGTAACGGAAATATGTACATGTTATTGTTTAATTATTTAAGGTTGATTTGACATAAACATTGCACATTAAAGTGTAATTCTGGCGGAAATTTACCCCAGGGTGTTTTTCTGCATTAAAACACATCAAATTTTTTGTTGATCAACCACTACAGAGCGTGGCCCGGTATATGCTATAGCCCCAAATCGCAAACAGTGGATTAGCTAGGGGCAGTGAGCCAAACGCTTCCCCAATAGCATTTTTTTAACCAGTAATATTGTTCAAAACAGCACCAAACCTCATCAGTAGCTTGCTCAGGGTCCCTACACAGCACCAACAACCTAGTTAACGAACCCGGAGTTTATTACAGAAGACTATAAGAACACTTACCAACTGTCCCCCTACCAACTCCTCTCGAAGGAAAGTCTGTATAAGGCATTACCTTCCGGCAATAGACGTCCGTGTGAGATCTCAGTCTTCTGTGAAATTAACAGTCTTCTCTAATAACAATAAATACTGTCTCCACGGCTTATTTGATGTGTTTTAATGCAGGAAAACACCCTGGGGTAAATTTTTGCCAGAATTACACTAAGTGGTCACTTAATTATTAGTGAATATATAATATATTTCTTCTTCACTATTTTCAGGATTAGGCCAAGTTTATTTATTTCACACCATACACGTTGCTAATATAAAGTGCTTTACAAATAAGTATACAATGGGAAATAATGATGTGCATTAAAAACAGTTGACAGAGAATAGAAAAACAAGATGCAATACATTGTACACAATATTACCTTATTATAATTTGAAGGTCTCAATATGTCCCTGGATGTTTGTTGACTTACAGGCTGAATCCAAGAAGACCAAAGAGCTCATTGTGGACTTCAGGAAGTCTAAAGCTAGCACACACACACCCATTCTCATCAACGGAACTGAAGTGGAGCGTGTCACCAGCTTAAAGTTTCTGGATATCCACATCTCTGAGGACCTCTCTTGGACCATCAACACCAAGAAGGCTCACCAACATCTCTTCTTTCTGAGGAGACTAAAGAAAGTCCACCTGTCTCCTCAGATCCTGGTGAACTTCTACCGCTGCACCATCGAGAGCATCCTCACCAACTGTGTCACAGTTTGGTATGGCAACTGCTCTGCCTACGACCGAAAAGCACTGCAGAGGGTGGTGAAAACTGCCCAACGCATCACCGGTTCCTTACTCCCCTCCATCGAGTCCATTGTAGAATTCAGGGGTATTCTTACTGTATACAGGCTTTGTCTTAGGTTTTGACTCTGAGACGGATCGAGGAAGCGACCCGAGGAGCATCTTCTGTCGGAAGGCTCAGCCGCCGCTTCTAATAACAGCAGCTTGTAACGGTGGCCTCTGACACAAGAAAAGAAAATGATTATGTTGGGCGCCAGGCAGCATAAAAACTGCCGTGTCAGTATTAAGACCCTGTCACCCTTCCCGTGTTAAAGTTGACAAGAAAAGAAACACAACACAGTATATGGTTTTCAAGCAGGTGATGCAGTGTATTAAACTAAATGTCATTCAGTTCATTAGATCTAACAAGACGCTACGTCTATGGCGACGCACACAAACAAAACAATAACCAAAAAACAAACAAATGGAAACGAGCGGCCTAGGAGAGTGTTCCTGTGTGTGTGTGTAGCCTATATGAGCGTGTGTGTGTCCCGGGAGGAGAGCAGCAAGGAAGAGATGAAAACGACGTAGGCCTAGTTGAAACCGAAGTTTTTGGAGGAGGTTTAGGCTCGATTAGCCAGGCAAAAAGTGTAGCCTAACACTTCGCACTAATCCAATTGCACAGTACCAGACATGTGGACTCGAGTCACATGACTTGGACTCGAGTCAGACTCGAGTCATGATTTTAATGACTTCATACTTGACTTGATAAAATTCGGCATGACTTGCGACTCGACTTGGACTTGAATACTATTCACTGGAGACTTGACTCGGACTTTGCCTCTTTAACTTGTAATGACTTGACAGATCTCGAGTCAAAAAATGAATTTCCTGATCGTGGACCAGTCACCCCAGAGATGCTTTCACCTCGCAACGAAAAAAACAAAATACACATAGTGGACACAAACAGGCAGAGCACAGTGATCAGTGCTGCTGTTACCACCACGCATCACGCACTGTGTGTAGGGCACCAAGAGACAGAGGAAGGACCAATAATAAATAAATATTAGCTTTACTGCAAACTGATTTGCATTTTTGTTAGAGAACGTTTACAATGTCAAAATGTATCAACAGCATGTTACATAAGGATGATCCAACTTGAACGTATGCTAGCGGCCTACTCCATTTAATTGAGAACGCGTCTCAGCGCGCACGAAAGGGAGAGAAACGTGGGCCTAATTTCCTCTAATCTCGTCTTTATTTCCTTCACGATTTATACAGACAGTATCTTCACGAAGTTTAGCGTTTGCAGCCATCTTGAATTTAATCACGATAAGTCGAGCAACGAGTAAGAATGAACAGGTATGATAAGGGATCAGATTCCAAAAATAATTCAGTGGAAATGCATGGATTCCAGTTTCTTCCAGTAGCAGCAACTGGAATCCATGCATTTCCACTGAATTATTTTTGGAATCTGATCCCTGCAAACGCTAAACTTTGTGAAGATACTGTCTGTATAAATCGTCTTGTAAGTAAACTACCAGTGCTTTTTCAAAGTTCTCAATGTCTCGTTTTAAATGTCAGGGCCCTCGGAAGTCTACCAATGAAGTGTGGAGATACATTGAGCCTCGTAAATGGGTGTAAAACAGTGATTTATTTGCATGGCTAGCCCGATGCTGAAGCACCACTATTGAAAAAGCTGTTGGTAGCATCGGCTAACTAGCGCCAGATTTTGGAGTGCAGGGGACAAGCCGAGATGGGCTATGAGACATACGTTCACACTCGGCTCAATATCACACCGGAATTCTCCTTTAACCTCCGTTGCTCAGCCAAATGCCTTCCTGTTACGTCCTGGTATCACAGAGTTACAGGCGATAAACGATTTTTGATGGTCACAAGTTTACTTCATTAGCGGTTTATTTTTTTGATTATTAAAGAGTGTTTTTCATTTAAAGGGTTGACTTCATGCTTATTCAGTAGAGGGCAATTCCACGCAAAACTGTCACGTCCATAACGCCAACGCAATGCCATGGTATTTAGTTGCCGTTATGGACGTGACAGTTTTGCATGGAATTGCCCTAGAGCATTTAGTGCTCTCCCCAATCCCAGACGTTCACATTGCATGTTTGTTTGCAATGGATGCAAAACAGCCTATAATGCTAGATGTCTATGGCGGGACGATTGAAACACCTGTTTCATTTGTCCCGACCAGGCAGTAAACCCCATTTATTCTATGTCAATGCACACATATCTGTGTTTATACTATATTTTATGCAGGTGAGACATGGAAAAGCAGTTTTAGAAAGATGCAAATATATTTGGGGCTATCAGGTAGGGGGTCGAGTTTTGGCCTGTCGGTCATGAAGGGCACTTATTTGGATGTGTGGTGGCTTTAACTACGTAAAAACAGAGTGAAATAACATTTTGTACTATAGAAACATTATATAATTCGAAATATGCATTATTCTAGCTATATTAATGGCATAGTGCATGCTATTTCCATAACCGCGAGATAAGCGCTTTACCATGACATCAATGAGTTGTTAACAGACATGAACCAAGACATATAGCCCAGCAGCAATCTATCTATCTATCTAAAATAACACCTACTTGAAGTACTATTCATGATATGTTGTCAAATATTGAAATTGTGGGAAGTTTACATAATTTAAGCTGCATGTTTCATTCGTCCCCCATGCTGTTTCATTTGTCCCAGCCAGGAGGGACGAATGAAACAAAACGCACGTTCAACTTCTCCTTAAATAACTCTTGAACGGTTTTGTTCAGAGCTGTAGATGCAACTGTATTTGACAGAGGATAGATGTAGGTTGCTAGAGACAAAATATTAACTTTCAGTGTTTTACGATGTCTTTGTAAATTACATTTAATTAAGAAGTGTTTCATTCGTCCCAGTTCTCCCCTACTTCAAGTGACAATAGTGAGGAAGTAATATATAATAAAAGTGTGATGTAGTGAAATTAAGTAAATAAATATATTTGGGTAGATTAAATATTGTAAACATGACAGAAACGTGATTCTGTCACAAAACCAACAGTATACTACTATCTACACTGCACAATATATTTTGTCCTGTCTATGCATCACCTGTCTATACTTTGTATCACATTGCACATATAGGCACCTAACCCCTCACTGCTCCCCGAGCGCCACTGTTGCTCACTGTGCCGGGATTAGTGTGTGCTTCACCTCACTGTGTGTTCACTGTGTGCTGAGTGTGTTTCACTAATTCAAGGATTGGGATAAATGCAGAGACCAAATTTCCCTCACGGGATCAAAAGAGTATACTTATACTTATATTTATACATTTTTTGCACTTCTAGTTAGACGCAAACTGCGCGACGACAGTAAAGTTGAATCTAATCTAATCTAATCTAAACCCATGTCATAGACATTCAGGCTATTCACAATACTACTTTATGCTTCAGAAATGAAGTAGTTTTTAAATATTTTTCCAAAAATATCACCAACATACCGGTACTGCAAATCAGTTGGCTGGTAGTTAGATATTTAGTTGGTTAGTTTGACACTAAAATGCCTCTTTCCTCCTCTTTAGTGTGTTTTAGTTTTAGCTTTACATTCTGTTATCCCTCACCAACGCCCTGAGTCTTTTAACTCCTAAAAAAGGGGAATTTCACTTTCACAATCTGATGGTGATTATGGCTGATATACGCATGCTGTATGCTTCAAGAGCCGCTCCGAACCTTTGCATTTATATGCAGATCAGACAGGCAGTTATCAGTTTGAACTAAAGCAGCTCCTAAGAACTGTTAATAGGGACCAATCCTCTTGTATTTGACCTTTAACTGAGCAGAGAGGGCTCTTTGCAAATCCACAGTCAGGAGTTGGAACAAGTTTATGCCAAGGCCAGCCATTCTTCAGTTCCCTCAGCCCCGGTTTCGACATGTGAGAAAGTGGCATTTAGAGTAAGGATAAGAGAGCTGAGTCTATTGCCTCTGGTGCTGTTTGACATTTAACGCGCACGTATGTGTAAAATCCGGTCTTACCTTCCCCAGAACAAAGTACAGGCTTGTCTGTGGCACCCTTCTCGTTTCATCGTGTCATTTTTGCTTTGCTTTTAAAATTGTCCAGAAAAACTTTTAGGTTGCATTTTTGTTCCTTATTCATACACATGCCACTAACCTAATGCCATGTTGTTCTTGTTCTCTGCATTAAGCATGAGCTAGTTTATTTCCTCTTCACTGAACACTGAACATTGTTCAATTCAGATGAAGCAAGGGGAGTCATTGGTAGATGCCTGCCCAAATATGTGTCCTTAGGTTTCCTTTCCATACATTGACGGCACGGTGACAGCTTGAGCATATGTAATGATGACCAACAGGTACAGAGCTGAAGACAGAGTAAAGTTAACCTCTGGTCACCTTACATGTGTAGTCCTCAATTCTAATCCAATACTGTCAGGTCTGTGTGTGTGCGCTCTAAAAAATCATAGTAAAATCAAGGTGTTTGTGTAGTCATGGCTCTCTAAATGAAACAAATTGGCTGCTGGTAATAATCCATCCAATCAGTAACATTGTTTATGTATGCACTGGACGGAAGGAGATATTTGATTGGATATTGAGTTCAAAAACCAACCGTCATTCACCAGGATTAAGAACTACGCCTTGAAGAGAGGCAGTGATGACATCTGCTTACACACTTGGGTTTAGCCTAATTTCTAGAGCTACTTCCTGTGTCCGAGGCACCCACGAGTCCAGGGTGGATTGGCCTGATGTGTTTCTCACAAAGATGTAAATCCACTTCTGTGAGGTATTGTCGCTGCCTTCATTCAATTATTGCTTTCATCATTGATGCTAAGAACACCCCCTACTGGGAGTGCACCCCCTAAAGGAGCCCCCCAAGCAGACATGGTTATAGTGCAGGGATTCATTCATCTCGTCATGGAAGAAGGGGAGGGGAGCATTCATCTCGTCATGGAAGAAGGGGAGGGGAGCATTCATCTCGTCATGTAAGAAGGGGAGGGGGAGCATTCAAAGACTGGAACTCCTTGGGGGTGCTCTATGAAGCGTGATTAGCTGTATGTTAAGCATAAAGCCTGAAATGCATTCAAATTTGACAAACAGAGGCAAAAGTTTCAGCAGTCTTTTTAAACTTATAACTTCAGACTATTTTAAGAATATGAAGTTACATGTGAATGTTGTTGTTGTAAACATGGTCAATTATTGTCTTTAATCCAAGCAACAAGGCGTAGAGCCACGACCTGTTGGCTCTGCTTCCCCAATTAGAACACACCTGGTTACAGGCTCATCACTCCATTTGCCTTGTGTCGTAGTCTACCCCTCTGGAGAACTCTCATCACTCCATTTGCCTTGTGTCGTAGTCAACCCCTCTACTCCATTTGCCTTGTGTCGTAGTCAACCCCTCTGGAGAACTCTCATCACTCCATTTGCCTTGTGTCATAGTCTACCCCTCTGGAGAACTTGGAGATGTGTATAGCCATTACCCCTTTTCTATTTAAAGTCCTTGATTCCAATGTTGTCCAAAATCAGTAGATTGCTTCTTATGCCCCTGTATGTATATGTGCCCCAAAGCGACAACTTTGCAACACTATGCCGGGGATGTCTGGGTGGAGGGGAGCATTTGGAGAGCATGTGTGATTGCTGGAGGGAATATGACAATGAAAAGATAAATGTCAGATAAAATTTGTGAATGTGAATGTCAACTGTAGTTTGAATGTATGTGCATGTGGACCAGATGTGTCTACAGTAGTTACGCTGTGCTCCTCTGAGTGCCCTGAAAGAATTCAATGACAACAATAAGGGGTGAACTACCACAGTAACAGTAAATAATAGATAGAAAATAAAGGTTAATCTTATGCAATATCCTATCCTATCCTCTTCTGTAAACAATAAAGGTTATAATCATAGGCTATATCTTCTCCTCTTCTGTAAACAATAAAGGTTATAATCATAGGCTATATCTTCTCCTCTTCTGTAAATGGGAAACAAGCAAAGTGGTCATACACTATTCCAATTGAAATGAAACATACATTACTCAGAGGCAAGGAATGGTGTGAGCTCACATCCTTTTAGCCCTTTTACCAGAATCACTGTTCCTTTAATCTGTGTTTGTTTACTCTCAGCTCTGAAAAAGTCATGAAAACACAAATGAAAAAGGTGATTAAGTTCAAGCTGAAGATGGGAACAGGAGTCTTGACTAACAGCACGTCCCTCTTCTAAAGGTCACACTGCACGGGGTGACATTTCAAAACAATTATAAGAGATTAGAGCTAACTCTGCCCTTGTGAACGGAAGACAAATAGAAAAGCCACAGGTGTGGCCATTGCATAGCTGTCGTGTCATGTCATATAAACTGGCACAATGATGTATCAAGCCCCCATGTCGTCTTCCAGGCAGCGTTGCAGGAAGGCACTAGGGTTAGGTTAGGGTTAAGCTTAGGGTTAGGTGCCGAAGTCGACGGTCGCAGTGCTGCCTTGAAGTCGACGGTCATCGAGCATATCAAGCTATAAACCGAAGACTCAAACCACCGCTTCATCCACATGTGAACAAATGCTTATTAGGTCTGACAGTCGTTAAACTCATTCACATTATTACTGACTGACTGGCTAACTGAACTGTGTATACATGCATATATTAGGCCTACATTTTCTCTATGGAAATAGAGAAAGGGTTTTACTTGTTGAGGTAAATGTGAATGATTGCTAGTTTTTCTGTATGTTTAGAGGACTATTTTACTAACTATGATATATGCATGCACATGGCCAGGGATTGTTTGTTGGGAGCTGTAACATAATGCCTTTTAAACACACAGGTTTTTTACATGTAGGTCTTTACATACATGTTTAACATAATCCTCAAATCACTGTATGTCAAAATGGTCTTGAGGCTTATGAATATTATTATATTAACATGTAAAGCCAATGTATAATATTATATTAACATGTAGGCCAATATCTGACCGCTTTGTGTTATTCAGCCTGTCTAGATCCTCTCTAAATAAGTGTTTCTCAAAGTGTGGTCCGCAAGCTATCCCTATTGGTCCGCGAGTAGATGTGGTAAAATATAATATACTTGAGTTGTTTGCAATATTGAGCAATACTGAGAAACACTGCTCTAGATGGACCTCAATTTAAAAATAAATAAATAAAATGTATTTTTTTTTATCGTTTATCACGTTTCTCCATACCATCCCTAGAAAATAAATCGATCAAAGAAAGGTGATGTAGTTTTATTTCTGATGTATGATGTTAACTGACTAATTATGAACCATGTGATGTAATTATCCAGCATTAAATTCTGACAAAAAAATCATATTGATTAAGTGGAACTAGACCTTTACCACTGTGATTTAACTTTTCCTCAAAACAATGTATGAGACACATTGGCGTTACATTATGTAGCCCAGTCTAACGCTTTTTAAAAAAAATAAATAAAATCGTATTGCATGGCACGCGTACAAGAATTATTCCACTTGCTGAAAGCAGAGTTTCACTCTATCTGTGGACATTTCTATGTAGGCTACATCCTAAGTGTTTACTGACATTCCTGGTTGAGATGTTTTGTGCAGGTGACTCCAAATGTTTTGAATGCGCGCAAATGCTGGGGAATATGTCAGGTTGCGTGCATATTTAAATGGCAATGGTTTTAATAGATCGTTGAACTTCAAAATATATGTCAGCTGAACCGGCTTTGCAAGAGATTATCTTTGGGTTGGTTTGGTGACACATTTCAACCTAGACCTATCAGGTTTTTTTCTACGCCTTGTGACGACCCAGTCTTGATTGCTGGTGACATCGTGGGCAGGAGCATCACCACTCCGCTATAACTGGTAGTTCCCCGAACCGCTTCAGTTGCTCCGAGCAGCAAAAATCGCTGCGTGCGAGCAGCGGCATGTTTCTTAACCAGCTCTGGCAAAGCGGTCACATTTCTTCACAGGGATGGTGGTCGCGACGTTACAGGTACGCTGCGGGCGGCCCTTTCCATTCCGCTCGTCCTTACATTCCGTCTGCACGCCCCTCAGTTGCTGTGCGTCAGTTCTCTCCGGAGAGCGGAGGAAAAGACTCCATGCAAAATCTGAACGAGCGCCTTGCCTCATACTTGGACAAGGTAAGAACCGGACTGGAGAAAGATGAGACTATTGTGTAAGACTGTCGTAATGATAAAGTGATAATCATAAAGTTGGTAGCGTCAGTCCTTGGTTTGCATTAGGTTATGCTAAAAGTAAAATGTTGACCTTTTAAATGTTAAAAAAGCTGTTTAGTTAACAGAAAAGTTAGAGAACAGTCAGCAGGTTACACTGAGTTTTACCAGACAGACAACCCAAACTAAATGACCCCTTTCAATTCATCTTTGTGTGTGTGTGTGTGTGTGTGTGTGTGTGTGTTCTTAAAAAGGTGTCCGAGTTAGAGGCATCAAACCAGAAACTTGAACATCAGATCCAGGAGTATGTCAACAAGAAGGCGCCTGGGGAGCACCGAGAATTCACAGCGAAGTTTCAAACCATCACTGAGCTTCGCCAGCAGGTAGCCCCTGTCTGTCTCTGGATGACTTCAACCGATTTACTTTACACATGAACATGTTAAGCTGTCAAACTCTCAGCTGTCAAAGTCTAGAAAATCATGAAAATACTGTTAAATGTAACAACATCAGTAACAGGCAGTGTAAGATGTACCAGACAGTGCAGTGTAAAACCAAATGTACCAGGCAGTCATGTGACAATGCAAATATCCCCTACATTTTAACCCTCTGATATGGCATTTCAAAACTTGTAGAACCTGAGATCACTGATGTGGAAGATAACTGATATAGGTCAGTAGCCTAACACCCAACAGCAAATTGCAAGTCACGGCTGGGCACATCACACCCAGATTAAAGCAGCCCATCAGGCAACTTCATGTGTCACAGGAAGAAAACACTACTTAAATCCCCATGACATTTTGTTGGGCATCATTCAAGGCCACACCTCTCCTTTGGAATTTGTTGTTGTTCATTCTTTTGAGCGTTTTACCAAATGCTGACATATCGTTAACTGTTTACTGTTATCCCTCTACTGCATGTTGTTGCCATGTGGCAACAGTTAATATATCTTAGTGTTTCTAATTGGTAGTAACACAAAACCTATATTTTATTATTTAAAAGTGAAGAAGAGGACTTTAATTTTTGTATGAAAAAATAATTGTTTTGTCACGACTAGGATATGTTGTTAGTACTTCACATTTCTATAGAGACGTACCTCTATGACCACCAACACCTGCTACCTTTGGATGGCCAAAATTCAGAATTTAGACATTATTTCTTTGAGAAAAAAATTGAAACACTATCTGGACTATGTAAACATGAACAATTTATCATTAAAACAAATTTATATATAATGAGTATTTTGTAAATTGGCAAAATATAATTGTTGCCATATGGCAACAGCATGCAGTTATGGAACCTTTTTATGCCCATTCAACTGAATGACATCATAGGATTACAATATTACTGAATGACATCATAGGAATACAATATTACAACTTTTGACAATATTTTAAAGCAAAAAAAAAACATTATTTACACTTTATTTGTAATTCCAGACATATTGGAGTATTATATTGTAAATGTTTACCAATTTGCAACTTATCCGTGGAACAAGGTCCAGATATTATAGTGACTGGAGCGATAAGATGTATTTTGTGTTATTGTTCACTACACAGTCAACTACATGCTTTTTTCATCATTTCTGTTTGGGATTTTGGTAAAGATAATAGCCAATGAAGTGTCAGGATTAGCTACAATGCAGCAGGAGAATAACATTGATAAGTATAGTGGATAGCGGCTGCAGTCACCCACTCTAGCTCTATGGCTACAGTTTTAGTACTTCACAGGCCCAAATTCAAGGGCAAAAGGGGTGATCCTTCTCTCATATACATGGTATAAGAAGTGGGCTGGCTTGCTATGGAGCCATCCAATGCATGCCCAGTGTGTGCCTGTAGTATAAAAACCACACCTAGGACCCCTAGGTTAGGTTGATCCTTGTGTGTGGGACCCCAGATATGGATGAAGCATGAGTTTACAGGGCAGGAGAAGTGTGTCAGGGGGATAATGTGAAGGATAGCTGTGTCTCTCTGTGTGTGCGGCATGGATTTGCATGCTTTCTGAAGGGGAGGGCTCTGTGACGGTGCAGTCTCAGTGCAGTTGAACATGTCCTCTGACTGCGATAGAACCCTATGAATATGGGAAATGAAAGTCATCATAATGAAACATAGTCATCTAAATGATGACTTTATTTCATATAAACTTTGGTTTTGATCAAAACAATTATTTTATGTCCTTACAGGAAGGTTATTTATCTTCATTACCATGATATTATCACTTTATTGCCCAAAATACAGATGAATTTGTATTATGTTAGGTATAAAACTAGATGTATCAGAGCATAACTAAGTCAACCTTAATTTAGTTCATATTTGAAAAGACTTGCAATTAAATAAAAATACGTTTTTAAAGAAAAAAATGGATTTTACAGCATTTTCCACCGTTGCACATTGTTGCCATATGGCAACAATTTACCAACTACCCCCCCCCCCCCCCTTTAATTTTTTTATTTAAATCATTTTAAGTAAGAAAAATGCATCATTTTTTTAAGTGTATGTGATGTGATACATTATAATGTAATGTAAGTTATTTTGGATAAAAGCACCTGCTATGTATGTTTACCTTGATTCAATCCGATAAGTGCAGGGTAATGGACAGTCAGATTGGAATGACTTATCGAAAAAAACAAAAACTGTTTACAAAAACTTGACTGGTTTATGCATTTGCAATATAACGTGGTTTCATATATTGGACGGCCCTGACTTTTCCTTTTCTACATAGTAACCATTATATTACTACTTTTAAATGGTAAGTGTCTGCTATTAATTGTTGCTGTTGCTGTGGGTGGTATGGTTGGCTTTGTCATCATTTGTGAAATTAAACCATGTGATTACTCTCCCTCTCTCTCTTTCTCTGTCTCTCTCTCTCCTGGTACAGATCACTGACTACTTCTGTGCAATTACGAAGTTAAATCTGCAGATTCAACATGCCCAGTTTGAAACTCAAGACTATCAAATCAAGTTAGTGCACTCATACACTCTAGTGCACAAACACGCAGACAAAGGATTTTCTATTTCACAAACTTCATTCAAAATCATGTATAAACAGAGTAACATACAGACGTAGACACTCACCCATCCCTCTACGTGTCCTCTGCAGGACTGATGAGGAGGCGAAGATGTGCCTGTCCTCTGAGATGGAGGTCCACCTGCTGCAGGCGCTCCAGAGAGATGGAGAGGCCCAGAATGCCGAGCTGGAGTTTGAGCTCAGTCAGAAAGAAGAGGAGCTGGCCTACCTGAGTACAGAGCACCAGGATGTGAGATTTCCCATTCTCCGTAGCTCTCTCTCTCTTTCTCTCTATCTTTCTCTATCGGACTCTCTCTCTGTCTTTCTTTCTCTCTCTCTCTCTCTCTGACTTTCTCTCTCTTTCTGCCGGATCAGAGCCTAACTTGGGCCTTTTAATGGACCACACCCAAGGAACCTGTGATTTCATTCTTTGTTCCACACTAGAATACAACATCTGTCCCCTCCATGGGGCCAACTAGAGACATGAAGCTGGGAAAGCTGGCATGTGATATTGTTTGCAATAGCTTATGTTATGCACTCTATACACAACTCCATTTTGGATTCGCTTATAGTGGCATATCAACTTCCTGTTTACAATAATACATTGGCAGATATGGCATTTTTATATAGTCATTGTCTTCAAGACCATGTCTCACGGTAATGTAGACAGACTTTGTGAAAATATTGTGTGCCACTCCCTCCAGCATGGGAAAAGGCTTTCAAATGTTCTTAACCTTAACCAAGCAACTGATTAGATAACTTTAGCTATTTTGTTCAACTAGCAATAGCCTACTATATTAAAACTGACAGGCCAGTTTTCTGTCATAGCCTACTGTGTACAGCATAACAGGAAGTTGATTGGCCAGTATAAGCAAATCCAAAATGGAGTTGTGCATAGAGCCTATTGTTTGTGCTATGTGCTAGCTAGTGTAGTGTATCAGAGCACATGCACATACCCTTTAAGACTGTACTGTAACAACCCACATGTTCATCATATTTATTTTCCTTGTTATAGTCTTATTACCCTACGCGTATTTCCTCTTCACAGAGACTTCTTGAGGTCCGCTCACTGGAATCTGGTTCTGTGAATGTGGAACTAGCCACCAAAGAGTCTGCGGATCTGATTCAGGAGCTTCATCACATCAGAGAGCAGTGTATGGCTGTGGTCCAGAAAAACCAACGGGAGGTCGAGAAATGGTTTGATAAGAAGGTGGGTCGGGGCTAAAACAAATCAACACTAAAGGGTATTTTTGAAATGTTGCATGATTTGGAATGTGAATGATTCACAAGCCTGCATGTAAAGGTTTTAGTAGGGGGAAGTATTAGAGATGAATTACAAACGTGATTAATGATTAATTAAACTTTCCTGTGTTTGTCATAATTTTAAGTCTTTATTTGAAACAAAAACAAATCTGAAGAATATTCAGGTCCAATTTAAGCACTGTTATTAAGGACATAGTAAAGGTTAAGTAAGTGGAAGCTAATGAATACATTGCTGTGTATTGTGCAAATCTTTAATTGATGACTAGAGATGTGCCTGCAACTAGCTCCCATGGGGTTTTGCCCTTTTGGTATATGCTCCCCTCCCATGCCTTAGGCTTTGGGTTTGAGTCAAGTGTGTGATTACAGTATGCCTCAATGCGTGTTTCACAAGATGCATGTATGCAGAGTGTAATTTATTTGAATTGAATTGTCTTTGAAGATGAGTGAGCTTCAGGCCCAAGAGACACACAACTCGACAGAGACTGAATCCAGCACAACGTGTCTGTGCGAGCTCAAGCAAACTTTCCAGAATCTATCCATTGAGCTGCAACAACTGCACTCTCAGGTAAAATGTCATAAATCACTTCTCCAGGGACCCATGTTGTATAACTGTCCTTTACAGCAAAGTTGGGTGTCTGACCTCGAGGACATTTCAGAAACTATGCAACGCAACTATGAACTCAAAAAACGTCTGCTTTACACAGGTTAAACCTGATATGTTGGTGTTGAAATGCATTGTTGTCTTGACTTTGGGGCAGTCATGGCCTACTGGTTAGGGCTTCGGGCTTGGAACCGAAGGGTTGCCAGTTCGATCCCCGATCAGTGGGAACGGCTGAAATGCCCTTGAGCAAGGCACCTAACCCCTCATTGCTCCCCGAGCGCCGCTGTAGCAAGGCAGCTCACTGCTTTGGGTTAATGTGTGCTTCAACTCACTGTGCTCACTGTGTGCTCTCTTTGTTCACTAATTCACGGATGGGATAAATCTAGAGACCAAATTCCTTGTATACGCAAGTATACTTGGTCTACAAACCTGACTTACATTTACTTTGGTCTGGTTACCATCAGGAGTAGTCTAACAATGTTGCTTGCCATCATGATTGTGATTGAGGCTTCTCCTGTAAATGTATTTGGGTACAAGGGCATATCATTCACCATTCATGTTCGTACTTTCGTTCGCCTTTTTTCATTTTCACAAAGTTGCAAAAAGCTGTTTTCTTTTCTGTTGCCTTTTTTTGACTGGTTACAGTAACAGTCGTAAGTGGGGGAGTGTGCCCTGAGTCTTAGGATCATAATTCCTAATCTTCAGCTGCATCTCCCATTTCTCTTCTGATTACACCCCCCAACAGATGTCGTTCCTAGAGCAAAACAAGATGGAGATGACAACCAGGTATAGCCAGTGCCTCCTTCAGTATCAGATGAGGGTGAACAGCCTGGAAGATGAGCTTCGAAGGCTTCGCTCAGACATCAACCAGCAGGGGACATTATATCAGCAGCTACTTGACATCAAGACTCACCTGGAACTAGAGATTGCACAATATAGGAAGATCCTGGATGGAGAGGGCATCAGGTAAGGACACAGATATGGTGCCAATTGTTTTTTTACATGGTCAATGTTTAAATTTACTTTTTACATAGAAGAAAAAAGTGTTGAAACTTATTTTATCTTTCTCTTCCATTAGTGAGTGTGTTTCCGGCTCAAACATCAGTGCGGTCACCTCCAAGCACACCTCCAGCATCGACACCGGTTTTAAAGCCAGTACCACAACCTACAGTGCTGTAACAAATGGCTCACTTGACCACAAACAGACGTCTAGTTCAGCGGTCTCCTCCTCCAGTGCCGAAGGACGCACAGAAAAAACGAGAAGAGAGATCATTCAAAGCCGCTTCCTGGGTGAAGGGTCAACTAGCACTTTGGTGGTGCAAGAACAGATAATTATTTCAAAACAGAACAAACCAGTTGCCAGTGAGAGGGAACAACCAACATTTACAAAGAGTGCCTCTAGTGTCCAAAGATCTACCATTAGTAACCTTCATAACACAGCAAAAACCACATCTCAGATCAGTCATGTTGACAGTCAGGCTAGCGCAGAATCTCAGGTTCCTAAAAGCTTGTCAGACCAAATTGGTTATGCAAAAGATGCCACTATCAGCATTCATACCACTAAGACAGTAGAGATTAAGAATACTGCTAATCCAGCTGATTCTAGGCCTGAAGAGAGATCAGTTGAAGTTAAGTCAGTATCAGAGTCACAAACAAACCTGGCTAATGCTGAAACGCAGGTTATTAAAGCAGGAAAGAACACAGCTGAAAAACGAACAAAGACTAGCATTTTTGAAAAGGTCATGGCGTGGAATGCTCCCCAAGATCTGGCAGATATGAACATTGAAGAAAGTGACATTGAGGTATTAGCCCCAGAAAGCACTGTTGAGGTAAAGACCACTAAAAATGCAGTTGTTTCTAGTGCTATGGGAAGTCTACTGAATACTGGTACTGCTACCGGTGTTGTTGAGTCTAACATTGTCCAAGGTCATATTGAGATATCAGCTCCTGAAAGCATTGTTGAGGTTGCGACTACTAGAACAGTAGTTGGTACAAGTGCTATGGAAAGTCTACTGAATGCTGGTATTGCTACTAGTGCTGTTCTGTCTAACATTGATCAAGGTCAAGTTGAGACATCAGCTCCTGACAGCTGTGTTGAACTTAAGACTACTAGAACTGTAGTTGGTACAAGTGCTATGGAAAGTCTACTGGATACTGGCATTGCTACGAGTGCTATTGAGTCTAACATTGTCCAAGGTCAAGTTGAGATATCAGCTCCTGAAAGCATTGTTGAGGTTGCGACTACTAGAACAGTAGTTGGTACAAGTGCTATGGAAAGTCTACTGAATGCTGGCATTGCTACTAGTGCTGTTCTGTCTAACATTGTCCAAGGTCAAGTTGAGACATCAGCTCCTGAAATTACTGTTGAAGTTAAGACTTCTCGAAGTGTAGTTGGTACAAGTGCTATGGAAAGTCTACTGAATACTGGCATTGCTACAAGTGCTATTGAGTCTAACATTGTCCAAGGTCAAGTTGAGACATCAGCTCCTGAAAGTACTGTTGAAGTTAAGACTTCTCGAAGTGTAGTTGGTACAAGTGCTATGGAAAGTCTACTAAATGCTGGCATAGCTACTAGTGCTGTTCTGTCTAACATTGTCCAAGATCAAGTTGAGACATCAGCTCCTGAAAGTACTGTTGAAGTTAAGACTTCTCGAAGTGTAGTTGGTACAAGTGCTATGGAAAGTCTACTGAATGCTGGCATTGCTTCTAGTGCTGTTCTGTCTAACATTGATCAAGGTCAAGTTGAGATATCAGCTCCTGAAAGCACTGTTGAGGTTAAGACCTCTCGAAGTGTAGTTGGTACAAGTGCTATGGAAAGTCTACTGAATGCTGGCATTGCTACTAGTGCTGTTCTGTCTAACATTGATCAAGCAAAAACCACATCTCACAGTCAGGCTAGCGCAGAATCTCAGGTTCCTAAAAGCTTGTCAGACCAAATAGGTCATGCAAAAGATGCCACTATCAGCATTCATACCACTAAGACAGTAGAGATTAAGAATACTACTAATGCAGCTGATTCTTGGCCTGAAGAGAGATCAATTGAAGTTAAGTCAGTATCAGAGACACAAACAAACCTGGCTAATGCTGAAACGCAGGTTATTAAAGCAGGAAAGAACACAGCTGAAAAACTAACAAAGACTAGCATTTTTGAAAAGGTCATGGCGTGGAATGCTCCCCAAGATCTGGCAGATATGAACATTGCAGAAAGTGACATTGAGGTATTAGCCCCAGAAAGCACTGTTGAGGTAAAGACCACTAAAAATGCAGTTGTTTCTAGTGCTATGGGAAGTCTACTGAATACTAATACTGCTACCAGTGTTGTTGAGTCTAACATTGTCCAAGGTCATATTGAGATATCAGCTCCTGAAAGCATTGTTGAGGTTGCGACTACTAGAACAGTAGTTGGTACAAGTGCTATGGAAAGTCTACTGAATGCTGGCATTGCTACTAGTGCTGTTCTGTCTAACATTGTCCAAGGTCAAGTTGAGACATCAGCTCCTGAAAGTACTGTTGAAGTTAAGACTTCTCGAAGTGTAGTTGGTACAAGTGCTATGGAAAGTCTACTGAATACTGGCATTGCTACAAGTGCTATTGAGTCTAACATTGTCCAAGGTCAAGTTGAGATATCAGCTCCTGACAGCAGTGTTGAACTTAAGACTACTAGAACTGTAGTTGGTACAAGTGCTATGGAAAGTCTACTGAATGCTGGCATAGCTACTAGTGCTGTTCTGTCTAACATTGTCCAAGGTCAAGCTGAGACATCAGCTCCTGAAAGTACTGTTGAAGTTAAGACTTCTCGAAGTGTAGTTGGTACAAGTGCTATGGAAAGTCTACTGAATACTGGCATTGCTACAAGTGCTATTGAGTCTAACATTGTCCAAGGTCAAGTTGAGATATCAGCTCCTGACAGCAGTGTTGAACTTAAGACTACTAGAACTGTAGTTGGTACAAGTGCTATGGAAAGTCTACTGAATGCTGGCATTGCTACTAGTGCTGTTCTGTCTAACATTGATCAAGGTCAAGTTGAGATATCAGCTCCTGAAAGCACTGTTGAGGTTAAGATCTCTCGAAGTGTAGTTGGTACAAGTGCTATGAAAAGTCTACTGAATGCTGGCATTGCTACTAGTGCTGTTGAGTCTGACATTGATCAAGGTCAAGTGGAGATATCATCTCCTGACAGCAGTGTTGAACTTAAGACTACTAGAACTGTAGTTGGTACAAGTGCTATGGAAGGTTTACTGAATTCTGGCATTGCTACTAGTGCTGTTCTGTCTAACATTGATCAAGGTCAAGTTGAGATATCAGCTCCTGAAAGTACTGTTGAAGTTAAGACTTCTCGAAGTGTAGTTGGTACAAGTGCTATGGAAAGTCTACTGAATGCTGGCATTGCTACTAGTGCTGTTCTGTCTAACATTGTCCAAGGTCAAGTTGAGACATCGACTCCTGAAAGTACTGTTGAAGTTAAGACTTCTCGAAGTGTAGTTGGTACAAGTGCAATGGAAAGTCTACTGAATACTGGCATTGCTACAAGTGCTATTGAGTCTAAAATTGTCCAAGGTCAAGTTGAGATATCAGCTCCTGACAGCAGTGTTGAACTTAAGACTACTAGAACTGTAGTTGGTACAAGTGCTATGGAAAGTCTACTGAATGCTGGCATTGCTACTAGTGCTGTTCTGTCTAACATTGATCAAGGTCAAGTTGAGACATCAGCTCCTGACAGCAGTGTTGAGGTTAACACCTCAAGAATTACAGTTGGTACAAGTGAAAGTCTTCTGAATACTGGTAGCATGTCTGGAACTGTTGAGACTGACGTTGTTCAGTGTATGGCTCAGACACCATCTCTGCAAACCACTGTTGAGACCACCAATACTGAAAGTACTGAAACCACTGAGAGTGTCCCGAAGGCTGTAGGCGAAATAAGGGCTTTTGAGACTAGCACCAGTTCCAGTACCAGTAGTCTATTGACTACTCCTCAGGTTGTCGTTGAGACAAACACTGTTCAAGGCGTCAAGGAGACACAAGTTCCTCAAAATGTAGATACTGAAAATATCATTGAAACCCGTGTTCTCGAGAGTATAGCTGAGGTGAGCATCCCTGATCCTGCTGTTCAGTTGAATACTTCTCAGAGTGGCAGTGTTAAAGACATAGCTACTGGGAAACGTGCAGTGAATAGGCAGAATATCAACAACAGAGACAATCAGTTGTCCAACGGAACCCAGAACAGGTATGAGCTCATGTACAAAGGGTCAGGGGCGAGTACAACAAGACAAGACTCTCAAACAGCCAGCGTCCTTCAATCGAGAAATCCATATCTCAATCAGTCAGCTTCCACAGGACATACTGATTTTCCCATTGTTGGTGGAGGTACTGAGGGCTTAACCTTGGATGCTGTTGCTCGCAATAGTGGTAGAAGCAGTCAAGTCATTGTTGGCAGTTCCCATCGCGAAGCCAGGATTAGTCAGGCACGAACCCACACAGAGGGAAGAGTCGAGGTCACAAACACCAGTCCAGGTAGTGAGCAGAGAATGACTCGCCAGAGAAACATTAGTCCTAACAGAAATGTGCACAGCAGTCCAGGGTCTCAGCGGACGAGGTTGAATAGCACTGGCAGTGTGGGATCGGACTCTGGAATAGGCTATGGTACAGGGATGGGCGGCTTCTCCAGTCCCACCAAGCCCGGAGTGGTCAGCAGCGCAGGCACTGGCGTCTGGATCATGAGCTCAGAGAATGATAGTCCGTACACCATCAGCACCAGAAGCAGAGGCAGTGGGGATAAGATCACCACCTATGGGAGCGGGGTGAGCTCGGGCAGAATCAGCACCACAGGAAGTGGAAATAGAATCAGCAGCACAGGAAGTGGTGGGAGGATCAGCAACTCAGGAAGTGGGAATAGAATCAGCTACGCAGGAAGTGGAAACCGAATTAGCAGTGCAGGAAGTGGAAATAAAATCAGCTATGCAGGAAGTGGAGGGAGGCTCAGTAGCTCAGGAAGTGGAGGGAGGATAAGCAGCGCAGGAAGTGGAAATAGAATCAGCAGTGCAGGAAGTGGAAATAGAATCAGCAGCGCTGTAAGTGGAAATAGAATCAGCAGTGCAGGAAGTGGTGGCAGGATCAGCAGTGCTGGCACTGGAAACAGCAGGATCAGCATGGGCACTGCCATGGGCAGCTCTGCCAACAGGACGGTCATCCGTAGCACCGGCAGTTCTGGCGGAGGGAGCAACCGAGACCGAATCAGTGTCTGCAAGATAGCCGCCCTCTCCAAAGCAGCTGCAGTGAAGGAGAAATCAATGGAGAGCCAGGGTAAGTTACAGGAGGCAAACCAAAGTCTGGAAATCGATAAAAGAGTAAGATGAAAAATGTATCACATTCACAATGTGGAAATCTGATCAAGAGCTAGATCCAGAAACAGATTACACATACAATTCACCTTCTAGAAAACATGAAATTCACCCTCTAGTTACAGTCAACAGTAGTACTTTAAAATGACATTTAACTAAGCTACAGTACATGTATCAGGAAGAACACATTAGTAAGGAGCTTCACCGGTTATGATTTTCATTTTGTGTTTATTATTCCTCATTCAACCCCTAGGCCTGCTGCAGATGAAGTCGGGGACCCAAGGAGCAGTTGATCCAGATGAGGAGTTGAACATACCAGCTGTTCCATAAGACTTGGGAGGCCGCTTTACTCTGTTAATTATTATATCCACATATGACTACTCATTATAACAAAATGTGAATGTGACTTCATGGATATTGGATTGTACTTGTCAGTGTAGTTTTATTTTTCTAGAACACATATCTTTTGTGAAGACTGTCAAACAAATGCTTTATTTCATGTTTTTTATATAAAGTAAAAAAAAAATCTTTCATCACGGAAGCACCCAGCAAAGTCTAGTTTGCATAAAGCACTGCTGTGTTCCTAATTCCCCTTATATATTTGATATAGATAAGAGAGTCTTATTATGTTTTGTTTTCTATACATCCATTGTGTTAAAACGTAAACCTTAACTTGACTAAAGGTCATTGGATAAGACAAGTAATGTACAGTTGGTTAGCCAAAAAAAGTAATTTATGATATTTTTTCAAGGGCATTTCAGGGTCACGATTAGTCACTTTGGTTAAAAATGTGTCAGCCAAATGTAATGTAATTACTGTTTTTGTTGCATGGCTGAAATATAAAAGTCCTGTACTGTAAGTGTGGCATTGTTTTAAAATAAAGTCTGAACATTAATTAACAGTCTTTCATGTCTCAACAAGAACCTTATACTGCAAGACATGTAACTGGATACATAATTATGGTATAGTGCCTATTTAGAAAATCCTCCTTTACATCCTTGACAAAACTATTCTTTGGCCATATACTGATCAATTGGTTTGTTTCTGACCAATGTGTATTAAGAGTGTTAGTAGAGGGTGGAAACTGTCTTGTGCAGTAGCTGCACAAGACAGTTTCCACCCTCTACTAACTGTATTCAGTCTTTTGTTTTGGTTGTCAACGACAAGCAACATCAGGTCAAGGGAACACTTGTTGAGTATATCGCACCACTTATTGCAGAACTCCGGGTCATCGCGGCCCAAGGTGGGTTCCTTCATTATCCGTAATCCTCTCGGTATTCGTTTGTTGCGCCAGTATTGGGAGAGTACGCTGCCATGGAGTAGTGCTCTTGTTTCTTTCTTACGAAGATTTTCCAGTGTGTTGTATTGTGATTCCCAGGTGTCGTTAGGCAATTCCATCGCAGTCAGGGGGAAGAGGACTTGCGTAGAGTCTTCTTCTGTGTAGGCAAAGGTACTAGCCCTCACATAAGGTACTAGCCCTCACATAAGGTACTAGCCCTCACATTAGTAAGGCGTTCCACTTCTTCATATGCCATGTTGGAGGAGGAGCTCTGCTCAGTTCAGTCTCAGATAAAGTATATGGTAGGAGCAGGCTTCGCTCAGTTTGAGAGTGCTTGGCCAAACTTAAATGTTAACTCAGAAAAAAAAGACCGCACTTTGCATATATGTGTTTTATTGCACAGACGCGTTTCGGCTTAGCGCCTTCCTCAGTGTGCTGAAATGGATACATATACAACCTCACTTATTTATACCCACACCCACATACACTCCCACGTAATCAACCAATGGTGATGCAGTGTCATCCCATACAATAATTCAATTAAAATGGTCCATTGCTTCTTCTGTTAATAGAATCACATCATGCACAGGCCATTTACACCAATAGCACTTTTACAAAAAACATTTTTACAAAAGACATTTTTACAAGAAATGCACGCACTCTCAAACTGAGTGAAGCCTGCTCCTACCATATACTTTATCAGTAGTTACGTCAACCACACTGCCCACCTGTCAGTCCCCCCACCTAATGCTAGTGTCTCAGGGTCATATTCTCAACGCTTGCACGCCCGTCTGGCTCCTATATTCTCAAGTCTGCTCATTTATCTCCGGCCTGGGACTGTGTGTCTCAAAACACCAGTTACACTGACCTTATAAAAGTGCTGCAATAGAGTGCAATATACTATGTATGAAATTGGCTTGCAGGTCCAGGCCTGTATGCACCGGGACATTTCATCTGCTCCTTTGACTCCTACTAGCACTCACAGTTTATATTGTCTAGTGTTGTCTCATGTGTCCAAGCCTGCAAGTCTACAGTACTGGAGAGAGCATCCATTACACTGACTTGATTACAGTCCTTACACCACCAAGTCCTTACACCATTGTTTATATGTTTATGTGTAAGATAGCAAAACTGCTTTGTTATGTTGGCAATATGACTTTTTACTGTACAAGTATTTTCTAAGGAAAAATGCACAAGAAAGCAAATCTATTTTCTAATTTCCCCTTGAATTTCCCCTTGGGATCAATAAAGTATCTATCTATCTATCTAAGTTTTTACTGTACAACAACAGAACTTGTTGACAGATACAGTGTTACAATATCAAGAAGGCCAAAGCTTTTACAGCATTGTGCAAAGGAGATATTACAAATGTAAGGTAAAACATAGGAAACACCCCTTGGGCAGAGCTGTGGACCACAGTAAGCCAGATTTACTGTATAGATACATATTTTTATGCATCCTGACGTCCCTGTCTGTCAGGTCACATATTTTCATTCACATAAAATATGCTTGGTAGGCTACAGGAAGTGGGGGAAGGGTATGGGATGACCAGAGCCGTCTTCGCTGTGCTATTCAGAAAGCATCTTCTATTGTCTTTCCAGGCGCACACAGCTCGTTACCATAGCCTATCGAGTGCCTTGATAGGCTCTGCTCTTGGGTTTGGCCTCACAGCGAACTCAACCCTCTTGTTGCTTGCAGTTTGTTAAATAAAGCGATGCAGATTACATTATTTATTTCTGATTAATTGCGTCTTTTGATGTCTTTGGCAACATCTGCTTGTTAGGCTGGACTACTGTCAATGTCCTGTACAGGTAAATGTTCAACAATTGCTGGTGTAGGCCTACATGCTATAATCAATTAGGGACTGTTCGTTATTTATTTAAGGGGCTACCGGAGGAGTTTTGGGAGCGTTAGTCAAAAAAGACGTGACCCTCCCTCGCCAGCAAGAAATTTTTCTATGACCCTCCAAAGTGATTGAGAAAAAACGCATGACCCTCCCCAGTCCCAACAATTTATTGATGCCTTCTGTTGGCTAATGGGTCAATTTGGGAGCTTGCATGCTACGACTCCATCCTTGAAATGCCTTGAAAAGGCTGTCGTTTGCACAATTTCACAAATAATCACCGGGACCGAAACAAACAACTTTTCCCGGGTTTATCGCGTATTTTAACTTTTTCCTCGCTGTCTTCGGAGGAGCTGCAGGGTCGTCGCAAGGGGGTGCGAGGCCCTGTGCGAACTTGACACATGCATGAACTTACGTGCATGAAATCATGCGATAGCTCACTTTACACATAGCCAAGGCTACCGTCGGTGCATTTTAATAGTAGCCTAGTCTAATAAGCTACACCAGCTTGTCTTTAAGAGGGGAAATTGTATAGCCTATAACATTAGCTGAGCACTGGCACCTTAATGCAGGGGCTTACCTGGGCTTCAGCCCAGGGGCCTCGACCAATGAGGGGCCTCCTAATAATGATAATCAATAATATTAAACGGCCGTGTCCGTATTCGCGGCATCAGTCATAGCCTACTCTGGAGCTATAGCCTAATTGAGCACATCGCACTGCTTTACAATGACATCCATGCAGAGGCCCCCTTGTCATCTCTTCTAAAGTTTAACAAAATGTAACAAAGCTTAATAAATTCCAATGAGTGTGTAGAGGAGCTAGAGGAGAGGCTGAAACTGAATGAAAAACTAACAAACTCTGGAGATAACGTGGGTTGGATTGAAGCAACGATAAACGAATGACGTGGATTCCTGTAATGTCCATGAAAACAGAAGGCATAGCAGGTAAATATCGTAGCAAATAGCCTGGCAAATTTCACTTGTCTCACTGGAGTGAACGCAGAACATGGGCTGTTGCGCAAAGAAATGAATTAGTGATCAGCATCTCCCTTCACCAAAAGTTGACCCATTCGCACAAATAATAGCCGTTGTTATGTTTTCTCCATTGTTAACGTGAGATATGTCTCCATGTAGGGTAGTATAGTGATAATGCATAAGGTAGCCAATGTTCACGTCACATGAGCCAGCTGCTTGTTCTGTAGGCTAAAAGTATTTATGTCCCTCCCAAGCTGCGTTAAAATGGTGTGTTAAGTGGACATATAGCCCAGGGGCAGTGTTCATTTCGTTATGAAAAATATGACAAAAAATGTTCGTAAACAACCTTTTTTCCATGACTAAGACGAGACGTTGACGAGCTAAAAATAGATCTTTGATAATAAAAACTATGAGGAAATGTAGGTTTCGTTTTCGTTGACGAGACGAGACAGGACTAAAATGTTAGTGGTGTGCTATTGGACAAAATGCATGGTATTTACTTATTTACCCGACACCACAGCCTCTGCA
Source organism: Alosa sapidissima (assembly GCF_018492685.1). Lineage (NCBI taxonomy): Eukaryota > Metazoa > Chordata > Actinopteri > Clupeiformes > Clupeidae > Alosa > Alosa sapidissima. The sequence continues at coordinate 36,224,985 of NC_055959.1, read as the reverse complement.
TGGGTTGTAGCCTACCATGTGAGGGAGTTCTCCCCTCCCAAAGAGTTGGTTGGGTCCATATAGCCCGTCTTTTCCAAAAGGTTTTCTCAGAAAGGCCTACCAATAGTAGTCAAAACCGTAACGGTACCGATCCACTTGCACGACACTTCATTTTGTCATGTCGCATTCCACTCTAGTCCTATGGGTGACGTCAAGCGACTTTAACGCGCCCGCAAAGCATCCCGGGAAGGCAGCGCTGCATTTGAAATTATGTAGCGCGACAAAGAAGCTGGCCGAGGCCCATCTTTATGCAAATGATTCCGTTGAACGCGAGGCGACTCTCCAATGAAAGGATGAGGTTGTAGGTCCTTTGTTCTACCACAACGGTGCCTGTGAAACTTTGGTTCCGCTTACAAGACAAATAATGTTTTAACGATCTCTTCCACGACCACCTAGTAGTCCATAAAACAAACGAAACTAGGATTTGGATGAATATATTGACTGTTGGTGTTTCTGGTGAGGATTTGAGATTGCATTGAGTAGTTTAAATAAAACAAGATTTCCAAATGGCTTGCATAGTTTGTTTAGGCTATTAATGTGTTGTATACTGTTAAGTACATGCCTAAAATTGTGGTCCATTTGTGGAAAAACACTTATAATACGTTAAAACGAACTGAGTATGAGCTGGTAACTGACATTTTAAACAAAACGCCCACACACGACTGAACGTGGGGATGCAGCGCGACATCTATGCGACACAACAAAATGAAGTGTCGTGCAAGTGGATCGGTACCGTAACCCGGATTGCTACTCAGCCGCTCCAATCTGAGTCCCATGGTCTGTGAGTCTGCAATGTTTCCGGCTCTGCGGGAAGTTAACCATTTATCTCAGACTGGCTGCTCACTCAGTCGCTTGAGTTGATTTGTGGAGTTGTGGTTGCCTACGAAATTGTTACATTTTTGGCAGCTACGATGGCTAGGGCTAGGAGGCTAGCTAACGTTGCAAGAGGTTTGTGAGTGGCGCTGTTTATCGTTTTAGATTGAATTGTAGTAGGACTCAACTGATCCGTGTTAATGATACTAGAGACTCGCGACTCATGGGTTAATTTAAAGACACGGGTGAAAGATCCGAGTGAGTCATGACTCAAACACCTTCCCAGAGGAAAGAAAATGTTAAAATGAGAGCTCCTCTCTTTCTCAATTGTTTCTCCTAGACAATAATGAGATCACAGTGATATAAAAATGAGATTATTGCTTTTGTCTCCCACTTCTCAGGTTTGTCTCTGGAGCAAAAGAGTTAAGTTATCTCAGTGTAGACTCCCTTTAATATACAAATGAGATCTCATCAATATTTTAAATAATGCTCAGTGTTGTCTAATTTATACATCTCATATTTTACTCAGGCTGATCCACCAGAGAGCTCTCTCTGTAAACTCATGCAATTCTCATTTCAGATCTTTTTGGTAAATCTCAGATTAGGCTCCATCAGTTCTGTAAAAGAGATCTCTTCACAAGCTTGAACCGTTCTCATTCTAGTCATCTCAGTTTAGTCCTTTTTTGATTTACAAAAGAGATCTCAGCAAAGGCTTATACAATACTCAGACTTGCTCAATTTATATATCTCATATTTTACTCAGGCTTATCCATCAGAGAGCTCTCTAAGTGAACTAATGTAATGCTCATCCAGACCTATTTGTTTTATAAATTAGTCTTATCTGTAAGAACTCTAGCTGTTGTACAACAATTCTCAAATGATTTTCATTGGCTTATTTGTTTTAATTGCACATATTTTCAAGTTCACATTTGCAAACAGTAGGCCTAACCATGTGATGTGACCACCACACATGATGCTCTGACAGACCTCTGAAGTTCGCCTACAAAAAAGCTACCATCTATGCCCATATAAGGAGATCACCTGTTAAATTCTCGCGCAGGGAGAAGACGAAATCGGAGACACAGACGTTTTCCTGAACGCACTTTTGTCCTCAACCTTTGAGTAGATATTATAATCAATGGTACGTGAAGGCGGCACAATTTGATTTTTGCTACCCCAGAGCCAGAGGTGGGACCAAGTCACTGTTTGGCAAGTCACAAGTAAGTCCCAAGTCTTAGCAGTCAAGTCCAAGTCAAGTCCCAAGTAAAGACAGAGAAGGGCAAGTCGAGTCCAAGTCCAAGTCACCTCAAAGCCAAGTCGAGTCCAAGTCCAAGTCCCAATCTTTTTCAAGTCCTGAACAAGTCATCAGGTACTCTTTTAATAATGCCATTATTAGACTATCGATCATAATTTTAACACATCAATCTAATCTACAGTATTTTTTTTTTTATAAATACAGATTAAAATATGTTTTATCGTATAATCCTTTACGATATATGCATGCGCATACCTGTGAAATATACGCATGAGCATACCTGAGTAGTCTGTACGAAACGGATAGCTACAAGACACTCATAGCAGCAAAATTATATTGTTTTTCCAAATTGCGGTGTCCACTGTAAGGATGAGTACTAATTTGACTGATGGCATTTCACTATGTTAGGCCACACTATGTTAGGTTTAATTTTGTTTTAAAGTATTCATTTCTTAAATACTATACATGTGATGCTGTTTAACTCATTTGTAAAAGGTGCACTGTCACTTTAAGCCCATTGTATGCCACTGTTCTGCTAATGATGTTTTTTTACCAGCTCCATTCAAATATAGCTATGGCTAGCCTAGTCCACAAACTCTAACATTGTTTGTGCCACATGTATAGCGCAATATTAACAACGATACGCATGATATTAAGTTGGCACAAACAGCTTTCATTCCTTTGGAAATAAAAGCATGTAATGACATGATGCTTGCTAAACATTTTCTGTTTGCAATTAAAAGTGAATTATGAGCCTGGTATAGCCAGTAGCCACCTAGCTACGTGGAATGCGTTTCAATCGGCATAATATCATGTGCTTCATGTAAACGAATTATTGAAGACTTCAAGACTCACCAGTTCCATTACACAAAAGCAAAGACAACTCTTCATATTCTTGTCCATTTGCAGCCTGTCAAAGTGCCCTGGCTCTCACAGTTTATAACAGTAGTGAGTACCGGATAAATCCGCAATTTCCTCTAATCTCGTCTTTATTTCCTTCATGATTTCCCTTCTTAGGCCCACGTTTCTCTCCCTTTCGTGCGCGCTGAGACGCGTTCTCAATTAAATGGAGTAGGCCGCTAGCATACGTTCAAGTTGGATCATCCTTATGTAACATGCTGTTGATACATTTTGACATTGTAAACGTTCTCTAACAAAAATGCAAATCAGTTTGCAGTAAAGCTAATATTTATTTATTATTGGTCCTTCCTCTGTCTCTTGGTGCCCTACACACAGTGCGTGATGCGTGGTGGTAACAGCAGCACTGATCACTGTGCTCTGCCTGTTTGTGTCCACTATGTGTATTTTGTTTTTTTCGTTGCGAGGTGAAAGCATCTCTGGGGTGACTGGTCCACGATCAGGAAATTCATTTTTTGACTCGAGACCTGTCAAGTCATTACAAGTTAAAGAGGCAAAGTCCGAGTCAAGTCTTGAGTGAATAGTATTCAAGTCCAAGTCGAGTCGCAAGTCATGCCGACTCGAGTCCACATGTCTGCCCAGAGCTAACTTGCGACTTGTTAGCAAGTTAGAGAAATCAAGTTAGACTCCAGAGGCCTATGATGGTCGGACGTGACAAACTCGCGTGCAGAAGACTCCTACCAGAAAATGCAGTCTAGATTTGGCGCCCAGTGAAACCAAGTGAAACGGTGTGTGGTTATGAAGGATTGTGCAGAACTTGCCACCACGAAAAACTCAGAGAAGGTACATTAACATTTTGGTAATTTGCTAACGTTCTTGCATATTTTTAGACTCAATATATCATTGAACAACCTGACGAAGCAGCACATAAAGTTAGCTAGCTAGTTAAATGTTAGCTACTTGTAAGTTGCATCACTGGCTGTGCCGCTTGTATATAAAGCTAACGTTAGACAATTTAACGTTGCTAGCTTACTTTGCCTTATACAGCTTTAGTCTGTATGTTTTGAATGGTGTTAAGCCATGCTGTAGCCAAAATGCACGGAATTTTAAAATGTCTTTGGGATGTCAGTCAAGATGACGAAGCTAACGTTATTGCCACTGGTTTAAACTGGTTCCAGCTCAATTCCACTGAAAAGAGGCCGGCAGCTTCTTGAAACATTGGAAGACTACGCTAGACCATCAGATCAAATTGCTGAACAAACAGCGTACCAAAATGGTAAGTATATTTTTCCCCACAATATGTTCTCACTTTTGTTTAACCTGCTATAAATTACAGCATATTGTAACAGGAGTGAAAGGGCATTCTTGTAACCCAGGTAAACTAGGAAGTAGCGTTGCTGCGGTCGAGGGATCGAGAAATAGGCAAGTCAGCATCTGCAGTCATGAATAACTTACCAGTCAACATTTCTTTTGCAATTAATAGAATCTGTAGCATGCAAATCAAACCAGCTATTAGCCTAACTGAAAGAAAACCATGATATATCTAGGTATGGTGAAGGGTATGTGATGTGGGGCTATCTATCTATCTTTTAATTACAAAGGCCAAGGGGACTTTATCAGGATGCATAGTATCCTGAGTCCATTCAATAACTGGCCTTTAAAAATAAAAATCTGCCTGCCTCTATGGGATTTTAACATGGGGGGTTCCTTACTTATGCCCCCTGTATTTTAAGGAATAACATTTATTAATTTACGATACCTGGTTCATTCACAAAGAATATTGGTGTGTTTAAAGGTTGGATTTTTTCCTCATTTTTTAATTGAGGCATTAAGATCAATTTCCAACAGATGTTTTATTGTATTCCTCTGGTTGTCTTAACTTATGCACAGTTGATGGTTTTATAAAGACACCCCTACACCAATAAATAGTTCATGTAGACTGTCACACAATGGTAAGTGGAACATTGGCCACAGCTTGTAACAACTTTCTTTGCGTAGGGATGTGTACACAAGGATGTGTAACCTTGTGTAACTTTGTGTAACTTGGGAATTACAACAGAAAGGAACACGTTTCAGCTAATCAAAATCAATGACTGAAACTGTCAGTTTCAGAGCTATTATTACCACACTGATAGATTGATTTTGCTTTTTATTTGCAGCCTACGTTATGCACTGTGGAACGCTCTGCGGATGGAATCGCTGTGGAATCTGCAAAGGTCAAGAAGGCTTTTGTTACGAGGGCTGGAGGTTCCAAAACATCCATGAAGCTGGGGTAATTTTCTCTTATTTTAAATTATTTCCAATTGTGGTGAGCATTATTGGTGGGCTTTTTATAAAGGGTAGGCCTCTATTGCACTAATATTATTCAACCTTTATACAGTTAACATCAAACTGTGTAGCTACGAAAGCTACAAAATCACATTGTCATAGAAATGATAGAGGCGAAATTTCCACTAGGTTTTATGAAGATATTTTACAGATGGGCTGAACATGCTTCAAAAGTAAAAAAAAATGACATGGCCAAAATGATTAACTCACCAACAATATTTGTTGTATGGTGTATACCAGGGATCACCAAATGGCGGACCGCGATCCGAGTCCGGACCGTGACGTGATCCTATCCGGACCCAGACCATAATAGCCTAATTTAGATTTTCACGTAAGATTTCAAAGCTGCGCTAAATGTTTCGTTGGTTAGGATAACAGCATTTACTTCAGGAACCATCATTTCGCTTGCTGCTACTCAGCCAGTGAAATCTGTGAATTCTGATAAAGTCGAGTCAGTGAGTAAAGTAGCCTACTATGGGGAAGAGACTGATAGCCTGAAACGAGCGAGGAGAGGAGACGGGACGAGAAACAATCAGATGGATATCTAAGTTAACGATAAGTAAGTTATTTTCAAATCATCGATTGCTCAAAGAGGAGGAAGCTAGACAGCGAGAACAGAGATTTATATAACGATACGGGGGCAATACCACGCAAAACTGTCACGTCCGTAACGCCAACTAGGCTAAATATGGATGTGACAGTTTTGCGCAGAATTGCCCTGGACCTCTTCTATTCTGAGACAGGCGATTTTTAAAAGCGCCAATTTGAAGCACCTCTACTAGACAAAGCATATTGAGCAAGCATAGGGTAGGCTAGGCCCATTCAACAGTGAACTGAGACCACAGAATATTTTACGATTTAAGAAGGCAATATGATTGCATGTTGGCTTAACTAGATTGCGGTGGATCATTCACTGCCCAACAACGTGATGTTCCTGGGTTTCCAGTCAACATAAAAAAAAACTAAACCAATTAAATTAAACTTGCTGATTAATGGGTTCAAGGAACCAGCCTTGTCTCAGCTCAAATTTTATTTTAAGTTCACGTTAAGATCTTTAAAATAGCCAAGGCTTTTCTCCCCAATCACTCTTAGCTTGCCTTATTTCTCCTCATTTCGAATGTTGCCTTTTAGGCTACTTATTTTATTTCACATTAAACATTAGGCCTAGGCCTACAATCTTCTTGAATTTCCCCTTGGGGATCAATAAAGTATCTATCTATCTATCTATCTATCTATCTATCTATCTATCTATCTATTACGTCTGACACAGGAGGAGATCGGAGGCAGGTAAGTATCGTGAAGTCGAAGGTCTTTAATTCTCTCCGCAAACTTGGACATTCAAAACAAGGAGATTTCAGCAAACAAAACCCAAAATGCATATAAACAACGATAGCTCTGGAGTAACAGAAAAAACACGGCGTCTTCCAACGAGACCAGACAGAGAATGCAAGTTTGAGTCCAACTTAAATAGCTTGGCTAACGAGGATTCAGTTCAGCTGGGGAGTGGCCTTCAGGTGTGGAGGATAATTGGAATGCAGATGAGGGTAAGTGGATCATGGAACCAATTAGAAAACAGGGGAATTGGATCTGATTGATGATTGCTGTGATGAGGTGAGCAAGGGGTTTCGTGGAGTCGTGACAGTACCCCCTCCAGCCACCATCTCCATGGACGAGGGTGCCCGGCGAGGTGGCCGACCACGGGGACGCAGCGCAGGTTGACTGGGGTGAGCACTATGGAATTCTTCGAGCAGGGTGGGGTCCAAGATGTCATGGCGACGAACCCAGGAGCGTTCTTCTGGCCCACACCCGTCCCAGTCAACCAGGTACTCGAGGCGACCACGCGGCGCCGGGATTTAAGAATCTGGCGGACAGCATAGATGGGACCCTCGTCCAGGAGTGGCGATGGAGGCACAGCAACCCCAGGGTCTGTAGAGGACAAAGAGTCAGGTGAGTAACATGGTTTCAACAGAGACACATGAAACACTGGGTGAATCTTATACTCAGGTGGGAGTTGGAGACGGTAAGTAACAGGGTTGATCTGGTGGGAGATTACGAAGGGGCCTATATATTTAGGTCTGAGTTTCTTGCAGGAGTGCCGCATCCGAAGGTCCCGTGTGGAGAGCCACACCTTCTGCCCCACGATGTAGACAGGGGCCTGTGTTCGGCGGGCGTCAGCATAATAGCAGCGGCGTCGGAGAGCCCTTTGCAGTTGACAGTGGGCTCGGGCCCACACTCTCACTCTCTCTGAACCACTGGTTGACTGCAGGGACTTCCGAGGATTCCCCTGACCATGGAGACATGGGCGGTTGATGGCCGAGCACACACACTGGAATGGTGTCAATCCTGTGGAGGGTTGCCGGAGGGAATTCTGGGCATATTCCGCCCAGGGTAGGAATTGACTCCAGCTTGTGGGGTGGCGCTGGCAGTATGTGCGGAGAAAGCGACATACCTCTTGTATTTTGCGCTCGGTTCGTCCGTTGGTCTGGGGATGGTAGCCGGATGACAAACTCACAGTCACCCCCAGTAGACGAAGGAAAGCACGCCAAAACCTGGATATGAACTGGGGGCCTCGATCCGAAACGATGTCCTCTGGCAATCCAAAGTTCCGGAAGACCCGAGTGAAGAGGGCTTCAGCTGTCTCCTGTGCTGTTGGGACTCCTTTCATGGGGATCAATTTACATGCCTTCGAGAAGCGGTCTACCACCACCAGGATGCTTGTGTGGCCATTGGAGGAAGGCAGGTCAGTGGCATAATCTATGCCAAGATGTGTCCAGGGTCTGTGTGGAATTGGCAGAGGAACTAGTTTCCCTGTCGGCAGGTGACGAGGGGTCTTTGCCATGGCGCAATCAGCACAGCTGCGAACAAACTGTTGGACATCTCTTGACATACCAGGCCACCAGTATCTGTCACGGAGAAGGGTCAGTGTAGCGCTTACGCCGGGATGTCCGGTGCCTGGTATGTAGTGTGCAGAGGTGAGGAGGGAAGGCCGGATAGTTTGCGGACCATAGGTCCGGTTGGCAGGAGTGTTGGTTGGTGCCGGGTCGGTTACTGAGGCTTCACGGATTTCTTCATCCAGGGTCCACTGGATGGGGCTCACTATTGCACTGGGTGGCAGGATTTTCTCTGGTTCTTCTGGTGCATTTGCTGGAGAGTGAACACGGGAGAGAGCGTCTGCACGACCATTGAGAGTGCCGGGGCGATATCGGATGGTGAATTGGAATCTAGTGAATAAGAGAGCCCATCTGGCCTGGCAGGTTTAACCTCTTCACGTAGGTATTGCAGGTTTTTATGGTCGGCGAGCACAGTAAAGGGGAACTTTGCTCCTTCGAGCCAGTGGCACCACTCCTCTAGTGCCAGCTTGATGGCCAAGAGTTCTCCATTTCCGATATCGTAATTGCTCTCAGCAGGACTCATCTTCTTTGAAAAGAACGCACAGGGACGGCGACGGGGCGGCTCACCATGTGGTTGTGACAGAACGGCTCCCACCCCAGTAGTTGAGGCATCCACTTCTACTGTGAATGGAAGTTCCGGATCTGGGTGGCACAGCAGAGGAGCAGTTGTGAAGGCATTCTGGAGATGGAGGAAGGCGTGTGTAGCGGCGGGGTTCCATATCAGGCGTTTGGGCTTGTTGCGTAAGAGGGAAGTGAGCGGAGTAGCTAGTTGGCTGAAGTTGTGAATGAACAGTCTGTAGAAGTTGGCGAATCCAAGGAATCTCTGGAGCCGCTTGATTGTTTCCGGTTGAGGCCAGGATTGGACCGCTCGGACCTTGTCTTGATCCATGCTTACTCCCTGGGAGTGGATGTTGTAGCCCAAGAACTGGGTGGTGGACTGGTGAAACTGACATTTCTCTGCTTTGAGGAACAACTGGTGTTCTCGGAGTCTGGTGAGAACTTGGGTGACGTGGTGGGTGTGGCTGGGCAGGTCTGGGGAATGGATCAAATGTCGTCAATGTACACGATGACGAATTTGTGGAGGAAATCTCTGAATATTTCATTCATGAACCCCTGGAACACGGATGGCGCATTGGCTAGGCCATATGGCATTACCTTGTACTCATAGTGGCCAGTGGGCGTAACAAATGCCGTTTTCCACTCATCTCCCTTTCGGATGCGCACTAGGTTATAGGCACTCCTGAGATCTAATTTGGAGAAGATTGTGGCTCCTTGGAGGGACTCCAAGGCAGCCAGCATCAAGGGTAGAGGATAGCGGAACTTGACGGTGGCCTTGTTCAGGATTCTGTAGTCCACACAGGGCCGTAGACCTCCATCCTTCTTTGAAATGAAGAAGAATGGCGAGGCAGCTGGGGACTTTGAAGGTTGGATGTAGCCTTGGCGCAGTGACTCCTCGATGTAGGTTTCCATGGCTGCCTGCTCTGGGAGAGAGAGTGGGTAGATTTTCCCGTTCGGCAGGGGTTGTCCGGGGATAAGATCTATTGCACAGTCCCAGGGACGATGTGGGGGGAGCGCAGTGGCACGTTGTGGGCTGAACACATCTTGGAACCCAGAGTAGTGTGAGGGGATCTGGAATTGGTGGTTTTGATTTGGGCTTTCCACTGACGTTGCACATAGAGGGACTACTCTAGTGAGAGGGAGCTGCGGAAAGCAGCGGTCTTGGCAGGCTTCACCCCAGCGCAGGATCTCACTGGAGGCCCAGGACACTATGGGGGCATGTACCGTCAGCCATGGTCTCCCTAACACTAGATCAATCTGGGATTCCTCTAGGACATGGAAGCAGATGTCTTCGACATGCAAGGCCCCTAGCCTAAGTTGGAGGGAGGATGTCTGTGAGGTCACTTGCCTGGTAGAGAGAGGTTTTCCCATTACTGATTGCACGGTGAAGGAGGTGGAGCATTGGACCCGAGGGATCTGGAGCTGGTTGCAGAGTGCGCCGGAGATGAAGTTCCCCGCTGAGCCGGAATCGAGGAGGGCATGAACTAGGTGGGTTAAGTCAGACATGCAAAGCTGGGCAGAGATCATCAACGGCTTTAAATGAATGCCAGGAGAAGAGACTGCGCTCACCATGAGTCTTGGAGGTCTAGTTGGACAGTGTGAGATCATGTGACCCTTCTCTCCACAGTAGAGGCAGAGCTGGTTCTCCATGCGCCGGCGTCTCTCTGTGGGGGACAGTCGAATGGTATCCACCTCCATGGCTTCTTCTGATTGCTCCAGGCTGTTCACGGACGGCGCAATGGCGATGGCGGACCTTCCAGGACCCAGAAAGCAGCTCTCTCTCCTATGAGAGACTCGAATTGCGAGTTGGATGAACCGCTCAAGACCAATGGTGTCATCATACGCAGCCAGATGAAGGCGTAGGAAGGGATTCAGGCCTTGTCGGAACACTGATGAGGGCCACTTCGTTCCATTCGCTTGCTGCGGCCAGTGTTCGGAACTGCAGGGCATACTCAGTAATGGGCCGTCTTCCCTGTCGAAGGGCGTACAGTCGGGCCTGCAGGGACGAATCACCATCAGGAAGACTGAAGACTTCTTTGACGTGATCCATGAAGCGCTGAGCGGTAGTGGTGACTGGGCCTGGGGTATTCCAGATGGTCTCGGCCCACTGAAGTGCTCTGCCCGACAGGAGGGAGATGATGTAGGCCATCTTGGACCTCTCGGTGGGATACCGAGCTGGCTGCATCTCAAACATCAGTGAACATTGGAGAAGAAATCCCTTACAGCTTTCTGGAAACCCGGAGTAGGTCGCTGGGTTGGCAACAGGAGCAGCATGGATGAGCTGAGGAAGCTGTGGTGCGGGATTGGGAGCTTGCGCTGGAGCGTTGACCGGAACAGGAGCTGGCGCGAGAGCGGGAACTGGCACAGGAACCTCCATTGGCACAGTGACTGAATTCTGCCTTCGGAATTCTTCCTCCAACACCTGGAAGGCATTTGCTTGCTGGGTTGTTGAAGGCTCCATGCTTGGTCTGGTCTTCTGTTACGTCTGACACAGGAGGAGATCGGAGGCAGGTAAGTATCGTGAAGTCGAAGGTCTTTAATTCTCTCCGCAAACTTGGACATTCAAAACAAGGAGATTTCAGCAAACAAAAACCAAAATGCATATAAACAATGATAGCTCTGGAGTAACAGAGAAACGCGGCGTCTTCCAACGAGACCAGACAGAGAATGCAAGTTTGAGTCCAACTTAAATAGCTTGGCTAACGAGGATTCAGTTCAGCTGGGGAGTGGCCTTCAGGTGTGGAGGATAATTGGAATGCAGATGAGGGTAAGTGGATCATGGAACCAATTAGAAAACAGGGGAATTGGATCTGATTGATGATTGCTGTTGTGGTTGCTGTGATGAGGTGAGCAAGGGGTTTCGTGGAGTCGTGACACTATCTATCTATCTATCTACAACTAGGCTCCATCCATCCATCCTAATATTATATATACACAGTGGCGATTCTAGACATTTTTAACAAGGGTGGCACTAGTAAGGCACTGATTCAAGGGTGGCATGAGGCAAAACATCCAGATAAACAGAAACAGGCTCAAGATGTGAAATTAGCACAAATACATTAGGGAAACCAGATGCAAACACCATACTCATAAATTGAAGGACAAAAAAACCCAAATACCTTACTCTCACATAAAATGTCTTTGTATTTGAATAAAATTTAATACAAACATATTAAAGTTAATTATCTAAGTTGTCTGTCACTGGGCTATGCTGTTCTAAAACAAATTCTATCATGGGGACATTAAAATATACTCAATTTTATTATATTACTGTAAATGAAGATATACAAAATATACTCATCCAAGACATTTCCCCCACTCTATGGCCATCTATTTTTGTAGCTGTTACAATAATTTGACCTGCTTTTTTGTCTATTTGTTTATTTTCTCAAGAAACTTGAGGTTGGTATGAAGGAGTGTATTGTGTATGTGAGCAATTTCATCTTCCTGAATCTCAATATTATGATCACAACAAGTCTGGGCAAATTATTAATTAAATTTTCACGTGGGGTAACTTGTTGCAGGGCAACCATAACCGGTTCCATGTCTTCCGATTAGATCAGTGGTTCTTAACTGGTGGGTCGGGACCCAAAAGTGGGTCGCGGAACCGTTCTGGGTGGGTCGCGGAGCTTGTGGTTAAAAAAAAAGAAGAAATCGCCCATTTCAAATAGACTTAAATTGAGACCAAATGGTGCAGAATCCAAAGTGTGCGATGTTCACAATTGCTGGAACATGAGTGAAAATACCTCATAATAAAGTACACCTGTCAAAGACAGACCTGTCAAGTACTTTAAGGTGACACCAGGAGTTGGAGACTTCACAAATGTAATGCCAAACAGCATGTTCCAAACAAATAGGCCTACAGGCACTTCGCCTTTCTTAGCATGTATCTCACCAAATCTGTTGTCTTGAACGCTATAAAAAATATATGGGTCGTGACTTCATGAACATGGGAAATTGTGGGTCCCAAAGCCAGACCAGTTAAGAACCACTGGATTAGATGATTAATCATCAGTTTCTTGAGAACTTTAAAGTTCTCAAGAAACTTGAGGTTGGTATGAAGGAGTGTATTGTGGATGTGTGCAAACATTGTGCACGTTGCACATGGTGCAACTTCTTGCAGGGCAACCACATAACCGGTTCCATGTATTTGAATTGGATGACTTCCATGTGTTTGAATTGGATGACTAAAGTTCTCAAGAAACTTATCTTCCTGAATCTCAATATTCTGATCACAACTCTGGGCAAATTACAAGTCAGCACCAGTGCTGCATTTATTGTTTTGCACTTTTATAATCACATCACCAAAAGTAGGTTATTGGTTTTACCAAAATAATTTGGCACTATTTTTACTACAAACCTATAAAGTATTTTGATACAAAATATGATGCCATTTTTTTCCAACTAAATAAAATAAAAATCCGGTTTTCCGGTTGAGGCCAGGATTGGACCGCTCGGCTATTTGCACAACAGCCCACATTCTGCCTTCAATCCAGCGAGACAAGTGAAATAAATGTTTTTTTTTTTTAAAGCTGTCATCGTCATAGGCACGATATTTAGGCTACCTCTGTTAAGCCTACACAAAGTTGCGTATTAAGGAGTATTTCCTGATCGGGGAAACCTTTCGTTCCGCAGTTCAATTGTGCCGCAGGCCAATAAAGGCAAGTGTGTTTGCCACTTACATTTCTGACGTCTGACACTTTACACTGCTGCAAGTGCATCAAGAAAGGTCCCGCCTTACACCATGTTAATGGCCAATCGTAGACTAGGATTTGGGGTGGCCAATCGAATCTCAAGGGTGGCCTGTGCCACCCGGAGCCACCCCTCTGGCTCCGCCCCTGTATATATATTATACATACATACATATACATAGCCTAAACATTATGATGCTCCGGACCTTTGCTTGAGGAAATTTTCTGTAACGACCTCGCTGAAGATTAATTGAATACCCCTGGTGTATACTGTATTTTCTGTATTTTGTTTTTGTTCTTGACAATTGTCAGTGTCTCTTGAGTGATCAGAGCTAAATGTTTTGGGCTAATTTAGATGTAATATTGAGTCATTGTCTTTGATTTACCGGATTGACCCTAAAGCACTCCTTGTTTACAAATCACTTAAAGGACAAATCCGGTATGAATTGATCCATAGCTCTTGTTGGAAATCACTGTGTGCTGTTCATAGGAAAAAGAAAATGTGGCACAGCCAATTCTGAGTTGTGGACAGGGAAGTATAGCCCAGAGCCGAATAGAAGTACTTTTGGTATTCCTGACATAATGCAGGGTAGCCGCGGGGTCTTACAAGTCTTTAAGCGGTCTTAAATGTCATGTTCCTTAATTAAGGTCTGAAAAAGTCTTAAATTCCGTTGCCAAAGTCTTAATTTTTTAAACGAAGGTCTTCAATTTTAATTATACTGGCCTGCAAGCAAGGTGAAATGGGGGAAAAAAACTAGCTTGGCGGGCCATCCTATATCATTGAAATGTATAGTCTGGAATCGAGCCATTCACCTCGCTTAATCCCAGGGGCGGGCAGAGAATTGTCTTTCAAACTGCCTAGGCATGCAATAGGCCAGCGCTACGACCATATCCGTATCCGGTCGGCAAAACGGCAAATACATCCTTCTTCGAAAGTAATGACTTAAGTGCATTGTGTTGCTCAACTTTCAAAGAAAAGCACAAGTCCAACTCCTCCAAAGTTGACGCCAACGCCGATTCAAACAACCGCTCTTCGTTTGCCATAGCCACCTTCCTTGTTGTTCACTGTCGCAGGACTGTCGCCATCCTGTTAAGCCCGCCTTAAGACTCTCTAACAAAATAGAGTGCTGTGATTGGATGACGTCCACGGCGTCAGCCAATAGAAATCCCTATGGTTTGATACTAGACGTACAGGCTGAGCAAATGAATTTGCCGCCGCTAGGGTGCGTCTAGATTTCTAGGCTAGGAAAAAACAACAACAATGTGAAAATTCAACAGGGGGTTGATTAACGTCAGAGATCGTCTAATTTAGTGTTGCACGGTGCACCGATACTACAAAAGTGTCGCAATAGCTATTAGCAGTTGTCACAATACCTAATTTTATTAGTATCAATACTTTTAAGAATGACCATGTTCTTGTTTGTGTGCACAAGGCATGCTTCTAGTGCCTCCTCCAAACACTCAATTACACCTAGGCCTACACACCACAAATTTGCCTAGGTGTAATAGTTTAAAAATAAATATTAAGTATTCAAATGACTAAATATGTTTATCAATTAAGCAGATTAATAGCAATTATGCAGATTAAAAAATACTATACATTAACTGTACACTTTATATGAATTCGAAGGTATATGAAATAGAAACATATGAAATAAGCCATAATTTTCCGTGTTTGTGGAAAGAGTCAAGCAGAATCTAGGATGCCCACTGGTGTGAATGATAACACTATATTCAATATTACTGATGATGTCAAGGTGGTCTGGGCCCCCAAATCAAATAAATTTTTTAAGAATTATCGAAGAAGTATCGAAATCGCAATTCTTGATGTGGTATCGGTATCGAAACAATAATTTTGGTATCGTGGCAACTACACTAGTCTAATTTCTTAGGATATGCGCAAACAAAACTTTGGGTTTTCGCACCGGCAGCAATGAATCAACATAATCAGTCGAAAGGAGAGGACAGCACATCATGGGGAAGTGTTGTTTTAATTGTCATTATGGATTTGATCTGGTGTTTTACAACCGCATAATGGGTGTGATGTAGGTCTTAATTTTCATGTAAGTGGTCTTAAAAAAAAGTCTTATTTGGGGTGGTCAAACCTGGGGAAACCCTGTAATGGAAAGAAGATACCGAAGGCTTTTTTGCCATATTGAGTCAGCTTTACTTTCTTGTCCATAACTTGTCTAGGTTATAACACATTTTATTGTTCTTTGTCCTTTGGACAGTGCCTGGTGAGCTCGAACAACAAGGCTTTGAATCAGTTTACATCAGATTTGCCCTTCAATGAGACTGTGTGACATGTTCCAGCAATACTCATCACTTAAGCCTCACTGATCACAGAAGAAATGTTCCTGTTGAAACCCACTATCAGAACTAAACAAGGCAATGCTGCATTTAGTTGTTATGCGTTCTGACTATGGAGCCAGCTCCCAGATGACAAAAAAAATTGCACAAATTACTTTTTTGACATCAGGACTCTGAACTAAACTATTTTCAGATGTTGTATGATTTATAGATAGACTTAAATTGTCATTGTGCAGTTGGTCCGTACAATGCAATTTGCTTGTGCATCTTTTAAAAATAATACTCACATACACACTCACAAACACAAAAAAAATAAAAAATAAGAATACACAATTTTTAAAAAGAACATATCAAGGCATTAACATGCTTCCATTGCTTGAAGTCCATTTTAAAGTGCAACTGTGCAAGCTCCCATTGCTTAAAGTCCATTTTTAAAGTACAACTGTTTTGCTTTGTTTTATAAAATAAAAGTTTGAAATGCTATGGAGTGCCCTATTTTTTGACCCTCAAACTGATATCTCAATTGTAACTCCTACTTCTCAACAGTTTCTCATTGCAATGTCTCCTCGTTTGCTCTATTATTTCTCCTAAGGAGAAACAAGTTGTAAATGAGACTACACTCAAACATATAAGAGATCTCCCGTATTTCTCCTGCTTCTCAAACTAATATCTCTTATGTGACTCCATCTGCTCTATTATTTCTCCTAAGGAGAAACAAGTTGTAAGTGAGACTACACTCAAACATATAAGAGATCTCCTGTACTTCTCCTGCTTCTCAAACTAATATCTCTTATGTGACTCCTATTTGTCTTATTGCTTTGTGTCTCATCTTTTGCTTGTTTTATTTCTCCTAAGGCAAACTTAAGAGAAATAATTGTGACAAAAGTAATACTTAAATTATCCTTAAAATAGAATCACCATTTTGCCTCCTTAGCAACAGAAGGGATACAAATGAGAAGCAAAAGTTTCCTCCAATTTTAACCAATAGCCGGCCGGCCCTACTGTAGCGATAAGCGTCAGGGAGGATGGATGGTATAAAGAGGCCAAGAGAGACTGAACAGGCCAAAAAAAGAAAGGAAGGCATTGGAGAAGGATGTTGCCAATTGTGCCAAGCTTCCAGATTTTTTTGAAGACAGACACTGGTAAGAGAAATAG
This sequence comes from Alosa sapidissima, assembly GCF_018492685.1. Classification (NCBI taxonomy): domain Eukaryota; kingdom Metazoa; phylum Chordata; class Actinopteri; order Clupeiformes; family Clupeidae; genus Alosa; species Alosa sapidissima. The sequence goes on along the minus strand of NC_055959.1, from coordinate 36,208,087 downwards.
CAATGATTAGCAACGTAATTATTGGGTATTGCATTGGTTCCCAAAGACTGGGTTGCGACTGGGTGGGTTGCAGATTTTATTTGGGTCGCCAGTACAATGTATGTTGTGGTATAGGCCTAGCTTATACCATTTAACCAGGGAAGCTATCAGTTGTCTATTAGGATAGTTTGTTTACCACAGTCACGGCCCTAGAATGGCTCTGAAACTGGGCGAATGCCTCGCAGAGGGGACAGCGTGCATCTCACTCGCAAAATGAAACATTTCTGTGGGGCGCCTGCTATGGACCTCGCAGTTGCAAAATGCAAGGGACATGAATCAGCACAAACATTAACGGACAGCTGCTTCCGTTGACCGATTAAAATCTAGTTACCATGCTGTCAACTAAACCAGACGTGTACTGGGCATGGCTATTCAATTTGCGTCATATAGGGTGTAGATAGTTTCGATTGTAGATGCACTCTTTAAAGTTAATAGCAGCCTCCTCACATTCCTTATTATTTCGGATTTAAAACACTCAACAGTGCTACCCTGGAAATCCAGAGTTCTCGCGAGAGCACAATTTGAATTGTGCCCGCAAGATACTCTGGCCACGAGCAATGATCCAAATTTCTTCTATCTCTCGAACGAGAGGGACCAATCAAATCGGTGTAGACGGGACAAAGGCGAGCTACACTGATGACTGACACTGGTGAATTGTTGTGATTGGTCGTAGCGTTATCCAACTGCGTGCAGTGAGAGTTTCAAATGCATGCTTGGTGCCACCCCTCGAATTGGGCCATTTTCATTACTCGTGGCCAGACCCTTAATCTGAAAGATTCCAGGGTCTGGTTTACCAGGCTAGAACAGTGCATTATATTAGGCTACAATTTAAATGGACATTTTAAAAGCTATTAGCCTATTTCCTCTCGTTTTCCACCTCGCAAACTAGGCTACAGTAAAAGCGCATTATCTTTTGGCTATTGCACAAAAGCCTCTTGTTCTGATATTTATTCATTTCACATTCTTACGACAACATTGTCACAGCATCAATATACAGCCTTAGTATAAGGCCTACAAACAAGCAAACGTTTAACTCTAGAGAAAAATGCAGATTCAACTTTCCAAAGAAACCTCCAGAAAATTGCTACAATATAACGACTTGAGTTATTTGCTATGTTTACATAGGAATTAATGGTGTTATGGATCCATTTGTCTACAACGCGACGTAGCCTGCAACAGCTTACTATGTTGAAGAGTGGCGATTGCATAGCATGCAAAAATATCCCCAAACTCTCGGATGCGCATTAAAACGTTATCTTTTAGGTAACTTTTGTTAAGGTTTCTTTTCTATCCGCCATGTCCATGTTCAATATTTTGTTGTCATCCAACAGTCAGTAGCATAATATAAAACTAAATAACAGTAAGCAACATAACATAATATAAATTATATGATTAATGAGAACATATAACTCAACAACTTTCCACGCTGATGGTGCTCAAAATGCAACACAACTGTGTTCAAAGCAGGATGAGGAAAACCTGAGGTTGTGTGTTTATACAAAACTGAGTGAGAATTTCATAGCTTTGAAAATATTTAACATTGTTTCATGTGTAATTGAGGTTGCAGAGTTGTGGGAAACTGAGTCAGTGCGTCACCAATCCCTGTAATAGTAGTGGGCCAGACCTATTACGTATATAGATATGGCACTGTAGAATGGTTGGGGGCGGGGGGCATAGAAAAGTTTGAGAACCTGTGGCCTAAAACAATATTGGTGGTTGCATGTTAGATCTGAAGTGAAATGGGTCGTGATAGTCTGTCATTTTTACAAAGTGGGTCCCCAGAAAAAAAGTTTGGGAAACACATTGGACGTCAGAGTTGTTGACCTATTCGCAAGCAACTTATTAAATGAATTAAAATATTACACTTTTTGTATCATCCAACATTGCGATTCATAGTCTTTGCGAATATTATGCAAATATTGATAACAAAACCCAAGCTTGATCTGTGTGGCTATGCAGTAAAAATTGATCAGCAGTAGATCAGCCAGTCCCTAATGATGATGAGCCCTTAATTAGCGAGGAGGCAATGAGGGACAAGTAGAGAGGATAAAAGAGCAAACAATATGAATTAAAATTATTTAATGTAAGAAAGATCAGTATGACAGCAGTAATCTACATGATCCAACATATATGCCTTGTTTGCTCAGAAGTGAGTGTGGTAAAGGAGTAGCCTACATCACCAAACTCCAATATGATAGCCTACCCACGCTGAAAAACATGTAAACATTAGTTCAATATGCCTCTGTGGAAGAGTGGAATACATTTCAAATGCTTTATTTATTTCTGTTTTTGTTAACTTATCAACCTATCCTTGTGGAATAGTGGAATATTTTTACACATTTGATGAACCATGGTACTGTACTAATAAAAACTACTGGATAGTAAGAACTGAACTGTTGTTTCATTTATCCAATTTCCACCACCATGGAAAAAGTGGGCTGGTCTTGGGCCTGAAATTCCCGGGCTGAAAAGTGGCCCCACTCTGGCCTTGAATGCTGCTTTACGAATTTCAACACTTCATACAACCTGTCACCTTCATTTCAATTTCCGATACCTGTTTTAGCCTAATTGAATTAGTTTAAAAAGAGAAAACATTTTGACTAAAAGTTGACTAAACTGTAAGGACTTTTCGTCGACTAAAACTAGACTAAAACTACGAAGGTAAGACTAAAATGTGACTTAATCTAATAAGCATTTTCGTCTAAAGACTAAGACTAAGACTAAATCTAAAATAGCCGCCAAAATTAACACTGCCCAGGGGCCTCAGGTGGTATTAAGGCGCCCCTGTAGCTGAGTCACATATTTGGCCATATGGTGTTTATCATAGGCTACATCACGAAACCAAATAACAAAGGCGTACACTTTAACAGGGGAAATTAATTGGGCATGAATCATTGTGCTGAACGGTATTTGTCAATGAGCAGAAACACACACGACATTCAAACTGTTGATAAGATGTGCACTATGGAAACTGGTCTGTAGGCTAACATTGGACAAATAAATGACACTGACTCGCCATATCCTGACTCAGGAAAAAAAACATTATCTTGTTTTGCCGCAAACTCAGCAATGAAATCATAGGCCAGTTTGCAGGTAGCCTAACGTCTTTTTCAATTCATAGAAAGGAGAGCCCTTTCTCTCCTGTGACATTGAGGTGCGCAAATAGTTTTTAATAGCCTAGCCTGTTCCACTTCGAAAAGCTTCGTTCACCCGATGCCAGTCACAGGGCTCTCAAGTGTCACGCATTGAGCGTGACAGTCACTCATTTCAGTCTTTTGTCACGCTCTCCCGCCACACATTGTATTTCTCACGCAGAAAAACTATTTATATATTTAGTATGCTGCCTCAGCGCCCAAAATGTCTCTGGCCACGCCGCTCTCACCCGGCAGGAATCAAGCGCGTCTCCCCTGGAGTTGAGCCTGTCACTTATCAGCCAATCAAAAATAACGAGAGGGGCTACACAATAGCCAATCAGAAAATAGCACTATTGCATCTGGGTAAGATTTAACAATTCGTGCAAACTACATGACACAGTGAATTGCCTCCAAAAGCATGTATCTTGCTCAAAATGCTCAAAGTCTATGTCTCAAAATCAAGTATTTATACCAACGAAACTGTCAGTGCAATCAAAATGGCAACTCTTTATGCCATTGTGTTCTTTCAAGATATTCAAACTGTGTTGTCTTGTTGTCAATATGGCAATTTACTCTATAGCTATTTGATATGAATGTGCAAGACAGCACTATTTTTACTATGTGGCTATTTCAAAACTACAAAGTTACACATTATTATGTGTGGAGGGGGTTGATTGTAAGAGAGTGGATACCAGTTTTTACTGTTGATAGACATTGTGGAGGTATAAAACAGGATTGAGCAAATTAAAATGACAAATATACAGTAAAAAAAACCCTTAGAACTGTGCACCACTCTGTATAAATCCTGATGTTCCTGTCTATCAACTCACATTTATGCTAGACACAGTATGGAAACTATGACAGCTATCTATTTCAACACTTATGCATGAAATGAGGCCAATTTGTTTCATGGCGTGGGACTATTCAGCATGGAACCAGTATAGTGCATTTTGACCAACATGACATGTTTTAGCAATAAAGTAGCTTTAAATAGCCAAACTAGGCTACAGTAGATCAAGGTCAGTGTGGAAATTACTGCATGCAAATCACTAAATGCTATGCAGAGGGGCCTAATCTTTAGGCCATCTGATACAGTATTGATGGGTTTCATCAGGTCCCTTTCCACAGGTGTATTAATCAAGAACCATGCAGTCTGCATTGATAATCAAGGTGCTTGATTTTATACACCTGTGGAAAGGGACCTGATGAAACCCATGAATAGGCTACCCTAGGCCTTCCCGTGTTCATGGGATTTCTTTGACAGTTGCAAAGGGAAAAATGTGAGGATAGTCTTCTTTGCACCCAGTGTACAAGTACGACGTTCCAACCACTCAGGCCTTAGTCAGATAGGCCTACACCATTACCTGTTGCAATATATCTGTGTGCATTCCTACATTACGTCTATTTCTTTGATAACATGATTTGCTACCACGTAACAAAGCCGCTATTGTTATTAGGATTCAACACGCGGTGGTAATATGCTGTGGGCTTTAATTAGCATTTCGGGTAGCCTATCCTACATCTGGGCAATAATTATTTAACAAATTGCAGTTTACATGCCATGCCAAATATTACCAGTAGTACTGACCGAACATGAAATAGATTGTTTGGTAGTGTTGGTAATGTTATTCTGGCGTGAACATTGTGCTTTCATCACGTTAGCACCCTATGATTACAGCTCATTATGTCTCGTCAAAATTCATTGATGAAGGAAGGTTCGCGTTATCCCAGAGAACCATACTCGTTTCACTTAGGCTAGACTAAAACAGAATAGAAGAGAAGAACTTGGCACTAACCATGTAGTTGTGTTTTCTATAGCATATTTAACCTGTCGTTCTTTGAAAAATGTTGGGATATGTCTGCGCGGTGTTTAGCCAAGTTCCATGCGTAGCCTACTGCTTTTAAATGACTTTGAAACATATTTTACAAACGGGCCTCTGTGTACCTTATGGCTTGCCTTCACTATTCGCGATGTATCCAAAATAGTTCCAGATTTCACATCACCTTTTTTTTTTATCCACCAGGCCGAGGACTGTCGGCAAAGAACTATGTTTTGCTGCACGCGCACTCACTCAGAGCTGCCTGCTTGACACGCCCACTTGCCTAGATGCGTGCAAGGAGCAGTGAGAGCAGCAGTTCACACAGACACAGAACGTTATTATTTTAATAAAGTATCGATTCTAAAAACGTCGGAAATCGTATCGTTTTTTGCGTGAAGGCATCGTGATACCTTTTTAGTATCGATACACCGTGCAACACTAGTTCCTACCCAAACAGCATATGGCTTTCTTGCAAGACCTCTTGTGTGGCAGATCCGCGTCCACTCTATCTAGAGTTTATGAGCCATCAAATTAATTTCGAAACATTATTTTAAGGTAAACAAAAAACTCTTTAGGGGTGCTTTTGCTGCAAACATTTACTGCAATTCGAAGTTTAGATGTAGCTTAATGTGATGTTGAATGGTGTCTACTTCTAAATGAATGGTTGCACAAATAGCCCTACTAAAGCAAGCAAGCTACTGCAGAAAATGTGGAAATCATTTGTGTATGCGCAATATGAAGCCCAGTGAGTGCATGGGAATGCTTTTCAAATCTGCTGTCAGTGCAACTTACATAACACCTTACATGTAACCCTACTTATACATCAGAATGGATTCCTGACAAACCTGAGGGTGTACAAGCCTGGGCGAACTGGCATGTGTTCAGCTAAAGGTCATGTGTCATTGTCTCACCAAACACTGGGTGGTGATGAGCTCCCTGGTAATTAGGACAAATCCTCTTGCAGATGTATTTGCTACAGAACGTTGAGTCTCAAAGGATCAAGAACTCGTTTCATTGAGTTAGACCAGTGGAAACAAGGCATTGCATGCAAAGTTTGTTTCATAAACATATTTTAAAGTGAAAGATCACAGTGTGCTGCATAGTCCAACAGTTACCACTTGATCTTGATGAGTATCTGGTGCATGCTGATTACTACAGTATGCCATAGCAATGTGTGCATCCCATGCATCTCCTCAATGGGGGCCTGAATGTTGTAATCACACTGTGTGTGTATGTGTGCGTGTGTGTGTGTGTGTGTGTGTGTTCACTCGCATAACTTCAAAGGTTCAATACAAGGTAAAGTGTTACCATATCTCAGGCATCATGGCACGATGATCTGGATTCCGATCAAGATACCTTTTTTCACTTTCTTTACTTACCAATTGTTGGGGTGAGAGATGAGAGTCAATGTTGTGTTGTTGTTGTTGTTATTACTAATGGCTCATTGCACACATTGCACGCAACATCATGACTACTGTAGTAGGTGCAGAGGAGTGCCACAAGGTGGCGATGTAGGTCTTTTCAGTATTTCTTTTGACATAGTGAGCGCCATTGTAAAAACATCCATATTACCATATTTTTGTCTAACCAACTACACACTGTTGGGCACAATGGAAAGCACTCTCATCTGTAGTATGCTTTGCCATAATACTAAAATAGTTCAAATTGTAGAAAATTCTTCAGTTTGTTCACATGCACAAAAAATATTATTATGACCGCCGCTAGCGACGCTAGCTAAGCAGTCATATAGGGATTGTCAAAGGTTTTTTTTTTGTTTTGTTTTTTTCACCCCCCCGGTAAAAAATAAAAATGCAATATCATTCTGCTTTAATCGCCCCTTTCTTCAGTAGACGTTCAGAACTGCACCAAATGTTATGTGTATGATTAACCTGACATTCTCTGGGGGTATGCCAAGTTTCGTAGAATTTCATCCATGGGGGGGTCTAAAAAATTAAGTTATGTGTACATTTAGTGACTGTACACTCATTGGCCTGTATATGGTGGTGCACACATATACACACGCACACACACACACAGGCACGTATACCATCAGTATCGGCAATTAGAACGGCCCGGCCGATACATAATAACAAATTCAATAGGATTAAAGGAAAACCAAATATTCATCATAATAATAATTTGGCTGCATTTCCAGTATTGGCGTCAGGTTTGTCCACTAGACGCCTCAGAGAACGTCTAAGGGTAGGATGATTTCTGCATGACATGTAATTCCCATTTCCTCTTGAAGCCGAAATAAATCTGAGAATGTTTATCGGACATGCTTGTTTTTTACTGCAGGTAGGCTACGTTAATCCTATCAATAGCAGAACGTAGGTAAAATAATGTTACCGGTAGCATGGTTGAGTGATGGAGGCCAATTTGATTATTGATGTATTTGTAGAAAACCATAAATGCGTTTATAGGCTACCAAGCAATTTGACAACAGCACTAATTGTATCTTTCGACTATCATCTCATTTGCTTATGACCATGTAACGATTTGATAGCGACACACACAGATGTCCAATCAAAAAGTTTATTAGCTGAGAACGAGAGGGAAACAGACCAAGACACAGAACACAATACACACGGGGCAGGTCAAGCAGACACACACTACACATACAGGGGAGGACGCAGCCCCCCACACAAAAACGATCACACACGAGGGAGAACTAAAAGGGAAACATGTTACAATAAAGACGCTAACATTACACTCAAAACTAAGGAGAAATACAGACATAAACCCCCCAAATGTTCGCTCTCGTATCCCAGCATGCCCTGCGTGGGAGAACGCTAACACTGTCTTATGCGCCGACGTTACAACCATAACCTAGGCTACTAACAGGAGCTAAGTGAGTTAGCCACAACACGTTCGCTACGTGATGGTTTTTTAATGAAAAATATATAGGCTACCTGCAAGATAACCTGTCTATGATGCATCCTACCGGGCTGGGACATTTCTGCTCAAAGTCTCAAAAAGCATCTGAGTCAACGTTCATTCCCAAACACCCATATAGGCTACTTCAATCCTCTATTTTCAAAGGTGATTCAAGTAAGGAAGAGCATGGCTCAAAGTAAAGTAACTGAAACTACATAAATTCGTCAAAGTGAATAATTTGTGTCAACTCGCCGCAATGTAGATTTATTAACGCACCCGTGATGATCTACATCTCCATTTAAACCAGATGTTTTAGAGCGCACGTTGAGATGTATTCAGGGCAGGGCTGTACCTACACATATTTGTTGCTACAAAAATCATTCTTTGCAATGGATGATTTAGTACCAACGTTACACCGATCAGACAGTTTTGCCTATGGCTATTCCGTGAGACTGAGGCGCTTTTTGTTTGTTCGAAGTGCGTGTTTAGGGTGTGAGAGGGGAGTCGATGTGCTTTGATTCCAGCTTGGTAGTTGTAGTCTATGCGATTAAAAAACATGTGTGTGTGAAGTATCCAAACAATGATAACGCTTTCATTATGGCTGCTTAACCACAGACCTTGAGCTACTGTACAGTGGGTTGGGTTCCATTTAGAAGTGTCCACTTCATTCGCCCTTTCCGTGATTCACACAGCTACGTGAAATGCATTACTGATATGCAAAACTATTAACTTTTCGCAGCTTGATACTGTAAGGTGTAAGCCATTGGTTCCAAAGGAGATTTTATTTGGGTCGCCAGCATAGCCTAGTGACAATTGTTGTGTAATAGGCCTAGCATAGGGACTACCTTATATAGCTTATAGTTGGGCCAGAAACAAATCTATTCACCTTTGCAGCGCCAGTAGGCTACTTTGTGTGCGGAATGTGTGCAAACACACATTCCAAACAAGCATACACAAAAGTTTCAAGAGTGGGGGATGGAGTAGAAGATGGAGACAAATTCATTAATATGATTTATTTTCGCGGAATGGATGTACAGGACTGAGCGGCGGTCATATTTTGTACCGCTATGTGGTACATCTAGTTTTTTTTTTTTTCACCAAACAAGTCAGTGCAACATATGCACATATATTGGCCAATTAGCTCATGTACTGTCATTTTGAATGGCAATGTTTTAAAATGGCAAACGTGACTTTATGCCAGATTGTTGTGTCTTATGCAGAGATCTGTGTTCAGTGCATTAAAAAAGTGTCATTTTAAATTGCAAAATGTGTGTAATGCAGAAAATGTGCTTTGACTTTTGGAGACTTGAGAAGAGGTTTTGCTCTCTGTGTGTCAGTTTAAATAATTGTGCTATGCCTGTCATTTTAGTTTGTTAGAAATTGCAAAAAACTGTAAGAAAAGGCTTTTAGATCATTGTGCAAAGAAAAAAATTTTTGGGGGGTTGTGGATGTGTAATATATTTACTGTAAGCAAATATTTCTATACATCTTGACATTCCAGTCAGGTCACATGCTAGACAGTATATATGCTAGCTAGAAAGACTATGAGAACAAGTTATGACTGCTAGTTCAGCAATTTTGCATGCAATGACTCAAGCCATGAAAATAAGGCCTATTTGTTTTATGGAGTAGAATATGACATTAGCAATTGAAAATGTAAAAAACAGCAGACATTTCAACACAATCAAGTGCATGGATGTACGAAAGTGTTTGCTGTTTGTTCGAAGCAATGATAATTGTGTTTATGATGTGCAAAAGTGGGAAGATGATATGGACCTTGAACTAGTCATTTTGAGAATTCCAATTCTGATCTGAAATATGCACCAATGGGACTGAGAAAAGCTGTAAGTGTTCTATTGTACCATCATTTGAAGTAATTACAGCAGATGACCACAGAGTGGCGATGTGGATGATTCTCTAAAGTCTTATCAGAAAAAAAAAACCCTTTGTGATATCTTTACAATCTTTAGGGTTAAGGTTCATGTGTCATGACAGTGTCATGTCACTCTTATGTCGATACTGTCAAGTAAAGTGTTACCCAACATTTATGCATTTAGCAGACACTTTTCCCAAAGCAACTTATGTATATATTGTAAGGACGTTGTTACATTGTCCCTGGAGCAACTCAGTGATTTGCTGTGGGGCACAATGGTAGAAACCAGGAATTGAACACACAACTTTTCTGGCTAGTGCATGTGAGCCCAGCTCTGTAACCACGGCACCACCACTGCCCCCAAACACATTAGAATTAAAGGTGATTCTGTGATTCTAACCCCCTAATACACTTATTGTCCAATTCAGGTAATTGATCCAGCCCTTAACTGTCCTTTTAGTGTGTGTGGTCAGAGACCCCGGTGTCAATAATCTAATGGCAAGCGATTATTGGGGTACAGACTGTACCGCCATTTGATTGACTGTTGAGCTAAAATGTCAACAATACTGCCTAAATTACTGTAATGTATTGTTTGGGCCTATGAGTAACATATGAGTGGTAAGTACAGAATATGGCCACTAGGTGGTAATGTGGGTCTGTTTTCAAAGTTTTTCCAGGTGTTTCCAGGGTGACTAATCTGTGCAAACGCTACAACCATTTTGTTCTTTTAAGGTTTTAGGTAAATTAACACTGGAACTGTTAAGAGCACAGTAACCATGCCTCAGATTTGTTGTTGAGGATTATATCAGCTTAGTGAATGGATAAATGGCACATCATGCAGAAGCTACGGTAGCATTTAGGGCATGGGCAAAGGCACAGACACAGGCAGGAAGACCCAGAAATGGGCTTATGGAGTATAGCAGCATAGTGGAGTATAGCAGCCTAATGGAGTATAGCAGCATAGTGTATAGCAGCGTAATGGAGTATAGCAGCGTAGTGGAGTACAGCAGCGTAGTAGAGTAGCAGCATAGTGGAGTATAGCAGTGTAGTGGAGTATAGCAGTGTAGTGGAGTATAGCAGCATAATGGAGTATAGCAGCATAATGGAGTAGCAGCGTAGTGGAGTATAGCAGCGTAGTAGAGTAGCAGCATAGTGGAGTATAACAGCATAGTGGAGTATAGCAGCGTAATGGAGTATAGCAGCGTAGTGGAGTACAGCAGCGTAGTAGAGTAGCAGCATAGTGGAGTATAGCAGCGTAATGGAGTATAGCAGCGTAGTGGAGTATAGCAGCATAATGGAGTATAGCAGCGTAATGGAGTAGCAGCGTAATGGAGTATAGCAGCGTAGTGGAGTATAGCAGCGTAGTGGAGTAGCAGCGTAATGGAGTATAGCAGCGTAGTGGAGTATAGCAGCGTAATGGAGTACAGCAGCGTAATGGAGTATAGCAGCGTAGTGGAGTATAGCAGCGTAATGGAGTACAGCAGCGCTAGATACAAATAAGCCATCCGCTACAGTGGTAAACATGAGAAGTTTGCTGTACCTCTTTTTAGTCTGCTGTAGGTGGCAGTACTGCTTGCCATTTGCTTTTCTGGATTAATGACCCTGCTATCTGAATCTATGTTGTCTGTTCCTCTTGTGCTTGACATCATCATTGTCACCAAGGCGACTGTAACATACTTGGGTAAGCATGTTGGCCAAGGCCAGGTTTGTCCGGTACAGGAGAAGGTTGCTGCGATAGAGCAATACCCTGTACCAGCGACCATGAAAGAACTTGTGCATTTTCTAGGTCTGGTAGGGTACTAACGCAGTTTTTGTAGGAACTTTTCCAACAGTGGCACCTCTAACAGACCTATTAAAGGCCAAAGCCAAATATACACAGGGGACATACAGTATGTCATGGGGTTCACGTGTCACTGCTCCCTCATGGGGAGGTAGAGTTCCACCAGGACACCAGGTGTCTCTATTGTTTACGTTTCTGGCCAAGTTTGGAGATGAAGCAGATAGTGTTAATTTCGTCAGACGAGACGAGAGGAAATATGTTCGTCAACAACCTTTTTTTTCATGGCTACGACGAGACAGCACTAATGTCCTGAAACACTAACTAAGACTATCTTAAGTTGCATTATTGTTGACGAAAAAAGACGAGACTAAAATGTTTTGCATTAAATAAAAACTAAGATAAAATCTCTCTTCATTTTCGTCTACAAAATGAGAAGACAGAATATCTAGCTGTTACGTTTTCAAAATATTCCGAATGAGTTCATGCTCCTGTAGGCTAGTCTACGTGCTGTTGCTGCAACCCTGTGGCTGCAACACGAAACTACATGGAACAAGAACACTGGAGATTTCTGCCAGAGTTAAGTTAACTACCTAGTTTTATGACACAATGCTACATACCCAGAAGTTGAAGCTTCTCTCATACAAACTAACATCCCCCAGAATGTCCATACAAAAATGTTTAGCATGTAATGTCACATTCTAAACATCTCTCACTCCAAATAGGCTTAATCATTTTATTAGCACTAAACAAATTAAAGTGTATTGCATAGCCTATTGTTATAGGTCACTTTTAAAATCATCATATAATTATATCCTGGCCATGGATGCATTAATCATTGCATCTGTATTCAAAAATGTCAGGTAAAAAGCAATTAAGCATCCTCTCATTCACCCTGAGAGGAAAGCCCCCTAAAAGATCCAGGTTAGTGGATGCTCAGAGGTGGTGAAAAAGCCCATTATTGAATTGTCAGTGCCATGTGTCAAATCTTTTCTTTTGCAAATCTGAGCAATTATAAATTATACTTTTGCCCCATTTTGACTTAGGATGGCATTGCTCCTACATACTGTAGCCAATAATCAAATGCCTGCTCTCTTTTGGAAAGCTGAGACACTGTTGGAAAACAATTAGAATAACTGTGTGATGTAGCCTACTGACACAAAGTTACAAAGGCTAGATTATTATTTTCTTTTTCTACTAACAAGCATCTTTGAACTGACCACATTTCAGCCCTCTAGGTCTTGACTTGATATGACTTGAGTCCTAGCATTAGGTCTTGTCAGGCTGTGTGCAAAAGTAGATCAATATAGAATGACAACATGAGTACTTTAGACCATTATTTGCCAAGTTATTGCCAAGATCATGCATTTTGTAAAATGCCCTATGAAAACTCCCCATAGGACTTTGGGTTATCCAAAATGCATACAGTAGGCTACTGGCAATCAAATGCCTACTGCATATGAACCCCTTATAAGCATAGGCGTGCATAAATAGACACTAGGTGGTGCTAAAGCACTAACCCTTTATCAACGAAAATGCCCTTTTGAAACTAATTATTAAGATTTTACTGAGGTCGGTTTCGAAATGATCTTTTGAAAACCTGAGCCATTAAAAACCACTGAAACAATGCCCCGAAATGAGCCACCTCCTTGCGCACACCCGACCAGCCTATCTTTCTTCCTTTGTCACGTGAACTCGCGAGGTCGCGCGCAGGGCACGCCAGATGCACAGCACCATAGTAGTTCAGTTCTTCAGATAGCAGGCATGGCCGCTGACAGGCTGCTTCTCCCGTGCCCCATCAGCCAGGTAGCCTAACATACAGATCAAGCAAAATCTTACAGTTTGCCTTCTAAGCCCAACATGTAATAATTTTGTTGTGCAGTAAAATGTCTCATTCAGCACCAAACAAGCATTTTTGCCGACTGGTCACCTGATAAACTAGTTAGATGAAGCTAGATAAAGTTTTACGCTGTAGCCCAAATCAATGACAGATAACGTGACGACCACATACAAATAATTTCGGTAGATTTTGCAAATGTATGTGTTAAGAAGAACGTTTTCTGTTGTATATGTTTTGTTAGGCAACATGTATTAACACATTCATTTGTGACAGAAGAAACGGGAAGTTTCCCATTACCTGTGAAAAATGCCCATCTGCATTCATGTAATGACAACAGTCAGTAGCCCACTGTAACTCCTTCTCGTACTGTTTGGTCTCTTTATTGTCTTACAGATCAAGTAAAATCGTACAGTTTGCCCTCTAAGCCCAACGTGTAGCCTAATCATTTTGTTGCGCAGTAAAATGTCTCATACAGCATCAAACAACTAAGCATTTTTAGCCGACTGGTCACCTGATAAAGTTTTACGCTGTAGCCCAAGTCAATGACAGATAACGTGAGGACGACCACATAGGCTACAAATAATTTCGGTAGAGTTTGCAATTGCAAATCGATGTGTTAAGACGAACGTTTTCTGTTGTATAGGTTTTATTAGGCAACATCAATTAACACATTTTGGTCTCTTTATTGTCTTAATTGTATACTGATTTACTAATTGCAGCACAAGTCAAATTTCATTCAACATGTGCGTGTAATTTTTTTTATAATTATGTGTTCCACGTGCACTAAAAAGTGAGCACCTGCTGAGCACCTGCCCCCCAAAATGTCTGTGCACGCCACTGCTTATAAGCATAATCTTGGCCTCAAATGAAAGGTAATACTCTGAAGTTTCATGCTTGCATTTGGATTGTAGGCTACTTCAGGTTCTAAATATGGAATAATTACAAAAAATACAAATCTTTACAATTTCTATTTCAATTCAATTGGTGTGTATAAGATGGGCTATATTTCTGCACAACTAATTTTGGATCAACTGTTGACCAACCTGGGGCTGGTGTATGCTAGCTGGTGATGCTAGTTGCGCGTGTAAATCCTCACACCCCTAACCTTAAGAACGGCTCTAACTGCTGAGTTGGAAGCTTGGGCTTTTAGCTCAGTGGTTAGAGCGCTCGACTCCCATGCGGTGTGTTGAGGTGGCGGGTCCGAGGGCCGTGAGCGGCGGACGAAACAACCTCTGGAACATCTGAAGGCATATTATTAAACAGCAACAAAAAGTTGTAGTATTATTAATGAAACACCCCCATTCTCGCAACCTGTCTGACCAGCCACCCCTTTAACCCCCGGACGGGGGGGAATTGTCGACGGGGAATGTCACTCTTGCCTGTCCTCAAAACTTGAGAGCCCTGCAGTCACTGATCGCAATTTCAAATTTCGGGAAGCTTCGTTCAATCTTTTTAAGTTTTAAGTGCAGTAGGCCCATATCTGCCCCCTTTGGAATTATATCTCGAGCCTATTATAAGGTCCAGTGCCTTATGTCCTGGGATTCGGACGTGCTCAAAAAGAAAAGAAAACACTTTTTTTATAGATGGTTATGAGAAGCAATATGAGTCTGAACTCCGTGTCATTCAGACTCAACCCTCTTGTTGATATTTTTCGTTGTCGTTTGAACGTCGGCAAGCAGGCATGTTGCGGTTGCAATTTAAGTGAAATTTCTACAGTAGGCCTACAACATGCAACATGCTTGTTAGGCTGGGCTACTGTCAATGCACTTGTACAGATAAATGTTCAACAATTGCTGGTGTACAGGCTATAATCAATTAGCTAAATCATTTGTCCAGCTGTTTTTTTATTGCGGTTGCAATGAATGAGGATAATTGGTTTTATCTGCGGATTTATTTTTTGCATTATTTTGAATATGACTCGCTCCAGTCTCAACAGCACGTCTACTTTTTCCACACGCATCTAAGTTCTAACACACATATCCCCTCTCGCTTTCTGTCTCTCCATCCCTGCGCACGGGGTTCTCTTAAAGGAGCTGCACCATTTTACAACAATTGCATCTACATTTTCATATTAGAATGTTTTGTCTGTTTAAGTGTAAGCTTAAACTACCGTGATCAATTTAAGTTCCCGTGCCCCCACTGAAAGTCTCATGCGCTTATCGTTACACTATCAAATCTATAAGTAACCGTGACAAATAGGGTATAAGATATATAAACTCACGCTATTGTATTATCATATATGTTTGGTAATGGCTCACTGCGTCATGGAAGCAGTTAAGTCAAGTCGCATCAAAAATAGTAGTGGCAGAACTCCCAAGTGACACCTTGTGGTTGTTTGTGTCAACTGCAGTTTGTGCCATTTCTGCTGAGAAAATGGGGTGCGTGATTCATGAAGGAACCCGTCCAAACTTAACTGGGACCCACTGTACTTGGGGCAATCGGTAGTCGCAAACTTACCGGGGGCAGTCGTGGCCTACTGATTAGGGCTTCGGGCTTGGAACCGGAGGGTTGCCGGTTTAATCTCCGACCAGTGGGAGCAGCTGAAGTGTCCTTGAGCAAGGCATCTAACCCCTCACTGCTCCCTGAGCGCCGCTGTAGTAGGCAGCTCACTGCTCCTTACAACCTTACTAAATCCTTACAATCCATGGAAACCCAACCCAGCTGGTGCAAAAGTGGTGCATTTCCATTGTTGTGCCAGTAGGTGGAGACACAGAACATGGGCTCCTCAGAAACACTGAAGCGCTTACATGTACATGTATTCATTTAGCAGACTCTTTTATCCAAAGAGAATGAGAATAACATTCAAGCTGAGAATAACACTCAAGCTGCAGTGCAGACATTGAGAGCACTAGTCAAGCTGTGGTAGGTGGAGAAAATGGTAGAAGGGGGTAGAGGAGGGAAGAGAGGCAAGTGCATGGTAGGTGCGTGTTGTGGGAAGTGCATGTTGCTGGCCCTCAGCTGTGGAACCAACTGCCACTTGACATCAGAAATGCCCCTTCAATCGCATTATTTAAAATCAGACTCAAACATTTTTACATTGGCCTTCCCTGTGTTTTAATTGTCTTACCCTGTAATGTCTGTAATTAAGTGTTGTCTGTTGTTATTTTTTTTAATTTTATTTTATCTTATTTAATTATTATTTAGCCAATGCACTATGTACAGCACTTTGGTCAGTGCGAGCTGTGGTTAAATGTGCTCTAAAAATAAACTTTACTTACTTACTTACTTACCATCTGGGGACCACAGATGAAAACAGTCTGGATTGCCGTGGGTATGGGCAGTGCCAGATGACCTTCCTTGGAAGAACGGCCAGAGGGTATCATCAGCCTTTATCATGAGAGCACTAAAGTAAGTGGGTACAAACACAGCAAACATTTTGTAAGCAAATATCAGTGACTTGAATTTATTTTTTTTAATGTGGACAGCTGAGGGTAGCCAGGTGACATGTGACCTTTTCTGTTGACTGAAGACCAGACTCACTGCAGCGTTCTGGACCATCTATAACGTTTTCACCACACAAGCTGGAAGGCCTATGAGGAGGGTGTTGCAGTAGTCAAGGTGTGAGATAACCACAGTCTACACCAGGAGCTTAGTGGTGAGTTGGGTTAGGTATGGTCTGATTGCCCTTACTTTGAGTAGCGAATCGGCCCAACTGGGTGACAGAGGCAACATGGTCAGAGAAGGTTAGCTGGTCATCCATCATGACACCTAAGTTTCGTGCAGCTTTGGTAGGAGCAAGAGAGAGAAATCAGTTTTGACGTTGATGTGATGTATGTTTTTTTGGCTGAGAAGACCAGCAGTTCTAGTTGGAGGTGGTGTTCCTTCAGAGAGACAATCCGAGATCCATGCCGAGACTGTGGCATCATCATGCAGGACAGAAAGATATAGTTGGGTATCATCTGATATAAGAAACCATGTGAGTCGGTGATTGGGCCCAACGAGTTGGTGTACAAAAAGAAGGGGCCCCAGCACTGAGCCTTGGGCCACCCCTGTGGTGAGACAATGACATGCGAACATGCATCCTAGCCATGACACATTGAACGATCCCCCAGGGAAGTAGGATTCAAAACAGGAGTGTGCTTTGCCTGGAATGCCCATGTTTGAGAGTATGGACAGGATGCCGTGGTTGACCATGTCAAAAGCAGCTGATAGGTCAAGCAAGATGAGAACTGAGGACTGAGCTGCTGCTCTGGCAGACTTTAAGGCTTCTGTCACAGACAACAGAGCCGTTATGGGGGAGTGTGTGTGTGTGCGCGCGCGTGTGTGTGTGTGTGTGTGTGTGTGTGTGTGTGTGTGTGTGTGTGTGTGTGTGTGTGTGTGTGTGTGTGTGTGTGTGTGTGTGTGTGTGCGTGCGTGCGTGCGTGCGTGCGTGCGCGCATGCATGCGCGCGTGTGTGTGTGTGTTAGTGTGCGCTTCAGTCACAGACAACAGAGCCGTTATTGGGGAGTGGCCACTTTTGAAGCTGGATCGGTTAGGATCAAGGAGGTCATTCTGTGAGGGGGAATTCTGTGACTTCTTTGGAAGCCGCCCTTTTTATAGCCTTAAAGAGGAATGGGAGGAGTGAGACTGGGCAATAGCTCTCCAATTGGGTGGGAGCAAGAGAAAGCCTTTTGAGCAGCGGAGTTACTCGGAGTGTGCTTCATGGTCTGGACACTAGATACTGCATGATAGACAATGACAATATCAACCCAAATCTTTTACTAAGATGTTTGATATATATAAAGAGTTTGGTTCCAAAACGCTATATCTCCGTTTTAAAAAAACATTAAAAAGTCAGGCTATTTAATTGTGTATTTCAGGTAATATCAATCAAATTGCAGTTGTGTTGTTTTGATTGAGTAAAGATGAATCAAATAACAATACCCAATTACATTTCTACTGAATTTTGGAAAACAAAATGGAAAATTCATTAAAATGGTGTATATAGAGAACCAAACTCTTCATATATTGTTCAGCTCTCAGCTGTACAGTCTTAAACTGCAAATACCCTATAGGTAGAACTGCAGATATTGCAGGTACAGTGACTGAATATGTGTGTTGAGCTCAATCCTATAAACGTGTGTTGAGCTTGTTACTATATAAACATGTGTGTTAAGCTCATTACTATATAAACATGTGTGTTGAGCTCGTCACTATATAAACATGTGTGTTGAGCTTGTCACTATATAAACATGTGTGTTGAGCTTGTCACTATATAAACGTGTGTGTTGAGCTCGTCACTGTAGAAATATGTGTGTTGAGCTTGTTACTATATAAACATGTGTGTTGAGCTCGTCACTGTTG
Source organism: Alosa sapidissima (assembly GCF_018492685.1). NCBI lineage: Eukaryota > Metazoa > Chordata > Actinopteri > Clupeiformes > Clupeidae > Alosa > Alosa sapidissima. The sequence continues at coordinate 36,189,444 of NC_055959.1, read as the reverse complement.
AAATATGTGTGTTGAGCTTGTTATATGAACGCGTGTTGAGCTTGTTATATATAACATGTGCCCAAAGTGTACTCTACTGAGAGCACTGTAGCTGCCCGGCTGCTCTAGCTATTGGGCAACACAAACTATTTGTTTCTTTCATACCCACAGTACTCAGTAACATCAGAAACAGATATGTGTGAGAAATGGCCAGTGTGTGTGTGACGTTACGTACTCAGTGAGATGCATAGGCCAAAGGACTGGTGCCTGATGCTGAGACGTCTGCCACCTGGTGGCAGTAGTGAGGTGTGCACACAGGAGAGCTTTGTGCTCCCAGGCCTGACATCTGACCTATACTGTGTAGTAGTATCTCTTATAAAGACCTATACTGTGTAGCAGTATCTGACATCTGACCTATACTGTGTAGCAGTAGCCTATCTGTTATAAAGACCTGTACTGTGTAGCAGTATCTGTTATAAAGACCTATACTGTGTAGCAGTATCTGTTATAAAGACCTATACTGTGTAGCGGTATCTGTTGAGACAAATGAGACTTGTGTTCACTGGGATATTATCGATGACATGGGTGTTTTTCCGTCACCATAAAAACACCACTGGGGTAATGTGATGCCACTGCTGTGCTTTGTATGAGTTTTTTGAATCCTAGATGGCACAGAGCAGAGGTCTTGTGGAGACACAGAGAGAGAGAGAGAGAGAGAGAGAGAGAGAGAGAGAGAGAGAGAGAGAGAGAGAGAGAGAGAGAGCTGGATGGTTTGATGGATGGACAGAAACAGGTACATTGCTCAGATGTTCTGCCAGGATGTTGTACCTGCCAAGGCTTCTGGCACGGTTGAGTCTCGGCTAACACCCCCCACACCCCCTCTCTTTCTCTCAGGTGTTGATCAGATGAGGTGACTAGTGACTGACAACAATGAGAGCTGAAACAGGTCTGCTGAGATTCTATACAGTTTGCAACACAAACCCACAGCACCTGCCTGTAAGAACTCTCTTGAATGTGGATACTTGGTTAAGGAAATCTTTACCACAGGTGTGATGAAATGTCTTACGTACTCAGTGAGATGCATAGGCCAAAGGACTGGTGCCTGATGCTGAGATGTCTGCCACCTGGTTGCAGGAGTGAGGTGTGCACACAGGAGAGCTTTGTGCTCCAAGGCCTGACATCTGACCTATACTGTGTAGTAGTATCTCTTATAAAGACCTATACTGTGTAGCAGTATCTGACATCTGACATATACTGTGTAGCAGTAGCCTATCTGTTATAAAGACCTATACTGTGTAGTGGTATCTGTCATAAAGACCTATACTGTGTAGCGGTATCTGTTATAAAGACCTATACTGTGTAGCGGTATCTGTTATAAAGACCTATACTGTGTAGTGGTACTGTATCTGTTATAAAGATAGCTACAAATGAGACTTGTGTTCACTGGGATATTATCGATGACATGGGTGTTTTTCCGTCACCATAAAAACACCACTGGGATAATGTGATGCCACTGCTGTGCTTTGTATGAGTTTATTGAATCTTAGATGGCACAGAGCAGAGGTCTTGTGTGTGAGAGAGAGAGAGAGAGAGAGAGAGAGCTGGATGGTTTGATGGATGGACAGAAACAGGTACATTGTTCAGATGTTCTGCCAGGATGTTGTACCTGCCAAGGCCTCTGGCACGGTTGAGTCTCGGCTAACACCCCCCACCCCCCCTCTCTTTCTCTCAGGTGTTGATCAGATGAGGTGACTGGTGACTGACAACCATGAGAGCTGAAACAGGTCTGCTGAGATTCTATCAGTTTGCAACACAAACACACAGCACCTGCCTGTAAGAACTCTCTTGAATGTGGATACTTGGTTTAGGAAATCTTTACCACAGGTGTGATGAAATGTCTTGTATGCCTTTGACAATAGTGTTTATTGTTTTATAGTACAGTCATTTCCTGTGTATTAGTCACATTATGTATACGCCACGGGACAGTGTTTTATGCAAGTAAAAAGAAACGAAACCATATTGATATTATATTAACCTCATAGCTGAATAGATTTGGCAAAATCAATGTATAAACTGCGGCTAATAGTTGGGAAATTACTGTAATGTTTGCTGTCAGCTTAGTACACCATAACCTGATTGGTGGTGTCTGAGATTCCAGAAAAGAGTTGTAAATGCTATCTACTATGTCTGAGGGACTACAATCTAAGCTAATAAGCACATTTTACAGAAATGTCAAAGAATGTGTGTTGTCCTTATCAATAAATAAATAAAATGAATGAAATGTAATGAAGGTTACCATTAAAAGGGGCTGTCGACTGTTAACTCTGTTATGCTATCGCAGAGTAGGCCTAAGGGCCCGTCTCATTTCTCCCCCCTTAAAACTTCCACTTGGTTTAGATTGCCCTCGACATTAACCAGACGTAGATAAACCAACAGAGATATTCGTGTTCATGTGAACGCCGGAACACACTTCCTAAATATTGACGAAACTACCGTGGTAAATGGGCAGACTCTCTCAAAGCACTCAGCAGATATCATACACATCGTCAGATAGCTTCGTGAGATAATTCGTGAGAGGGCAAAAATCTAGGGGAAGGGGAGGTATTGGGACGGGCCCTAACACACGTGTGATGTGTGTGTCATGCATGTTATCTGCCAATGTGTTGCAACCTGAGGTATCAATATTGTGTCTTGTCTATTATTACTGTACATTTCCATGCCAAAATGAGTCACTTATCTTGCTTGTGTAATTGTGGATAGCACAGTAGAGCCGTGCGTTGTTAACTGGAGAGTGGGAGCAGTTATAGTGGGCTGGGTCAGAGGACACTGTCTATGAAGTTCATGTTTATTTTTCCTCACTTCTCCCTGCGTTGCCTCCAGATACCAGACTATGGCAGCAAAGCAGGGCCATGACCGCCGTAGATAGACGGAGCAGGTCTCTCTGTACTGAACAGTACGTTTTACTCAGATAGCAGCTCCAGCAGAACTTGGCTGATTACCCAGATGGCAGGAGGTCACAAATGTTGTGGCAGCATGCAAGATCCATCACCCTTATCCTGTGTAATTTGCTGCAAGATCTCTAGGCTACTCTTCATTCCTCTATGCAGGTTTCCCATCTGCACTTGGCTATCAGTGCCTGTACTCCCCAGTTGGGGGTGTGTTTGCACAATCTCAGGACCTCCAGTGTGTGGAATGTGTGGGTGTGTGCAAGTGTGTGTGCTTGTGGTTTACCCATGGTTGCTGTAACCATCACTTCATGTGAGAGAGAGAGAGAGAGAGAGAGAGGGAGGAGTATAAATACAGTGAGAAAAAGTGAGAGACTAACCAGCGTAACTCAGTGTTCTGAAAGGTTTGGGTTCTAAAGTTCTGCACCACAGGGTCAGGTCCTTGTCCTCTGCTCGACTTTCTGATTTTCTCATATCGCCATTAAAGCGATCATTACTGTAAATGACCACAATGGCCTCTTTGTGCTAGCTGAAAGGAGAGAGCTAGGCGTAGCTGATTTGGAAAGGAAATATGCTGAAAACAGAGTACAAGTGTGTGTGTGTGAGTGTGTGTGTGTGTGCGTGAGTGTGTGTGTGTGTGTGCGTGTGTTTGTGTGTGTGTGTGTGTGTGTGTGTGTGTGTGTATTTGTCAGAATTCATATTACATTTTTTTCTGATTGCTTCAGTACATGTTTTGTAACTATTGGCTATTTTTGCAAAATTCTACACACAAATAGGAAAACCTTTCACCAAATCAGCAAAACATTGTAGTTCTCTTGCAAAAGCTAAGACACCTTGCTTAACTCTTCACACCTTTGTAAACATGGTGTTTTCGTATCAAACAGTAAACACAAGCCATCACATAGTAATAAGCACACAATGTGCCAACTACATACCGATTGTATGAATAAAAAACACATCTGGCTTTTGCTTTCTCTGTGCACAAGGTATGTCAGTTTGAGGTTATACTTTTGTCATAGTTCTGTAAACATACAGGGATCCAAACTTCAAGTATTGGTGTTTATTTACACACATCAAAACCAAGTCAAAACACAAAAATAGCAATTTCACTGAGAAAAAAAAAATTGTCTACATCACATGCAATGTCCTCTAGTACAAGGCACCGGGAAAAATATATTCTGGAATGCCGTATCCAGGCCTGGCATGATGCCTGGTCAATATCCCCACATGTAGACTGATTTTTTTGCCTGTAAAAGAGCTATTTCTCTTCTTACCCTTCCTTCCTCTTCCCCCTCCTCGTCCTCCTCATCCTCCTCCTCCAACTTCACCTCCTTGTTCTTGTCATCCTCTCCCTCTCGCTTCTTCATCTCTGTGTCATCTTCCTCCTCCTCCTTCACCTCCGCATTCTCTTCCTCCTCCTTCTTCACCTCCGCATTCTCTTCCTAGGCCTCCTCTAATTCTCACTCTTCTTACTCTTTCTGCTCTCTCCATTGTTCTCCGCACGGACAGCTTACCTGTGGCTTATTTATAGTGCTTAGGCGGATTGCAAAGTGAACTAATTATCTAAAACAGTTTTCATGATGTGACAGTGTAGCTAAGGTAGAGGTGCGCACATCCAAAACGCAGGTGCAGGACAAAAGGGTCAGACAATCAAAAAACAAAATTGAATGGCCGCACACTTGCTCCCGTTTTGCTTTTTCTTTAAACAGCGGACATTCAATTTTGTTTTATGATGTGACAGTGTGCCAGACAGTAAGCAAAATAGTGTAAATAATAGGCATACATGTGTATAGTTTTGCTAGGTGTGTGCTGAGCATTTGGAAATTGAGTGTAAAGCAGTGAGTTGTGTTTACAGTTCTGCAAAAAGAGTGCTGTGCAGTGGATTGTACCTACAACGTTTCAAAGCAGTGTTTGTGCTTTAAGTTTTGCAAACTCAGTGAGTGGTTTTGCTATACAAATGAATAGTTTTAGAAATTGTGCTACTGTATAAGAATAACGCTTAGCATTTAAGCATTCATAAAAAACTGTAATATATGTGTCTGTGTATGCGAGTGTACCTGTGTGTGTGTGTTTGTGTGAGAGAGAGAGAGAGAGAGAGAGAGAGCGAGAGAGAGAGAGAGAAAGTGTGTGTGTGTGCATGTTTGTGTGTTAGTGTGAATCTATATCATATGTCTGTGTCTGTGACTAATATTTGTGTGTGTGTGTGTACGTGTGCGCATACATGTGTTCATGCATGTGGTTTGTGTAAATTATTTGTATGTGTGGGTGTGTGTTTGAAGAAGTAGTTATTCAATCACACTCACATAAATCACTTCCAGTACAAAGTGGCAGTGTTATGAGCTTATGGAATGGAAAACAGGTCTTTCTGCTTCACAGGTGCAGGAGTGCATGGGATAGCTTAACCTCCATGTATCAACATGTAACTTCAAGGTGTCTCCCTACACATATACTGCAAGCCTCTTTGGTGTTTCACATTTTGATGACTGAAAGTTGGGCCAAAAATGTCTTTATTATTATGTTTGTCTGTTTGTTATGTTATGTTTTTTTGTGCTAATCTTTGTTTTAATAATCAAAATCCATGCTTAAATGATCAAATAATATCTCATCTTGATCCTGGAGACAAGTGATACAGAGTCTCAATAACAATCATGACGACTGATTCCATCTTATGTATTGAAATAATAAAGTTTGTTTAGTTTCTTTGGTGTTCTTAGTCAAAGAATACACAAACGCCTTTACAAAAGGAACATCAATAATCATAATGACCACACTTTTTAGACACGCAGCAACATTAAACCATCAGACCTCTGGATTGTATCCTCCGTGGGAGGCTAGTATCTCATACCATACCTTGGTAGTCCCTTTCCCCTGCTATTCACATTCCACCTTTGGGGTTTTAACGCAGGCATGTAATGGCCTGTTCCAGATTGCATAGCCTCTGAGAAAGTTGGAGACAGTTGGAGACAGGAGCAGTTAGGTCATTACATATAAGAAATATAAACCATTCTTTCTTGGCGTGTTGAGGAGGATCCATAATGAGGATCCAGGAATAACCAATGTAGATTTAAGTAGCAGAAAGTCATTAACAACAATATGATTTATTGCCTACATTTGGGGTTGTTTGTAGGTGAACACCCCTCCCCCAACCTAGTAAAAATAATCTTTTTTTACAAGCCAGGCACATTCATCTGTTGTGATGATAGCCTTGCCAAACCCATACATACTGAATAACATGAACACCCTGTCATGCACTTCAGAATTTATAGTATACTGTATATTTGTACTCATGCTGAACAGGTAGATTTGTCTCTACTTGTGTCATTTCCGTGTGTCAGCTAAAACGGTCACTCCAAAATATTACCTTATTTTGGACTAGGGCTGGGCGATATGGACCAAAACTGATTGGGGCTGATTGGCGATATACCGATTTTAAACAGAAAGAGCTAAGTGTTTCTTATTCACTCAACATGACAATTATGACAACACAACCAGCTTTAATTAGAATGATTTCAGACTGCTCTAACACAGCTGTGCAAAAAAGTGTAAACAATAACATAGGCCTACCAATACCAATAGCCATAGTAGGCTACAGCTGCTCTGATAAAGCTGAGCAAATAACAAAAGACCAATGGGTCGACCCTGACTGACAACACAGGCCTACATTGTACTGCACAATGCAATATTTTGGGCACAAAAATATTGCAGTAGGCTACTGCAGAAAAAAACCTGCAGTTTTGTCACACAATGCAGTTTTTTTTTACCGTAAGGGTTTGATAGGGCCTAGATGACAAGCAAATGTAGCCTATGATGGCCTAGACATGTGTGACTTGCTATCGATAACAATTAGCTGCAGCACTACAAACTTTCAAATCTGACTCTGTGTCCGTCATGTTTGAAAGTTTGTAGTGCAGCCTGCGAGGGAGAATCTGAATGGTCTGAACACAGAAGAGCAAGTGCCTTTGATAAAATGGGCCATTATTTGACATAATACCGGTATTACGATATTGTCTCAACTACATATTGTTTTCAGTCGGTCGAAGTCGTAATACCGATATATCGGCCAGCCCTATTTTGGACCATTTGTTTTATGTATGTTTCTTCTGACTACCTGGCACAGAGCACATCGAGCACCATACTGTATGTGGGCAGATCCTTTGTGTGCTCCATCATGCAGCAACGTGCTGCCCCTTAATCTTGGGGATGTTTAGGAAAGTACATTTCTGATACAAATGCAACATCATTTACATCTCAAAGTATTGCTGGCTACGAAACAAGGATAAAAAAAAACACACACGTGTGCATTGTTTCTGACTTATGACTTCCTGACATTGTTTCTGACTTGGCCAAGTGTTGGCAATGTGCTTGAGACTATAGACATGCAGAATCCTGAAACCGGTTTCTGGCCTCGAGCTATAGTCACAAAGCAAAATCCGTGATAGTGTTTGATGTGAGACTCATGAAAGGCCATGATGATCTCACTGAAAGAAGCACATAAAATGAAGAATGGGATTTTTGACTGCAGCTTTTAAACCAATGGACCTTGTTCACATCAGCCATTTTTACATGAATGTTTCTGGTGTTACAAATGACATTAATTAAGGTTCTGATTATGCTACAAGTGGGCAGCGGTGGCCAACTGGTTGGGCTTCGGCTTACTGCGGCGGGAGTAGTGTGTGCTTCACCTCACTGTGTGTTCACTGTGTGCTTAGTGTGTTTCACTAATTCACTGATTGGGATAAATGCAGAGACCACATTTCCCTCACGGGATCAAAAGAGTATACTTACTTATACATTGAAACTGAACAAAGCTGAACTAATAACATTGATGTAATTAGTAACACCTGTGCTTTCCCTACTAGTTCATGCCAAAACAGCTGCTGTGAAGGTCTATGGAGGATCAAGTAATAATTCAACACTGTGCACCTCCCACTAAAGTGACTGAGGGCATATAGCCAGGAAGGGAAGATAAAAAGCTACGTCCGCGTAATCCCGAAAGGAATGTTAGCTGAAGTAGGATAAAATCCCTCTCATGAATCATCTTTTCTATTTTTGGAGCATTTCCCAAAAGCAGCAGAATACAAGAATGCAACACACCTGTTACCACTAGCAACATATTAATAATAAACACTGTCCGCCCAGGATACGCACTAGCAACACACCTATAATCTGGCTTTGGCTTTTATCAATGCCAACTATTGGTGGTAATTGGCCAGGTTTTGCAAATCTGTGGGATAATTATGCTATTGGTGGTAATTGCCAATTTTTAGCATATCTGTGAGGTATGTTCACATTATTTTTGCATGGATTTTTTTTTTCTCAGCAGACACCATTACACGGTAGCAACATTGTTTAAAAAAACACTTCTGATGTGCATGGGGCACCATCCACCCTGCAGGATTTATTTTATATTGAGGACAACAAATTATCCCTTACAGATATACACTTGTAATAATGCAGCATTAAATAGCAAGTCATATAGGTCTCTGATATACTCCTCTTAAATATGGTTTACTTTTAAAACATTACCAGGATTTAACTGGACTTTGGAAAGATCGTCAGGTGAAGACAGTGACTAAGCAACTTATTCTGACACAATAAATGCCATTTTTGGCTTTGAAGTGCACTCTAATAGTAATGGTAATACACTGTAAGATAGTAGTAATATGAGAGTGCTCTGGCCCAACCCTGCACAAAGTGAATGACAACAGTGAGATAATATGTTGGGTTGAGCAGCTATAGTGTAGCGTCACAGGCTTGACATTCAAAGCCCTGCAGTGAGTGATACATGCCACAGCCTCCCTAAGGCCAAGGAGGGGGAGCGAGTGATGACACGCCCGTCACCTGAATGGCGAGCATGCAGCCATGTCAAAACAGATACGTGACACTCGCTTTAGGGCACCTGCTTTTCTTTTTTCTCCTTCTTCTTCTCCTTCTTCTTCTTCTCTTTTTTTCAAACTCAAGGGCTGGAACTTTCTCTGGCTTTCTCTTCTCTGTTCTGGAACTGGCTCTGAGGCCCTGCAGCCTTATTATTTATTTTTATTATTATTAATTTCAGAATGTCCTCTATTCAACAGTTGAATCAGTCAACTGGAATTTCTGTGACAACAGTCACTTTTCAGCTAAAATGTGGATAAATAGTTTCTTACATTAATGACTTACTCTCTATCATGAAAACAACAGCGGTGAACAACAGTTGAATATCAATGCAGAGTGTTTGTTAGAGTTTGGAGGGGATTACTTCAGTTTAATATCCTCATGACAAGAACCAGATGATGATGTCAGGGAGATACCCACTGACAGAAACTAACTGAGCAGATAGCTTACACACCGTAAAAAGACAGAACCTGTGATTTGCTCCTTAATTTTCTTGAATGACAGATTGATTGATGCAGGGGCAAGGTAGATAAACCTGCCAGCATACTTGCCTGAACTTGTCATAGCAATAAAAACAAATTGAGAGAGAGAGAAAGAGAGTGCAGGAGAAGAAGAAATGAGAGCAGTTAGAGCAAATATGAGAGAGGGGAAAGTCGAGTATGTTGGCCTTGAGGAGACCTTGAAGCTGTTACCCAACTGATGCTTGGCAGACACACCCTCTCTTCATGTGAAACAGAGAGGTCTGGGTGTGAGCAGGGTGTTGCGCTTCAACCACCCAGCTAGATCAGCAAATATTGCATAGGATTGCAGCAAAAGATTGTCTTTCTCTGCCGTTCAGTTACAACATGCAATAAAAACGTAATTACGGTAGATGGTTTCACACACATTTGAATGAAGGTTTGAATTAGTCTGAACAGTTATCTAAAAAAATAAAAAACAGCGTAATATTTAGTAAAACGTACACAATTTAGTAAAATGATTGTACACAATTTAGTACAATGACTGTACAATTTCTGGATATGAACTAAAAAATATCTTTCAATGACCCCTCTAGTGTTCCGTACACCAGTACCAAAAATATGTTCAAAAATACAGTACTTACTGCTCCATGGTCTCCCAGCATGAAAATGCATGAAAGTATTGTTCTAGCAAACATCAATGAACTATTTAGGTTTCTTGTGATGTATGTCTCTATTAGAATCGGCATGTTGCTGCTGGTTTGTGCAGGGGAGAATAACTTTTAAATAACTGAAAAAGTACAACACTGCACTGAAAAAGTCAGACCAGTGTTGCATTTTCTCTAGCTTATTTTAAACTCTTGAAGCTGTGTCCACTCAAACAATATGCTGTCCACGAAGTCTGCTGGATTTACAGACTAAAACCAACATTCACCAACCATGCAGTACTGGTTTGATTCATCTATTTGTTTTCAAGTTGTCTTGGCACAACAAACCAGATGTCATGGCCTGCACATTACGTATTTATGAGAATATCTATTACACTGCACATTACGTATTTATGAGAATATCTATTACACTGCATGCTCTATCTCTATCTCATATCAGCTCTTGCTCTCGTTGTGAAGATACTGGACTGTTCACCCATAGGGAACGCGAGCTGGGATTCAACATGTCGCGTGAGACAGGTTAGTTTTACCCTACCGATGATAATTAGACAGGTCGCGTGAGATAACGATAATTAGACAGGTCACGTAAGACAGGTTAGTTTTACCCTACCGATGATAATTAGACAGGTCGCGTGATATAATGATAATTAGACAGGTCACGTAAGACAGGTTAGTTTTACCCTACCGTTGATAATTAGACAGGTCGCGTGAGATAATGATAATTAGACAGGTCACGTAAGACAGGTTAGTTTTACCCTACCGATGATATGTTGTTGCTACCAAATTGTCTGCGAAGAGAGCCATGTGTCCTCATTTACCACTTCACCACCTCACCTGTGGTAAATGGACGGGTGGAGCAGACACATCAGCAGGGTCAGATAATCGTGGGTGACACAGACGTGCTTTGTGAGTGTCACTTTGAAGATAAGGTGCACAAACAAAGAAACCTAGAAGAGGAAATGTTTTGATAGTGAGAGCACGCTAGTACTGACTACCCTGCACTAATCATATTGGCTAATGTGCATGCAATATTTATGGATCAATCGATGTGATCAGCTCTGACAACTTACTAAATGTGTTTAAAGCACTTCCAACACGGTAAAAAATGCCACTGTTTGGTGGGTGATGTCTAAATCGTCTCTGCATTGGCTCAATGCCATCTCAAGGTTTGAAAACCCTAGAACATTCTTTGTCTGTTAAAGCACATAGCACTGCTAGAGGCGATCATGGAAGTTAACCAGCGTCTGTCAAGGTCTGAAACTCAAACTCACACACCATAAGAGATCCATCGAGAGAATAATATAATTACAGACGCAGGTCCTTGTACTTTTACAGTTTTCTTCCCCAGGCAGCTTAACTGCAAAGCAGGTTTAAATGTTGTTAGTGCTCCTTGTCGTTCTCACTTTATATAACAGCAAAGCAGTAATGATGGAAGTACATGCATATGACAAACGCAATCCTACTACAGAACAGAGTACATGAAGTAACACTACACATGCAAAAATTGCACTCTGCATCTGCATCTTAGATGCAGAGTTAAGTTTTAAGCCCCATATCAGTAAAGTTACTCAGACAGCCTATTTCCACTTGAGAAACATTGCCAAAGTGCGGCCCTTTTTAACTCAACAAGATGCAGAAAAACTAATTCACGCCTTTATCACTAGCAGGTTAGACTACTGCAATGCACTTTTCACTGGTCTTCCCAAAAAACATCTAAAGAAATTGGCACTCATACAGAACTCTGCGGCTAGACTTTTAACTAAGACTAAGAAGAGAGAACACATCACCCCTGTGTTGGCTGAACTGCACTGGCTCCCTATTTCCTATAGAATTGATTTTAAGGTTATGTTAATTACTTACAAAGCTCTGAATGGCATAGCACCTTCATATATCTCTGAGCTTTTAATATCTTATCAACCACAAAGGAAACTTAGATCATCCAATTCTAATCTTTTAATCGTACCCAAAGTGCTCCACAAACAAAGTGGAGAAGCTGCGTTTATCCATTATGCCCCCAAACTATGGAACACCCTGCCTCTGTACATCAAGCAGGCGAGTTCAGTAAATATTTTTAAAAAAGATCTGAAAACATACCTGTACAGGAAAGCCTTTAGTTAACTCATCTTATCCTGTAGACTACATTTTCAGATTATTCTACATCTGCTACTATTGGAGGGCGCAGCCAGCCAGAAGCAGATGGGCTCCCCCTATTAAGTCAGGTTCTGCTCAAGGTTTCTTCCTGGAATATGGGAGTTTTTCCTTGCCACAGTTGCCATATGGCGTGCTTGTGGGGGGTAAGAGGGTTAAGGCTGCCAGTCTTATGACGTCATTTTCTATATTTTTGATATGTTGCTGAGCATATCATAAACAGCAAAGAAAAGTGATTGATAATGACTGACTGACTACTATTGTGTTACATGCTTCAAATGTAAAGCACTTTGAGCTGCATTCTGTGTATGAAAGGTGCTATACAAATAAAGCTTTATTATTATTATTATTATTATAAAATTAGCAGGAACATGCACAGACGTAATTTCACCCACATGCACACACACGCACACATACGCACGCACACACACACACACGCATACGCACACACACACACACGCACACACACACACACACATGTAAGAAAAGTCTTCACATTATATCATGAGCAACATTGCCAAAAATACTCTCTTGGTGGTGTGTGCTTCTGAGACAAAGTAGCTTGGGAGTTGTAGAGCGCAATTCCAGGAGAACTCTGGAGAGTTTTCACATGGATCTCTGTTTCTCGAGGCCACTGAGTACTGTTGGTATAAAGAAAAAAAATAGATTTTTGAAATCGGTTTTAAAATCTTTAAAAAATGAATGATAGATGGTGAAAAGTTCAGAGTTCACTGAACTCCCACTGTGTATCCAATAAAGCCATAAAGCTCTTATGCCGGGGCCACAGTAAAAGAGTTATCAGTCCACAGCAGAAGGCTGACAGGTTTGTTGGGCTGTTGTGATGGGGCTGCCATGGCAACAAACTGTTGTAAGCAACCATTTGTTGTGTAAACAAACTTTACTTGTTAAGTGACATGCCACAGCATACACACACACATGGACACACACATGCACACACACACACACACACACATTCTAATGCATTTCTTTGGTGTCTTAATTCCCAGGTGGAAGCCAAAAAGATGGTGTGGCACGACACAATGAAGGATGACATCCCAAGTAGTATCCCAGCTAGGCAGCTACATTGCTACACACTCTGGGGGCATGATTTTTGTTTTTTTTTACAGTGCTACGCTCTGGGGTCCTCCCAGAGTAGCTTAATCCCGTAATCCTGTACGCACTGTGTGTACAATTTTTTCACAGCTTTATTTGTGAAATCATTCAATATTAGCCTACAGCAATAAAAAAAAACTTGTGTGACAACTAGCCTATATTTATTGACTCATGTGCAATCTGAATATTGGCATTATTCTGGATAAAACCGGAATATGGTGTGCATGGAAACCATAGACTATAAAATATGAAAACGTAGCATTGTCATGACATGATAATGATTGGCCTGTGGCGGTTTTCGGGCATGGCTTTGGATGGGTCAATTCTGGCGCTTAAAAACACAACGTTCCATTAATTCATAGGATAATAGCCTAAATCATTCAGTCATGAAAAGAAAACAACAGCAGCAGCTTAATATTTTCCAGGCGTTTAACCGTAACCAACAGACGTACTGTTTTTAGCAGTGATGCTGACACTGATAGCAGTGAGAGATTCTCCTCTACGGTCACGGTCTACACATGTTTAAAATGTTGAATTGTTTGCTTTCAACTTATTTAAAGGTAAACTATGCAGTATTGGCAATTTCCTTACTGTTTTCTCAGTTTTTGCTTCTTTTTCGCTGGCTCTGTCATGATGAAAGTCTGAGAAACTCCATCGCTACCTTTTTCTAGCTGGTGCCTGGCGTGTATGTGTATTTGAATGCAGTAAAGCAATTTGTTACACTCGTTATACTTCCTGACACTGAGGCCGTCGGCCCGCCGGCCCACAGTTGCAAGGATGTTTTTTCCGCTCACAGGCGCTAGGTGGAAGCAAGACGGCCACTATTAAACCCGAAAAAAGTCATATAACCATTCCAATGAAAAAACTTGCATATTAAGGGACCGTTCGTTATTTATAAACGGGGTCACCGGAGGGATTTAGAGTGCTTCAATCAAAAGTTGCATGACCCTTCCCTGCCTGCAAGAAAATTTTCAACGACCCTCCAGCAGTCTTTTCAAAAAAGACATGACCCTCCCCGGCCAATAGTCAATACCTTCCACCCACGCAATAGAGCGCTATGAAAACACATCGACTTATACAATCGTTCTAAACTCACCCTCTGCTTTCTGATCTTACACATCACACTTCACCAAGATGGTGGCCATTTCAGTAGATTTACTCACTAACATTGTTGTGGAAACACAATAAGCATGGAAACTAAATGCACACTTCCTGCAACTGCATTAGCCTACTTGAAATAATTTACTCCTCTAGTAAGTATTCACATGAAATAAAACAATAAAACATTGAGACCATTCAACAAAGCACACTGGGTAATAACAAATTCAACACATGAACTTGTTGCTATGGACTCGTCTCTAGGCTTCCTTCCTCTAGGCTTTGGCTTCCCAAAGCTGAACATTATCCAAAACTCAATTTCTCAGACGAGCGTCAATTTGGGAGCTTGCTACACTCCTTCCTTCTCAAATGACTTGAAAAGACCGTTTGCACAATTTCACAAATAATCACAGTGACCGAAAAATACCTAACATGCCAACTTTTTCCGGGTTTAGGCCTATCATTTTAACTTTTCCCCGCTGTCTTGCCGTTTTAATATTTTCCCGCAGAATATCCCATATTACTGTAATACTCTCATAACATTAGTCCTGCATTCCGGCCTGTCTCTGTGTTGTCCTGTTGTTACCCCTTGCCCTTCCAGAGAAACAAATGTATTCGAATCATCGTTTTGCTTGCTTGAATGCGAACTCAGAGTGATGTTAACCTACAGTAGGCCTATTTAAGTTAACAACGTGGTTGTTGTGAGAGCACGATTCATTGGCGCTTGCAGTGTTCGGCCGTAGGCTATGTCTACGTGCGCACCTGCCAGGCTAAGAGCCAAAGAAATCCCCCTGTATATTCACTCCAACTTGGCCTACCATAAATTACCAACTCTAGCCTACACTGTAGACCATAAACTGGCCATTTATATGACCAATTTGTATTCTGTATTCTGCTTTATGAAGCAGAATTACGCACTGCTACTTGGAACGTAACACATTTTTGTTGGCAGGAGAGAGAATGACAGCGATTAACAAATTGCACTTGTTGCTGGTTACCAATAAATAGGGCCTACTATATATTTTTTTGCAAACAACAAAAACAGAAAGGATGGAGACAGCAAAGCTAGAGATGGGCAGGAACAAGGTCAATTGGTAGAAATGCTTGTCAAAACGTTAGGAGCTGGATGTGTGGATGAATGAAGCACAAGTATGCTTCATAAGCATGCACACTGTTTAAAGTTAGGCTAGGCTACACCGTAAACTACAAGTAAACCAAAGTTAGCTTTTTTAGGGCTGGATAAAGTTGACCAAATGGATATAGGCTGTTAAGCGTGAATAAAGTAGACTTTGTTGCTCCAACCCTTCCAACGTTAATGGGGACGGATGTTTTCCGTATTTTGCGTGAGAAATCTCCCTTATTTTCATTGTTCAATGTTGACAGAGCTATGGAACGAAAGAGAACATTATATGGCGACAGAAATCAACAATCAAACAAGCCACTTTGATTTTTTGCTGTTTTCATTAATACAAAAGATGGGTGACACCCCCCTCCTAGACAAAAAAAAATTAGGTGACCCTCCCCTCAACAAAGAATAAAAAGACATGACCCTCCCCTATTTTCCTCCGGTGACCCCGTTTATAAATAACGAACAGTCCCTAAGCTAAAAAACCTGCATAGTGTGCCTTTAAAAAAATAAAGCACTGTTTGGAACAGGGATTTAGTTCAATGCGTAGAGCAGAGGTTCTCAACCTTTTTGGGGCTAAGGCACGTCATGATGAGTCGAGTTGGTGCGGGTGTCCTTGACTGCGTAGGCCTATCATCTAAAAGTTTGGGACAACCAAAACAGCAGTGCAATGTATTTAGAGTGTTGTGAGCAAATCCTTATTGTTAGTAGGTTACCATAATTGTGTTTTCCTCTGTCGCAAATCGCGACATAAACTTTTTTAAAGTTTATTTTTCTATCCCTTTTTCGCGGGTTGGGCAGTGAAGTTATAATGCGCATAAGGTATGTTCACCTAATTTGAGCCAGAGCCACTTGCTCTGTAAAGGTATTCCTATCCATCCCAAACTGCATTAAAATAGTGTGTTTAGCAACCAGAATTTTAAAAAACTTCCCGGGGGAGAAATCTCCCTCATCCCAGAACTTTTAAAAAGCTTGAACACTCCTATAGCCCACGTAGCCTACAGCCAGTGTTGTTAGACGCTCATGCGGTAGGCTATTTGATAAGGGATGACATGGGTAGGTTGACATGATTAACAAGGGCTTTCTGTTCCAGTTTAAGTAAAGGTTTTTTCTTAGACTCAATAAGGAGAGGCCTACACTTTAAGCTAGCCTACATTTACCAAAAGCGCAAATTTTGTAAAAAGGTCGGGTATCTTTTTTTGGGGGGGAAGTATATACTCTTGATCCCGTGAGGGAAATTTGGTCTCTGCATTTCGTGCAATCAGTGAACCACACTCAGCACACAGTGAACACACAGTGAGGTGATGCACACACTAATCCTGACGCAGTGAGCTGCCTTGCTACAGTGGCGCTCGTGGAGCAGTGAGGGGTTAGGTGCCTTGCTCAAGGGCACTTCAGCCGTGCTTACTGGTCGGGGTTGGAACAGGCAACCCTCCGGTTACAAGTCCAAAGCGCTAACCAGTAGGCCACAGCTATGTGAAAAATGGCATGAGTTCTCCTTTAACGGAGCTACCTGTCTGAACTAGTTTCTTTGGGTGTGGCACTGACACTAATGATCCCTAAGTCTACTCCAGAGGGTATTTGCCTCACCCCTCCTGCACCCCTTCTGCGCCTTTTGAATTCAGTCTATGTGCTCTACCCTTCTAACTTGCGCAACATGTTTTGAAGCCCTTCTACCAGGGCAACATGTTCTGCTGTTAGAGGGGGTGATATATAAAAAAAAACATGATCTCTGGGCTACCTTAATGCCTGTTAAAACTAAAAGCATTCTTTGTCTGTTTAAACACGAAATCAGCCTGAAGGCAGCAGGAACATGTAGGGTCTGCTGTCAAGATCTGACCTCTTGTGCCATAAAATGATGCACATACGCGTGAGAGAATATCTGACCTCCCGTGCCATAACATGATGTGAGGCATATTTTATTTTGGTGTGGGGGCAGCAGTGGCCTACTGATTAGGGGTTCGGGCTTGTAACCGAAGAGTTGCCGGTTCGATCCCCGACCCAATAGGAAAAATGTGGGCGGGGGAAATGGTTGAGCACTGCTCTCCCATGCCCACATCCATGGCTGAAGTGCCTTTGAGCAAGGCACCTAACCCCTCACTGCTCCCCGAATGCCGCCTTAGCAAGGCAGCTCACTGCTCCAGATTAGTGTGTGCTTCACCTCACTGTGTGTTCACTAATTCACGGATGGGATAAATGCAGAGATCAAATTCCTTGTATACACAAGTACACTTGGCCTATAAACCTGATATAAACCTGATTTTTACATGATTTACATTTAACACTTTATTGATTATGTATTTCCCTTCCTCATTATTGCCATTATTCCTACAGTATTGAACTCGCTTGCCTGCCTTCGACAATACTGTAGATTAGGAGATAAAATGTTAAATGAATAAATGAGATACATAAAGACATAAATAGACACCATTTTGAAGGACTTTTTTCTGTGTTCCACCTTGAAGAGTTATCTGACAGGTGTGGGTGGGACTAAGGGAGCTCATGATTCCTCGTCTATACATTAGCACTGCTATTAGGGGGGATTACATTAGCCAGCGGCAAGCGGCAGGTTTACTATTGTTGTCTATGGTTCGGCAGCGGAACGGTGGCAACGCTGATGTTGCCACCGCTAGCCTTGAGCAAGCTGAGCGTGGAACTTAGTTCGACTTTCAAAGCACAACGTGAGCGTATTCAATTGACAAACCGTTTGTGTTGCTTAAGAACGAGACAAAACTTATTATGGTCTAAGCGTTGCGTTACGTTTGCCGCTGCTGCTTGCTGCTGGCTAATGTGAACCCCACCTTACAGTCAGAACAGTCAGAACATTAGTCCCGTCACAATACATTAGCACTGCTATAATAGTCAGACCTAGAAACGACTGGTTAGAGTTGCTATAGTCCCGTAACAATACATTAGCACTGCTATAATAGTCATACCTAGAAAGGACTGGTTAGTTGCATTAGTCCCTTCACATTATTAGCATCATCAGTAGGGTAAAACTAACCTGTCTCACGACGGTCTAAACCCAGCTCACGTTCCCTATTAGTGGGTGAACAATCTAACGTTTGGTGAATTCTGCTTCACAATGATAGGAAGAGCCGACATCGAAGGATCAAAAAGCGCTATGTACAGTACGCATGGCCGCCACAAGCCAGTTATCCTATAATAGTCTAGAAAGGACTGATTAGAGTTGCTATAGTCTTGTCACATTACATTAGCACTGCTATAATAGTCAGACCTAGAAAGGACTGGTTAGAGTTGCATTAGTCCCTTTACATTACATTAGCACTGCTATATAATAGTCAGACCTAGAAAGGACTGGTTAGTTGCATTAGTCCCTTCACATTACATTAGCACTGCTATTACAGTTAAAACTACCAGAAAGGACTTAGAGTTAGAATTGCATTAGTCCCTGCACTGCAAACATAGAACATGATTGAAGCCTCCCCTCTCCTCTCCCCCTGAAACACACTTCTTTAGTCACCTGTAGACACACCTCGAGACATACAAAGACACAGGCACTGATTGATCAGTAGGACCGGTTTCTCTGTGCTGTCACTGTGATCGATCACAAGATAAATAGGATGTCTTGGCGGGGGCTGGAAGTAGCCCTCAGCTCTTCTCTCTACACGTGTTCATGCTTGCCCCTAACATTAGTGGATTGGTGTGCAAGGGGAATCCAAGCACGTCTGGTTAAACACAGAATGCAGAACTGCACACTTGACACATACTATATACTGCAGTCGACTTTGTCCCATATGGGAAATATGGTGGATGATTTGCCATTTGTAATAGCAAAAATATACACTGAGTCCATTAGAATAATGCAAGGGATCAGGGTATGCATGTTGATAGTTACAAAAATGAGTGTTCCATGGATATCAAACTTGGATATTGGATATCAAAATGGCCATTTCACCTGCACTTTACCTCATTGAGAAGCTATGTACACTTGACGCACTTTCATTCAATTAAAGAATAAATGTCACAATTACTATTACTGTAACAGGACTTACAGAGTGTTTGTAGTAGTACCTGCATGGCCTCCAACACAGCAGAAAGCATCAAATAAAGAAAGGGGAGGAGATATGACAGAGAGGAGAGAGAGAGAGAGAGGATGTAGGACAGCATGAATGAAAGAGTGAGAGACTTGATTCCATTAATCATTACGGTGAGTCTACACAATGACAGATCTGGAAATCAAACCATGTCAATGGAACCACTTCCTTGTACTCCACTGGTGTGAGCCTCGGGCATTCTCAACATATTTCTTCAAACAAAAGTTGGCATTGAAATCATAAGAGCGCATTTGAATATGAGCAGGACGAACATTTGGGCACACATTGATCCCAGCACAAAGCCATGAGGTGCAGAGAACCTGTCAGGTTACTGTTACATCACCAACCTAAACTATTGTTTACAGTAAAGTAAAACATAAGGCCAAGGCAAACCATATCAGGTAAATACCAGATTATATAACCAGGATTGTTTGGCCTTTCAGAGATCTATACCGGGCACTGTATTTTATATGCATTGCATTTAAAACAAAGAACTTTATTCTTTATTTGAAGCTTGGGCACTTCTTCAAAAGACTGATGCAAATCCTACCTATTTGCACACAGTGACCCAAAGGCAGCCAGGGGAGCTGCTCTGTGCTTTAGGCTGTACTGGTGTTTGATTATACTGCTCCATTAGACAGACATCATCACGACTCTAAGAGGGAAAATGGCTGAGGAAGAGCAATGCAAATGTAGCAGAAAATGAGCAGCTAAAACACTGAGGCACAAAGTATACGCTGGCACGCAAATGAACAGCTAAAACACTGAGGCACAAAGTATACGCTGGCACGCAAATGAACAGCTAAAGCACTGAGGCACAAAGTATACGCTGGCACGCAAATGAACAGCTAAAACACTGAGGCACAAAGTATACGCTGGCACGCAAATGAACAGCTAAAACACTGAGGCACAAAGTATACGCTGGCACGCAAATGAACAGCTAAAACACTGAGGCACAAAGTATACGCTGGCACGCAAATGAACAGCTAAAGCACTGAGGCACAAAGTATACGCTGGCACGCAAATGCCATATGTGCACTGAAGAACTCAGAACAGCTCTTTTTAAGGCATACTGTACTACACTTTATACTGCTCACCTATTTTGTTACTACAGTAAAGCAAAGCTGAATAAGATATAGCTGATAGATAAATATAATTAGATAGATAGATAGATAGATAGATAGATAGATAGATAGATAGATAGATACTTTATTGATCCCCTACGGGAAATTCAAGAAAATTATGGATTTAGAATCCTGCTGAAGTGTCCAAGATGGATCAGTGCTAGCCATTTGTTTGTGACTAGTGCTAAGGAATTGTATGTACTGATTCATGGGGGATTAACTGAGTCAAACAATACAATTCTAATGGCCTTAACCAACTAGTGACACAAGATATACTTCCTTCACACTGGAACAAACATTATGCTAATACATAACTAACTGACACCACTCCCTGCATTGTGTAACATGCAACATGGAAACGGTACTGGGTAAATAAGAAATAAATAAATCATTATCAGATCATATCAGGATAAATATTGAATATTTGCATTCCCATAACAATCAATCACTGAAGTCATTGCACTTAAAAAGCAAACGGTTTTAATTCCTAATCATGGCTGTAAGTTCAAAGTGCATATCTCCTTTTCAGTCAAGAGGTTTACATTTTATTATAAATGTATAAACGACGGGCAACATTTAATTCACACTGCTGCGACTCTTTTCTGCAGCGGTTTCGTCTCGTCGCAAATCTAAGGCCCAATTCACACCAAAGATTTGCAACGAGACAAAACCGTTGCAGAAAGGAGTTGCAGCAGTGTGAATTAGATGTTGCACGTCGTTGCAAGCCGTCGCGAAACATTCACCATGTCTAGTCACAGTTGCAAGATTTTAGAATGTTGCAGCAAGTTGCTGGTTTATAGAATGTTACAGCTCATCTCATCGCGAATCTTTGGTGTGAATAGGCCTTTCGATGTGAATGGGGCTTCAGCGATACCTGAATAGTGTGTATATTACTAATCTATTCTGTTTTGATTACTGTGGACAGTCATTTGTATGTCTGTATGTGTGCATGTTTTTGTGTTTGCATGTACCTTTTACAGTACATAATATGTGGACAGTCATTTGTATAGGGCCGTTCACATCAAGAGCGATAATGATAACGGCAAAATAGTATCGCCCTCCTACCTAATATGAATGACGACGTCCACACAAACATGAAGAAATATATTGTGGGGGATCACTGTCAGAGAGATTTTGAGAACAATAAAAACCGAAAGCCAATCAGAATAGATAAAGTTTTAGCCATCACATCCATCAACACAAGGAGATACTTTCCTTATCATTGGTCAGTGTGGACACTTTATAGTCATAGTTCTCATTCCTGGTGTGAACGGTCCTTATGTCTGTATGCATTTGTGTTTGTATGTAAACTTTACGTAATATGTTTTGTTATCTAGACTTTGAGTCTGTAGATAAAGTTATACATACAGTATATATATAAGATGCGCAGTTGCACACTCCCTGGTGCCTGAAGAGACATGCTAGCCCCAGGAATCAGCCCCTATGGATTTGGGTATATGTATAGCTATATACACCACACCCACCAGGCCTGTGTCTGGTCAGGGAGTGAGGTTTGGAGGGTGACTGGACTGGATTGGAGTTGACAATAGGAACAGGGCATGTCAAATAAAATGTAAACCTCTTGACTGAAAAGGAGATATGCACTTTGAACTTACAGCCATGATTAGGAATTAAAACCGTTTGCTTTTTAAGTGCAATGACTTCAGTGATTGATTGTTATGGGAATGCAAATATTCAATATTTATCCTGATATGATCTGATAATGATTTATTTATTTCTTATTTACCCAGTACCGTTTCCATGTTGCATGTTACACAATGCAGGGAGTGGTGTCAGTTAGTTATGCATTAGCATTTCTTTAATGGGGTTTAAACATGTATAGTTTAGTCTGACAGAAACCCAGCATGTTTAGTTCAGATATTTACGTCAAGCAGTAAACCTAGTAACTTTGAGACTATGATGATATTTATGCACATTGATTCAATTTAAAGAGTTTTTAACCCTCAACATTTGGGTGACACATCGGATGACGCACAGATGTTCTTTTAATGGTGACACTGTCTAAACAGAGTCTTATTTTAAATAAACTGGAAAAATCCCAAACACTAGCTAATTTAACCGGCCAATAGAATGTAACTCTGATATAATGAAAGAGGGAAGGTTGTGCTGCACACTTTCTGTAAGTAGTATGTAAAAAGCATGTCAAGTCACATCAGCTAAACTAAGAATTCAAAAAGAAATTGATCATGAACTGCTTCAAAAGGCTTTGTTCACACTCCAGTGGCAAAGGCCAAATGCATCGATTTAAACTAATCCTCTCCAATCACTCTCATTTATGTCAAACCAAATACTCAGCAAGTACACTCACGCAAGCAGCATCAACAAGGGACATTTTTTTATAATGTGGGCGAATGAGCGGGTGTGGTACGAATGAAGTCAATGCGGTAACAGAGGGAAAGGTGAATTTGATATCAAGAATTTTTGCAATTTTGCCATTGGCTTCAAAAATGCAAGTGGACCTCAAACAAACGAAGCTTGCATGGGGGTTAGTTTTGGCATAACACAGTTGTTTTCACAAACTGTGACCTCCATCAGTGAGACATGACATACTGTATAAACATAACCACAATGACTTGTGAACGCCCTAGTTGACCATTATATCAGTAGCAGTAGCAGTATATCATCTGTATTAAAAGCATTGTTGATATGTCCCTTATACTTCATTCATCTAAAGGCCCATTATAAATTGATGATAACCATGCTGTTTGCATGCTGTAATTATTGGTGTGAAACCTGCGGTCTGTGGCCAGACAAAGCTGAAACTCTCAGCAAGGGAGAGTGATGGCCTATTCAGACGCAAGCGTGGCGACTGCTTGTCAGCTGCATTACCTGTCCGTTTTCATTTCGGCGCCCATGTTTACAGGTTACAGTGTGCACACTGCCTGCGTGACACACACGTCTCAGGCGCTGGAAACGTGTGCATTCCAGAAATAGGGCGCCTATTTTTCACGGGACATGCAACGGTGTTGGAAGCATTTCCAATTCAAAAGAGAGAAAGCGAAAAGATTTTACTGTAATAGGTAGACTGGCCTCAGAAGTGCCGCATCAGAGACATTTCTGATATGAACGCACATATAGAACACAACGCAACAGCCATGGAACCGACAACACGCAATGCACACGCCACGCTTGCGGTCTGAATAAGCTCTGGGTGAGAGAGAGAGAGAGAGAGTGAGAGTTATGGCATCATGCCCAGGCTTTACCGTCAGAAGCATGAAACCCCAGAGATTGCGGTTACCTGAGGAGTAGGCATGTGCACACATGTTTGTGGAAAAACGTATTTAATACATGACAACAACTCTAATGTCTGACTGTGCATGTCTGCAGGGTATTCACCAGAAAAGGAGCAAATGATAGTTCTGCATTTCACATTGGCAACAACAATGGAAACCGCATCTTTCCATTTCCGCATGGGTCTCTCTCTCTCTCTCTCTCTCTCTCTCTCTCTCTAGGGCTCCAGGCCCTGGCAAACACAAGGGAACAGAGAGAAATAAAATACTGCTCAAACTCTTCCCCTTTATGTTCTGTAATGATTTCATAGAAATACTTAGAACTCACAGCAGCAGCAAGCACTACCTAAGGCCCAATTCATACCAAAGATTCGCGACGTGATGAGCTGCAACATTCTATAAACCAGCAACTTGCTGCAACGTTCTAAAACCTTGCAACTGCGACTAGACATGATGAATGCCTTGTGACGGTTTGCAACAGCTGGCAACGACGGGCAACATTTAATTCACACTGCTGCGACTCTTTTCTGCAGCGGTTTCGTCTCGTCGCAAATCTAAGGCCCAATTCACACCAAAGATTTGCAACGAGACAAAACCGTTGCAGAAAGGAGTTGCAGCAGTGTGAATTAGATGTTGCACGTCGTTGCAAGCCGTCGCGAAACATTCACCATGTCTAGTCACAGTTGCAAGATTTTAGAATGTTGCAGCAAGTTGCTGGTTTATAGAATGTTACAGCTCATCTCATCGCGAATCTTTGGTGTGAATAGGCCTTTCGATGTGAATGGGGCTTCAGCGATACCTGAATAGTGTGTATATTACTAATCTATTCTATTCCATTTCACTCTAATCTGTGATGTATTCTTTCTGGTCCGTGTAACGCTTTGCAGTGCTTTGTTCTATTTGTTCCATCCATCTGGTCCAAATAAAAAATGTGTTCGATAATCCAATTTTCAATTTGTTTTAACTGGTCAGCAAATAGATAATTGCTGCTATTTTCTAAATGTGTCATTAGTCACGCAAGATAAAGAAAACAGAAACTGGATTGGAAACAAAAGTAAAATTCAGTTAATATTGGATTTTGGCCCCTTTTTTTACTGTTTTTGTTGGGCTGAACCACGCGTAGGGGTGGGTGACCTGATAGATATTGGCGCGCGATGTTGGTGATCACATTTTATCAGCGGATGTAGAGCATAGACTGTAAAAAATAGATGTAGAGATGGAGGGCTATCAAACACAGTTCCGCTTGCATCAAGGTGCCAAGCGATTGATAATGTCAGCTCGAGATCAGAACTTCAGATGCAGAGGGAGACATTGCTGCGTCCTGACACTTATGAGTAGGCCTACGTGAGCCCCAGTAGCCTACAGGCCAATGTAGGCTATTTGCTGTTGAAATTAATAAATGGATAAACGGATAAATTAGGCTCACCGTTGTGTCTTCGTTTAGCCTAATGAAACCTAGTCTAGCGTAAAGCGTTAAATAAGCAAAAATACCATGTCAAACAGTGCTCGGGGTAGCCTGTATAGTCCGGTATAGCCAAGACTGACGTCGATGGCAAAGCATTCTGCTTTGGGGAATTATTTGCTATGGCCATGGTATTCAAATATAGGCTACTGTAGATATGTTCAACATAGGCTTATGTTTAACGTGCCTTCTCCCAAAAAGTTTGTCATTCATCTCTAAAGTAATGAGTCAAAATCACAAACAACTTCAGGCGGCGCTCCCTTCCACCATCTAGCCTGGCCCAGCTAGATGCTGTTCTCCCCCCGGCCTGGCCCAGCTAGATGGTGTTCTCCCCCCGGTGTTCGTGGTTCAGTCCAACCACAAGGGCAAAAAAGGAAAATTAGAAAATTGACGCATCATTTCAATTTTTAACTTCTGAACAGAAAACCGTAACTGTGCTCAATTGAAAATCAAAATAAGCAACAATAACCCATTTACTGTGCCGTCCTAAAGAATGGATAACGGATTTTTAAGCCTATTTTTATATTTTTTCATGTGAATTCTGCAAATAGAACATAGCACTGCAAAGCGTTACACGGACCCTTTCTGAAAGACGACATCGTAAACTACACTCTTCTCAAAAAGTGGACAGTACAGTAGGTTATACATGTTTGGATGAGGCGCATGCATTAATAAAACATTAGCCCAGCACACCTTGCCAGTTGTCCTTCCTATATCAGACACTTTTGTGATAGGAGAGAATGATAGCAAGAAGAGACTGCGATGCACTTTGTGTCATGCTAGGACTCGGCGGCTAGGCTGGTTTGCATAACCTTTAGACTCCATACACTAGATAGCATCTCTTTTGGTGGGGTTCTATTTAGTCAGTCAAGTAAACAAACCCTAAGAGAGGCTAAAGATCGGAAGGGCTTCAATATATGGTTTACATTTTAATCCAGGACATTGTAAAGACAGATTCTTTCCCACCAGTTTGAAAAAGGAAAAATTGATTTTATTAAAATATTAACATGAGAAAGTTTTTAGGCATCTGAGGAATTGGAACAGGTCAGAACAGAACTGGAACTTGAACCTTCTTTTACTAAATGTATTTTTATGTTTATGTGTATGTAATCTAAATATAATCTCAACCTATAATTTAGTCCAATCATGCATATCAAGTAATTATTCTTTCCTATTATTACAACCCCAAAACAGAAAAAGTTGGGACATTGTGTAAAATGCAAATAAAAACAGAATGTCATAATATACAAGTCTCGTAAACCCATATTTAGCAGCAAGGCTAAATAGGATATAGACAACATATCAAAAGGACATAGACAACATATCAAATGTTGAAAATGAAAATTTGGACTATTTCATGGAAAGTATATGTTAATTTTGTATTTGATGCCAGCAATGTTTCAAAAAAAGTTGGGACGGGAGCATGTTTACCACTGTGCTGCTTCAACTCTTCATTTAACACAATTCTGTGAAATGTTGTCCCATTACTCTCCGATATAGGATTTCAGTTGCTCAACAGTATGGGGTTTTCTTAATCATGCTTTTCATTGCATTATGCACCATATTTGACAAATCTGGACTGCAGACAGGCCATCTTAGCACCTGGACTCTTCCTCCACGGAGAAATACTATTTAAATATGTGCAGAATTCATTTTGGAATTGTTTTCCTGAAATATTCAAGGTCGTCCCTGAAAAAGACATTGCCTGGATGGCAGTATATGTTGCTCAAAACCTGTATACATCATTCAGAATTGATTGTGCTTTGCCAAATGTGCAAGATGCCCATGCTGTAGGCATTAATGCTCCCCCACACCGTCATAGATGTTGGGTTTCGAACTGAGCACTAAAACAAGTTGGATAGGTTGGATACCGGTACTTGGATAGGCCCTCTCCTCTTTAGCCCAGAGGAGTCCATGATTTCCAAAAAGAATGGCAAACTTTGATTGGTCTAACCACAGGACCTTTTTCCACGTTACCTCAGTCCATTTTAAATAAGCTCAGGCCCAGATAAGAGGGTGGTATTTTCTGTGTCGTGTCTCAATACAATTTCAGCAGTTACATTTTGGCTGCAGTTTTTGAATTGAGTATCAAACTGGGCACATAGACAATGGTTATCAGAGGTTTTCCTGAGCCCATACAATGACAGGTCTGGAGACAGGTGTGGTGTTGATGCAATGCAATCTGAGGTCCAAAAGACCACGGCCATCCAATTTGCTTTTCAGCTATTTCCCCTGTTTGCAAAGATTTCTCTGGATTCTCTGAATGTTTTAATAATATTATGTTCTGTAGATGATGAACTCCCTAAATACGTCACAATTTCATGTTAAGAAGCATTAAAATTACATTGTTTCATCATTTGTGCACACAGGTTTACACAGAGTGATGAATACCCCTTTACTTCTAAGAGACCCTGCCTCTCTGGGATGCTCTTTTTCATACCCAATTGTGTTGCCAGTTACCCTAATTAGTTGTGAAACATTCTTCCTTTTGTTTTCTTTATCATTACACAACTTTTCCAGCATTTTGTTACCCCCGTCCCAACTTTTTTTGAAACATGTTGCTGGTATCAAATTAAAAATTAACATATATTTTCCATGAAATAGTCAAATTTGTCATTTTCAACATTTGATATGTTGTCTGTGTCCTTTTTGCAACTAAATATGAGTTTAAGAGATTTGCAGATTATTACATTCTGTTTTTATTCACATTTTACACAATGTCCCAACTTTTTCTGTTTTGGGGTTGTAGTTTCCTACTTGTAAAACAACAAGAGTGTGTGTGTGTGAGAGAAAGAGAGAGAGAGAGAGAGAGAAAGTGTGTCTGTGTGTGTAAAAGATCTGGTCAGACTGGTCAAGATTTACACAGAGTCTTGCCACACCTGCCTTTATTCTTTGTGTGGGTGTGATCATGAGTGATAATCTGTGCTAAAGGTGTGTGTGTGTGTGTGTGTGACAATATATGCCAGTATTTACTTGCTTTGCCTGGATAAAAGCATGGGTGTGTCTTTGTGCGATCTATATGTGTGCGTGTGTGCACTTGTGTGAGTGTGTATGTCTTTGTGCCCTATATGTGTCAATGCCCTGCAGCTCCTCCTATCTTAGATAATCAAATCCAACCGCCCACACCCCCCCCCCCTCCCCCAACACACACACTACCACACCTCCACCCCACATTCCTCCTCTCCAGGACTATAAAAGGCGGACTGAATCTTCCCCTCTCCACTTACTCCCTCCTCTCAGTAGTCAGGGCCGCTCTCTCTAACACACCCACCTGCACGCATACAGACAGACAGGCAAGCAGACATGTATTACTCCAGCTCTTCCTCCGGGGGCTCCATGAGGGCCGGCGGTTCCATGGGCGGCTCTCGCCTCTCCATGTCCTCGGTTGGCGGCGGCAGCTACGGCCGCACCAGCGCCATGCGTGCCGGCAGCGTGTACGGGGGTGCAGGAGGGTCCGGCGTGCGCATCTCCAGCGCGTCCAGCTCCTTCTCCGCAGGCGGCGGTGGGGGCGGCTACGGGGGCGGCTTCCAGCTCTCCGACGGCGTGAGCGTCAACGAGAAGGCAACCATGCAGAACCTCAATGACCGCCTGGCCTCCTACCTGGAGAAGGTGCGCTCCCTAGAGAAGGCCAACGCCGAGCTGGAGCTGAAGATCAGAAAGTTCCTGGAGAGCAAGACATCCCCCACTGCCCGTGACTACACTGCCTTCCATGTCACCATCAGCGACCTCCAGGCCAAGGTACGTTTGCATGTTCATGGCCGCTGTTTGGTTTCACACATTAGTGTGTCATACAGTCAACAACCTGCATGACATGTCTGTTAATGCATGCAAGTGCCCACTACAATAAATGTACTTTTAATAATAGTTTTTAGTCTCAAAGTTTAATATTAGAATGGAAATGAAATCATATGTGCTGACTAAACTAAAGAGTAGTCCATTCGTTGCTGTTATCAAGTGTACTTTATTATAGTCAAAAGAAGATGATGTTTATCATTAGATGCATGGAATGCATTGAATATTCAAATATATTCAATATATACTTGAGCCCATGTGCTGCTCTGTGTTATTGCACAACAGGAGTAATGTCCCTGAGCATGTCAAACAACTCTAATCCTTAAACAAAGACATTTGTATTAATGATCTCTCTTTTTCGTCCGTGCAGATTCAGGATGCCACCCGTGTCAATGGAGGTATCTACCTCAGCATTGACAACGCCAAGCTCGCTGCTGATGACTTCAGAGTCAAGTAAGTATTCTATATTCCAGAATTTAAAATTCCATATTCCATTCCGGATTTAGGGACAAGTTTGGTTAATTAAAGCATAATTAGAAACAGCTGCATTCCTTAACTTCCATCAGTTAATCCTAAACGTCACACAATGGCAACACACGTTGTTAGGTTTGGGCTTTTCTGTCTTTATCCTGACCAGATACGAGGACTTTTCCTGAACAATGAATGACACAAATAACAAGATTTTATCATGTCCATTCATAAATTAATGGGATGGTTTTGGTTGTGATCAGATATGAGAACGAGCTCGCCATGAGGCAATCAGTGGAGGCTGACATCGCCAACCTGAGGAGAGTCCTGGATGAGCTGACCATGGCCCGCTCCGACCTGGAGATGCAGATCGAGGGCCTGAGGGAGGAACTCATCTTCCTCAAGAAGAACCACGAGGAGGTGAGAACATGTCATAGAAACACAGTTAGAACATGTCATAGAGACACAGTTAGAACATGTCATAGAGACACAGTTAGAACTATAGGTCTCTATAGGCAATGGCATGCCCTCCACAGTAACATGTAACTGTTCCCTGAATATCACAGTATATTATGACTGCCTATAAGTATGTGTAACTCACTAATGCTCTTTTGTCTCGTTCTCTTCTCAGGAGCTCCTGGCCATGCGTGCACAGATGACGGGACAGGTTCATGTGGAGGTTGATGCCGCACCACAGGAGGACCTGTCCAAGGTCATGGCCGAGATCCGTGAACACTACGAGACCGTCGCCGCCAAGAACAACAGAGAGCTGGAATCGTGGTTCCAGAGCAAGGTACACCGGATAGTACTCTGTTAGTCTGAACATCCAGTATAAGATATCAATGTATACGTTCACTATCTTTTGATATTAATTGCCTAAATGTGGTAATTGACATGCTACGCGTGCTGTGTTCAAACAGACAGAGGCTCTGAACAAGGAAGTCGCCGTCAGCACAGAGGTACTGCAGACGTCACGGTCGGAAATCAACGAAGTCAAACGCACACTGCAGGGGCTCGAAATTGAGCTTCAGTCTCAGCTCAGCATGGTAAGCAATTAGGATGATAGGCTAGCATACAACAACTACCATGTGAAGTAACAACAAGCTTTGGATAGTGGTTTAAAATGGCTTGTATGCTCATAAACAATAATAAAAAGGCAGCATTCAACAAGTCAAAGTATTATAAGCACAATCTCTAAAGTACAATCTCTTTTGCTCTCCCCAGAAAAGGTCGCTGGAAGGCACTCTGGCAGACACACAGGCGCGCTACTCGTCCATGCTCTCGGGCTACCAGATGCAGGTGAGCAGCATGGAGGAACAGCTCACACAGCTGCGTGCTGACCTCGAGCGCCAGGGCTACGAATACAAGATGCTCCTGGACATCAAGACCAGACTGGAGATGGAGATCGCCGAGTACAGAAGACTCCTGGACGGAGAAGCTGTCAGGTGAGGGGAAAAGACCACGAGCAAGGGAAATTAGCAAGATTGTCCATTTAATCTATAGTTCATGGGTCAGTTGTACAAACTGTGAAACCCTATCACAAAAAGCCCTCTTATTACTGATAGAATAACACTTACACTACCGTAAAGAGTTGTGTTGTTTCTGTAGAGTGACTTGAGATAATGTTCACTGTTAATGTTGCTTTAAATACATCAAAAGTTAATTTGAATTGAACTGCTCCAATAATGAATCCTCCGGTCAGGCGCGCCTGCAGGTGTACGTCCGTACGCACTGTGCGTACCAT
Organism: Alosa sapidissima; assembly: GCF_018492685.1. Taxonomy (NCBI): domain Eukaryota; kingdom Metazoa; phylum Chordata; class Actinopteri; order Clupeiformes; family Clupeidae; genus Alosa; species Alosa sapidissima. The sequence goes on along the minus strand of NC_055959.1, from coordinate 36,158,136 downwards.
CACTCAACAACGAGAGAAAATTTACCTTGTGTGTGTGTATATTCACACCATATTGGCCTACCATACCTTTCCAACTATGCACAGTATCCCATTAGTTGCATGCCATCAGGCTATTTACAATTTTCTATTAAGTAAAGTTAGTGAACACTTTTAACGCGCACACATGTTTGAGCAGGAGAGAATACGCACGCAGGCACGCATAGGCTACTTGTCTTCTTTTACTTGGCTTTCTATATGGTTATCAGCACACAATGTTGAGCTAATTCACTAACTCAATACTCATCATGGATATCACAAGTTTAAACAACGAAAACAGAAAGGATGGAGGCAGCAAAGCTAGAGGAGCTATTCAAGATGGGCAAGAACAAGGTTGGCTAAGCAATTGGTGTGGTTGTCAGAACGACTGCATTACAGCTGTTTAAAGCCAGACGTTACAGTACGCTACAACACAACTAAAGGTAGCTTTAGCCTGTATAGGGATGTATAAAGTTGCCCAAATGAATAGGTAATTGTAGACGTTGTTGTTGCATTATTGCATGTGGATGTTGTTATGCTATGTATGCACGAACCTAAAGGAAAAATACTGTCCACGCGTGAACGTTTTTTTTTTTTTTTTTTCGGGGGGGGGGATGGGTGTGCGTACCATAGCATTAATTCCTGCAGGCGCCCCTGCCTCCGGTAATTCTGACGCCCAGTTGACTCTTGAAACTAAACCATAATTTGTTTGTCTGCCCTTTAGCACTACCTCCAGCTCGTCCTCATCGACCACAACACGCAAGGTGGTGACCATCGTGGAGGAGGTTGTGGACGGCAAGGTGGTCAGCTCGTCCAGCTCCTCCCAGTCCATGTCTGCGACTAAATGAGAGGCATTAACACACTGCAACAGCAGAGCACTGGAAATAAGCCCAACAAAGTAGAGCCTCTGAAAGCACAACACCTGAGAGAAAAAACAATAAAAAGTGCCCTGTGGTGTTAAGTATTAAAATGTTGTTTGGTGGTTTTTTATTCCTAATCAGTTGGGTAACGAACTGGTTGAATATTTTGCGGCAGAAACGAGCATAATGTAACAAGGAAAGAACTAAATAGACAGAAAGATAGAGACAGAAATTTAACAATACAAACCCTGATGGCAAAAGCTCATCTGTTCATGTTGAAACTAATATGAGCTTGACCATTATCATTTAAGAAAGACATGTTTTAATGATTTTGCAACACATTGAATTATTAATACCTTATAAGTTGCCCATACAGTCATTAAACATTTACATTACATTTACATTTATTCATTTGGCAGATGAGTTTATCCAAGCAACTTACAACAGTTGAGCAACATAGCTATAGCTACAGCAATAGAATAACATTTAAGCTACAGTGCAGAGGAGATTATATCTAGGACTTACCACTGTGTCTGTCAATACATTTAAGCAACAATAACGTTTAAGATACAGAGCTACAGCTACAGCAGTAGAATACAATTGAAGCAAGAGTGCAGAGGAGATTGTACCAGAGGTGGGACCAAGTCACTGTTTGGCAAGTCACAAGTAAGTCCCAAGTCTTAGCAGTCAAGTCCAAGTCAAGACAGAGAAGGGCAAGTCGAGTCCAAGTCCAAGGCACCTCAAAGCCAAGTCGAGTCCAAGTCCAAGTCCCAATCTTTTTCAAGTCCTGAACAAGTCATCAGGTACTCTTCACTTAATAATGCCATTATTAGACTATCGATCATAATTTTAACACATCAATCTAATCTACAGTATTTTTTTTTTATAAATACAGATTAAAATATGTTCAATGGTTTTGTCTTGAAATCTTTTATGATATATGCATGCGCATACCTGTGAAATATACGCATGAGCATACCTGAGTAGTCTGTACGAAACGGATAGCTACAAGACACTCATAGCAGCAAAATTATATTGTTTTTCCAAATTGCGGTGTCCACTGTAAGGATGAGTACTAATTTGACTGATGGCATTTCACTATGTTAGGCCACAGATTTGCCTGCAAACAATTTATTAGGCTGTCTGCCAGTGGCGACTCATAAGGGAAGCCAAGGTCATGGTTAATGATTACAGTAAATGGTGACGAGAAGAATCGTCACATAGGCTACATTAGTAAATTGCTGCAGTTAAATATTTTACGTTTTTATTAGGGCTGTCAAACAATTAAAAAAAATAACTAATTTCTCATATTTTGAAATGAATTAATCTAGATTATTTGTGATTAAAGCTTCTTATATGGCATATTAAATACAGCATAAATCACAAAATTACTGAGTAACCACAAAGGTAAAAGTAAAACACTTCTATTTATTTAAAGGATAATAATGACAAAGTAATTTTGTTTTAAAGTATTAATTTCTTAAATACTATACATGTGATGCTGTTTAACCCTCTAGGCGCCACGGTCGACTTTAGTGAACAAGATGCGGTACTGAATAAAACGGCCGATTTAGTCAAATAGGGTGTCATATTTCGTTCGGCCTCCACTCCCCTAGATGGCAGACATGTCATACGTCATCCCAGAGTCGAAAAAAGGGCAGGGTTTAAACAAAACTTTCTAGCTACAGCGCATTGAATCAGTGCGTGAAATACCGGAGCTAGTGTTCGTGTGAGCCACTTTGTCAGAGCGATATTGTCAACGTCAGCGAGTATTTGCATTAGATTATCGTCTAATGGCATCAAAAAAGTTTACCCGAAATGAAGTGTTGGGTCTTCTATTCGCGGACCCTGATTCTGAAGGGGAATATCTGCCTTCAGAAAATGACGGTGATTCGTTTAGTGAGGCTTCAGATGCGTCCCTGCCTTGCAATGATGCAGCTGGACAAAGTGAGAGTTTACTCCATAGTTTAGCTTACACCAAGCACAAACGTTGAATCGTTTGCCCAATGTCACTGGTGGGAATAATGTTTCACGGGTTCGGAGTGTTCATCTGGAAGTTAGCAGGGTGTTAGTGGTGTGGCGATCGAGGCTGGATGTAGCCTAATGTCCATAGCGCTAGCTTCTGTCTTTTGAACGTTTGCCTCTCCGCAATCGCGGCGACAGTAACGTGGTGGAGCCTTTGTCTAATGCCACTGGGACAGTTAGGGGGGAACGTAGAGGCAGTGTGGGGAGTCACAATGAGAATGACATTAGGCCTAGTCCGAGCTGCGCAAATTCTCTCCACTCGACGCGAGCGCAAGGCAGATCTGGCCATGCTGCTCGCAACAGGAGCAGAGGTGGTGACACGGGGCAGGAGAGCCATTAGGCCATGCATAGTCTATCACAAGATGATGGGAATGCCGGCCCTGTATGGATAGGATATGGATAGTCATTATCTCTACAGCAAAAGGCCTGCTACAGAAAAAAAAAAAAAATGATCAGCCATTTATTAGTAATGATTTACACTGATGATTATCTATTTCCCTGACCATTTAGGACATATATGTGTTCTTTTTTGTGTGTTCATGTCCTTGTGATGTGTGTGTCTTTGTCAGCTAAGAAAAAAACCAACAACAAAAAAACAACAAAAACAAAAAAAAGAAAACAAATACTAACATTGTCTCTTGTCTTGTCTCGTCATCTCACTCCTGATCTGTGCCTTGCCGTGGCAAGTAAGCTTTTGAACTAAACAGGTCTTGTCTACTTGTGTTTGTGTGTCATCTGAATAATATATATGTGCCCCATACATGGAATCAGAGTGCCTACTGTATGTAGTAAATGGAAAATCTCTACAGCAAAAGGCGCCTACCGCTACATGCATTTGGTTTGTTTCTGCCATTTATTAGTAATGATTTACATAGTTTGTTTACTACTTAGTATTTACCTGAGCATTCAGTATTGTGCAATATAGCATACAGAAGGTGAGGTACATTTTGGGGGGAAAGAAGTGGTGCATTTTATCATTCAAACATGCGACTTTTCATGAAAATTCTATAATCCAAGATGGCCGCCACCATATGACGTCATAATATGCAAATTAGATATAAACATTTAATCCCTACATAAACTTTGGGTCATCCTTAATATTTCTCTAATTTACAGAAAGTCTCTATCTTTTATCACTTTTAAGATATAGCCTTTTGAAATGAAGATGTCAAAATCGAACGTTTCGAAAAAAAACCTCTGGCGCCTAAAGGGTTAACTCATTTGTAAAAGGTGCACTGTCACTTTAAGCCCATTGTGTGCCACTGTCCACACGTTCTCCTAATGATGTTTTTTTACCAGCTCCATTCAAATATAGCTATGGCTAGCCTAGTCCACAAACTCTAACATTGTTTGTGCCACATGTATAGCACAATATTAACAACGATACGCATGATATTAAGTTGGCACAAACAGCTTTCATTCCTTTGGAAATAAAAGCATGTAATGACATGATGCTTGCTAGACATTTTCTGTTTGCAATTAAAAGTGAATTATGAGCCTGGTATAGCCAGTAGCCACCTAGCTACGTGGAATGCGTTTCAATCGGCATAATATCATGTGCTTCATGTAAACGAATTATTGAAGACTTCAAGACTCACCAGTTCCATTACACAAAAGCAAAGACAACTCTTCATATTCTTGTCCATTTGCAGCCTGTCAAAGTGCCCTGGCTCTCACAGTTTATAACAGTAGTGAGTACCGGATAAATCCGCAATTTCCTCTAATCTCGTCTTTATTTCCTTCATGATTTCCCTTCATAGGCCCACGTTTCTCTCCCTTTCGTGTGCGCTGAGACGCGTTCTCAATTAAATGGAGTAGGCCACTAGCATACGTTCAAGTTGGATCATCCTAATGTAACATGCTGTTGATACATTTTGACATTGTAAACGTTCTCTAACAAAAATGCAAATCAGTTTGCAGTAAAGCTAATATTTATTTATTATTGGTCCTTTCTCTGTGTCTTGGTGCCCTACACACAGTGTGTGATGCGTGGTGGTAACAGCAGCACTGATCACTGTGCTCTGCATGTTTGTGTCCACTATGTGTATTTTGTTTTTTTCGTTGCGAGGTGAAAGCATCTCTGGGGTGACTGGTCCACGATCAGGAAATTCATTTTTTGACTCGAGACCTGTCAAGTCATTAGTTAAAGAGGCAAAGTCCGAGTCAAGTCTCGAGTGAATAGTATTCAAGTCCAAGTCGAGTCGCAAGTCATGCCGAATTTTATCAAGTCGAGTATGAAGTCATTAAGATCATGACTCGAGTCTGACTCGAGTCCAAGTCATGTGACTCGAGTCCACATGTCTGGATTATACCTAGGATTTAGCACTGTATCTGTCAACATTTAAGCTACAGAGCTACAGCTACAACAATAGCATAACATTTAAGCTAACATTAAAAACAAGATGTAATACGGTCCTGGAGCTACTGTAACTACTGATTTCTGACATTGAATGCATTGAGAAAAATAACAACATTGTCTGATTTTTGGCCCTTTCACTCTGTCTGACTAACAACACGCTGGTTTAAGCAAAGGATATGAGAGCATCCTTACTGTCACACATGTATATTAACCCGTTAAGCTAACATCTAAACAATAATGTCAAAGTAAACAGACATATGTACGTTCCTAGATCAATACCTGCACTGCAACTGAGCAGGTATTGTTCTGGAAGGGGAAGTCTGAAGCTTAGGGCCCCTTTGTTTGCATGGCTGCCTCCCGGAGGACCTCTCTGAAAACTAGCCTGTCTACATTTTATCCCCTCAGTCCACTTTTGGTCGATCAGTCATTATTGTTTCATTCCCCCATAGCCTGTCTGGGACACATCTGTGCCTGAAGGGGCCCAGTCTTAGGCGTCTGTGTGACTGGAGATTCCTCGCATTATTTACCTGACCCGAGATACTCAGCTGGGTCACACAATGTGTGTCGCGACAGGTTTCGTTCTACTGAAATATTCGCTCGAGGGTGAAAGGAGAGGCTGTGTGTGTGTGTGTGTGTGTGATGATGCCTCAACACTAATCCAGGGCAGGGGCGCCTGCAGGAATTAATGCTATGGTACGCAAAAAAAAAAAAAAAAAAACGTTCGCGCGTGGACAGTACCACATGCAATAATGCAACAACAATGTCTACAATTACCTATTCATTTGGGCAACTTTATACATCCCTATACAGGCTAAAGCTACCTTTAGTAGCGTACTGTAACGTCTAAACAACTGTAATGCAGTCGTTCTAACAAGCACACCAATTGCTTAGCCAACCTTGTTCTTGCCCATCTTGAATAGCTCCTCTAGCTTTGCTGCCTCCATCCTTTCTGTTTTCGTTGTTTACACTTGTGATATCCATGATGAGTATTGAGTTAGTGAATTAGCTCAACATTGTGTGCTGATAACCATATAGAAAGCCGAGTAAAAGAAAACAAGTAGCCTATGCGTGCCTGCGTGCGTATTCTCTCCTGCTCAAACATGTGTGCGCGTTAATTTTGAAGTGTTCACTAACTTTACTTAATAGATAATCGTAAATAGCCTGATGGCATGCAACTAATGGGATACTGTGCATAGTTGGAAAGGTATGGTAGGCCAATATGGTGTGAATATACACACACACAAGGTAAATTTTCTCTCGTTGTTGAGTGACGGTACGCACAGTGCGTACGGACGTACACCTGCAGGCGCGCCTGATCCAGGGTAGCAATTACCCTTTAGCACTTGCTCTCCCCTTCCTCATTTTCTGCATAAAAGCACCAAGTATTTTTGCGGTAGTGTGTATGGGGGTGCCGGTGGGACCGGGGTACGCATCTCTACTGCCTCAATGGGGCTTTCAGCCGGCCGTGGCTTCAGTCTGTCGGACGCTCTTGACGTGACCGCTGACGAGAGATGAGCTCATTTCATCAGTTTTTGGAATATCCAGGGACTTTACTCCTCTACCTTTGGTTGTAAGACCACTCAACCTGAGTTTTTGAAAAGTATTGAAAATGTTGATATACTTATTCTTACTGAAACATGGTGCCGCACAGAAACACCCACCCACTGTCCCAAGGGATATAATGAAATTGTAATTCCCCCCTAAAAAACAGTAATATACGTCATGGCAGGAGTTCTGGTGGAATTTTGGTGTGGTACAAAGAAAAGCTCACTAAACACATTTCTATAGTGCAATTAGGCAAATCACACTGTTGGCTAAAACTACAAAGTAGCACGGGTATATCTGTAAATGACATATACTTATGTGCCATATATGTCCCCCCAATAGAATCCCCCTACTATGAGGAAGAATACATGGACAACCTTTACACAGATATCAGCCATGTCCAGGCCCAGGGGAATGTGCTGCTGTGTGGGGACCTAAATGCCAGAACCGGGTCTGAAATAGACTATGTAGACCCACAAGGTAACAACCATGTGTTTGATCAAAGCCAATTGTACTTCACACCAAATTTACCCATGAGACACAGCCTTGACTATACTGTCAACAAAAATGGAAAAGAGCTAGTGCACCTCTGTCGAGCCTTAGGTCTGTACATTCTTAATGGCAGGATCAGAGGGGACTCTTTAGGGAGGTTCACGTATTGTTCAGCTCTTGGACCTAGTGTAGTTGACTATGCAATCACTGACATGGACCCCACCTCCTTCAAAGCATTCACTGTCAGGCAGCAAACTCCACTATCAGACCATAACCAGACTAACATCTTCCTTAAAATCATAAAGCAGCCAAAAATTGAGTCCAGTAAACTATTCAAACTAAACAAAAGATATAGATGGACTCATGACAGCCCAGGACATTTTATTAACGCTTTAAACTCCCCAGAATTAAAAGAATGCATTGAATGTTACAATTCAAAACCATTTGAAATCAGCAAAGCTGGTGTTAATAAAGCCACTGATGAATTAAATGAAATATTTCTAAAAGCAGCAGATGTAGATGGAATGCAAACATCTCACAAAAGAAAAACAAATAACAAAAGAGAAGAAAAATGGTTTGATGATGAATGTAAACAACTCAGGAAAAAACTGAGACATCTATCAAACCTTAAACACCACCAACCCGAGCATGCATGTATTCGACAAGACTACCATGGAACACTAAAGCACTACAAATGGCTGCACTCCAGCACTACAAAAGACAGAAAAAAATTAACCACACTAACAAAACCCTCAATAAAATTGAGGAATCAATTAAGAACAATCAGTTCTGGGAAATGTAGAACAATCTGAATAAATCTAAACCACAAAACCTACCCATTCAAAATGGAGAAATCTGGAAAAAACATTTTGAAAATTTATCCAAAGACATTACGCCCCAAGAATTAAATTCTAATTACAAAACGATCATGACAAAATTACAATCTCTTGAAAAGGCAGTCAAGGACAACCAAAATCCACTTGATTTCCCAATTACTCAAATTGAACTTGAATCCAAAATGAAAAAGCTGAAAAATAAAAAATCCTGCGGCCCTGATAATATTAGAGGGGAAATGATTAAAAACAGCACCCCTGAGCTGCAAAGAGCAATGCTCAAACTATTCAACCTCACCTTAAGTTCGGGCTATTTTCCTGACATCTGGAGCCAAGGGTTTATTACACCCATATACAAGAGTGGAGATAAATTGGACACTAATAATTTCAGAGGCATTTGTGTGAACAGTAGTCTGGGGAAGTTGTTTAACACTATTCACAATGATCGAATTGTAACCTTCCTTATGGAGCACAACGTCCTGAGCAAAAATCAAATCGGATTTCTCCCAAATTACCGCACTACTGACCACATTTACAGCCTCCACACCCTAATAACTAAACATGTAAACCAAACAAAAAAAGGAAAAATATTTGCTTGTTTTGTTTATTTCAAAAAAGCATTTGATTCAATTTGGCATGAGGGATTATATTATAAACTTTTACAAAGTGATGTAGGGGGTAAAGTATAACAGTTAATAAAGACAATGTATTCTGAAAACAAAAACACTGTGAAAATTGGCGACAGAATTACAGAATCCTTCACTCAAAAAAGAGGAGTAAGGCAGGGCTGTAGCCTCAGTCCAACACTGTTCAATATTTACATCAATGAGTTAGCGGTGCAGTTGGACCAGTCTACAGCTCCTGGCCTTGCTCTACATGAGAAAGAAATCAAATTCCTCCTCTATGCGGATGACCTGGTGCTGGTGTCTCCCACTGCACAGGGGCTACAGCAGCAGCTGGACCTGCTAGAGAAATACTGTCAGCACTGGGCCCTGACAGTAAATCTAAAAAAGACAAATATCATGATTTTCCTAAAGAAGCCCAGATGTCAGGAACACAGATACCATTTCAATCTAGGCAGCAGATGCAGATGCCTAGAACACACGATGCAGCACTCTTACCTTGGCTTCATTATGACTGCATCAGGGAGTTTCAGCATAGCAGTGAATGCACTAAAAGAAAAAGCTCGCAGAGCCCTATATGCAATAAAAAGAAATGTCTGGAACATAAACATACCTATTAAAATTTGGTGCAAAATATTTGACTGTGTAATCCAGCCCATTGCGCTGTACGGAAGTGAGGTATGGGGTCCACTCAGTGAGCATAGCTACACTAGATGGGACAAACATCCTATAGAAAGCCTACTGCCGATTGATCTTAAAAATCCAAAAGAAAACACCAAACAATGCATACAGGGCAGAACTAGGCAGATTCCCATTGGCCATCAACATGCAAAAAAGAGCCCTCAAATTCTGGATGCATCTCCAAACAAGTCCCACTGACACACTGCATTTTAATGCAGTAAAAACTCAAGATCTGAACCCTGAAAAGAGTCCTCTGAGTCAGCTTGTACTGAGACTAACTAATCTCCCCCTAATAAACATTAATAACTTCTCTCAGACAAGTGCTGCTTTCAAACTGAACACCAATAAGATCATTCAAGAATCTAAAGAAAAATATTTGGAACATTGGCAAAAGGAGACAAAAAACCAAAGCAAGTTAGAATGTTACCGGTCAATAAAATCTGAATACCAATTGGAAGAATATCTCTTTACTGTTAGAGATATAAAGCAGAGACAGATCCTGACCAAATACAGACTCAGTGACCACAGTCTAGCCATAGAAAAGGGCAGACTGAGAAAATCCTGGTTGCCAAGAGAGCAAAGAATATGTGGTCACTGCATAACAGGTGAGGTTGAGACTGAGGTGCACTTTCTTCTTCACTGTGAGAAATATACAACTATACGTAAGTCATACTTTGACAGGCTTACAAGCCTAATCCCAGGGTTCAGAAATCTAGAACAACAAGAAATAATGGCAGTCTTACTCGGACAGCATGGACAGACAGCAAATCTTGCTGCCAAATACGTCACCGAATGCCATAAGGCAAGGGACAGTGGTTAAATAATAAAATAATTAAATAATCATTACTTTTATATGGCACCTATCCATATAATTACACAGACAAACACCATACATACACGCAGCCACGCACACACACACGCACGCATGCACGCACACATGCACACACACGCACACACACACACACACCAGCTTGTTTGTTAATCTTGGATGTGTATCTATTTGCTATGTACTGTATTCCAAGCATTCTCTATGTAAATGTATGTCTAAATGTATGTTCTGCTTTGGCAATGCAAAAATATTTGTCATGCTAATAAAGCTCACTTGAATTGAATTGAGAGAGAGAGAAAGAGAGAGAGAGAGAGAGAGAGAGAAAGAAAGAGAAAGTGTGTCTCTGTGTGTGTAAAAGATCTGGTCAGACTGGTTTACGCAGAGTCTTGCCACACCTGCCTTTATTCTTTGTGTGGGTGTGATCATGAGTGATAATCTGTGCTAAAGGTGTGTGTATAAGTATAAGTATAAGTAGATATACTTTTTTGATCCCGCGAGGGAAATTTGGTCTCTGCATTTAACCCAATCGGTGAATTAGTGAAGCACACACTAATCCCGGTGCAGTGAGCTGCCTGCTTCAACGGCGGCGCTCGGGGAGCAGTGAGGGGTTAGGTGCCTTGCTCAAGGGCACTTCAGCCGCGGCCGACTGGTCGGGGCTCAAACCAGCAACCCTCCGGGTGTGGGTGTGTGTGTGTGACAATATATGCCAGTATTTACTTGCTTTCCCTGGATAAAAGCATGGGTGTGTCTTTGTGCGATCTATATGTGTGCGTGCCCCCCCCCCCCCCCCCCCCCCCAACACACACACACTACCACACCTCCACCCCACATCCCTCCTCTCCAGGGCTATAAAAGGCGGACTGAATCTTCCCCTCTCCACTTACTCCCTCCTCTCAGTAGTCAGGGCCGCTCTCTCTAACACACCCACCTGCACGTATACAGACAGGCAAGCAGACATGTATTACTCCAGCTCTTCCTCCGGGGGCTCCATGAGGGCCGGCGGTTCCATGGGCGGCTCTCGCCTCTCCATGTCCTCGGTTGGCGGCGGCAGCTACGGCCGCACCAGCGCCATGCGTGCCGGCAGCGTGTACGGGGGTGCAGGAGGGTCCGGCGTGCGCATCTCCAGCGCGTCCAGCTCCTTCTCCGCAGGCGGCGGTGGCGGCGGCTACGGGGGCGGCTTCCAGCTCTCCGACGGCGTGAGCGTCAACGAGAAGGCAACCATGCAGAACCTCAACGACCGCCTGGCCTCCTACCTGGAGAAGGTGCGCTCCCTAGAGAAGGCCAACGCCGAGCTGGAGCTGAAGATCAGAAAGTTCCTGGAGAGCAAGACATCCCCCACTGCCCGTGACTACACTGCCTTCCATGTCACCATCAGCGACCTCCAGGCCAAGGTACGTTTGCATGTTCATGGCCGCTGTTTGGTTTCACACATTAGTGTGTCATACAGTCAACAACCTGCATGACATGTCTGTTAATGCATGCAAGTGCCCACTACAATAAATGTACTTTTAATAATAGTTTTTAGTCTTAAAGTTTAATATTAGAATGGAAATGAAATCATATGTGCTGACTAAACTAAAGAGTAGTCCATTCGTTGCTGTTATCAAGTGTACTTTATTTTAGTCAAAAGAAGATGATGTTTATCATTAGATGCATGGAATGCATTGAATATTCAAATATATTCAATATATACTTGAGCCCATGTGCTGCTCTGTGTTATTGCACAACAGGAGTAATGTCCCTGAGCATGTCAAACAACTCTAATCCTTAAACAAAGACATTTGTATTAATGGTCTCTCTTTTTCGTCCGTGCAGATTCAGGATGCCACCCGTGTCAATGGAGGTATCTACCTCAGCATTGACAACGCCAAGCTCGCTGCTGATGACTTCAGAGTCAAGTAAGTATTCTATATTCCAGAATTTAAAATTCCATATTCCATTCCGGATTTAGGGACAAGTTTGGTTAATTAAAGCATAATTAGAAACAGCTGCATTCCTTAACTTCCATCAGTTAATCCTAAACGTCACACAATGGCAACACACGTTGTTAGGTTTGGGCTTTTCTGTCTTTATCCTGACCAGATTCGAGGACTTTTCCTGAACAATGAATGACACAAATAACAAGATTTTATCATGTCCATTCATAAATTAATGGGATGGTTTTGGTTGTGATCAGATATGAGAACGAGCTCGCCATGAGGCAATCAGTGGAGGCTGACATCGCCAACCTGAGGAAAGTCCTGGATGAGCTGACCATGGCCCGCTCCGACCTGGAGATGCAGATCGAGGGCCTGAGGGAGGAACTCATCTTCCTCAAGAAGAACCACGAGGAGGTGAGAACATGTCATAGAAACACAGTTAGAACGTGTCATAGAGACACAGTTAAAACATGTCATAGAGACACAGTTAGAACATGTCATAGAGACACAGTTAGAACGAGACACAGTTAGAACATGTCATAGAGACACAGTTAAAACGTGTCATAGAGACACAGAACGAGACACAGTTAGAACATGTCATAGAGACACAGTTAAAACATGTCATAGAAACACAGTTAGAACATGTCATAGAGACACAGTTAGAACGTGTCATAGAGACACAGTTAAAACGTGTCATAGAGACACAGTTAGAACGTGTCATAGAGACACAGTTAAAACATGTCATAGAGACACAGTTAGAACTATGGGTCTCTATAGGCAATGGCATGCCCTCCACAGTAACATGTAACTGTTCCCTGAATATCACAGTATATTATGACTGCCTATAAGTATGTGTAACTCACTAATGCTCTTTTGTCTCGTTCTCTTCTCAGGAGCTCCTGGCCATGCGTGCACAGATGACGGGACAGGTTCACGTGGAGGTTGATGCCGCACCACAGGAGGACCTGTCCAAGGTCATGGCCGAGATCCGTGAACACTACGAGACCGTCGCTGCCAAGAACAACAGAGAGCTGGAATCGTGGTTCCAGAGCAAGGTACACCGGATAGTACTCTGTTAGTCTGAACATCCAGTATAAGATATCAATGTATTCGTTCACTATCTTTTGATATTAATTGCCTAAATGTGGTAATTGACATGCTACGCGTGCTGTGTTCAAACAGACAGAGGCTCTGAACAAGGAAGTCGCCGTCAGCACAGAGGTACTGCAGACGTCACGGTCGGAAATCAACGAAGTCAAACGCACACTGCAGGGGCTCGAAATTGAGCTTCAGTCTCAGCTCAGCATGGTAAGCAATTAGGATGATAGGCTAGCATACAACAACTACCATGTGAAGTAACAGCAAGCTTTGGATAGTGGTTTAAAATGGCTTGTATACTCATAAACAATAATAAAAAGGCAGCATTCAACAAGTCAAAGTATTATAAACGCAATCTCTAAAGTACCTAAAATCACTAATCAGCTAATCTGAGCTAACCTCTGATCACTCTTGTCTTTTGCTCTCCCCAGAAAGCGTCGCTGGAAGGCACTCTGGCAGACACACAGGCGCGCTACTCGTCCATGCTCTCGGGCTACCAGATGCAGGTGAGCAGCCTGGAGGAACAGCTCACACAGCTGCGTGCTGACCTCGAGCGCCAGGGCTACGAATACAAGATGCTCCTGGACATCAAGACCAGACTGGAGATGGAGATCGCCGAGTACAGAAGACTCCTGGACGGAGAAGCTGTCAGGTGAGGGGAAAAGACCACGAGCAAGGGAAATTAGCAAGATTGTCCATTTAATCTATAGTTCATGGGTCAGTTGTACAAACTGTGAAACCCTATCACAAAAAGCCCTCTTATTACTGATAGAATAACACTTACACTACCGTAAAGAGTTGTGTTGTTTCTGTAGAGTGACTTGAGATAATGTTCACTGTTAATGTTGCTTTAAATACATCAAAAGTTAATTTGAATTGAACTGCTCCAATAATGAATCCTCCGGTCAGGCGCGCCTGCAGGTGTACGTCCGTACGCACTGTGCGTACCATCACTCAACAACGAGAGAAAATTTACCTTGTGTGTGTGTATATTCACACCATATTGGCCTACCATACCTTTCCAACTATGCACAGTATCCCATTAGTTGCATGCCATCAGGCTATTTACAATTTTCTATTAAGTAAAGTTAGTGAACACTTCAAAATTAACGCGCACACATGTTTGAGCAGGAGAGAATACGCACGCAGGCACGCATAGGCTACTTGTCTTCTTTTACTCGGCTTTCTATATGGTTATCAGCACACAATGTTGAGCTAATTCACTACCTCAATACTCATCATGGATACCACAAGTTTAAACAACGAAAACAGAAAGGATGGAGGCAGCAAAGCTAGAGGAGCTATTCCAGATGGACAAGAACAAGGTTGGCTAAGCAATTGGTGTGCTTGTCAGAACGACTGCATTACAGCTGTTTAAAGCCAGACGTTACAGTACGCTACAACACAACTAAAAGTAGCTTTAGCCTGTATAGGGATGTATAAAGTTGCCCAAATGAATAGGTAATTGTAGACGTTGTTGCATTATTGCATGTGGATGTTGTTATGCTATGTATGCACGAACCTAAAGGAAAAATACTGTCCACTTTTTTTTTTTTTCTTCGAGGGGGGGGGGGGGGGGGGGGGGATGGGTGTGCGTACCATAGCATTACCATAGTGTGCGTACCATAGCATTAATTCCTGCAGGCGCCCCTGCCTCCGGTAATTCTATCGCCCAGTTGACTCTTGAAACTAAACCATAATTTGTTTGTCTGCCCTTTAGCACTACCTCCAGCTCGTCCTCATCAACCACAACACGCAAGGTGGTGACCATCGTGGAGGAGGTTGTGGACGGCAAGGTGGTCAGCTCGTCCAGCTCCTCCCAGTCCACGTCTGCGACTCACTGAGAGGCATTAACACACTGCAACAGCAGAGCACTGGAAATAAGCCCAACAAAGTAGAGCCTCTCAAAGCACAAGACCTGAGAGAAAAGAGAAAAAACAATAAAAAGTGCCCTGTGGTGTTCAGTATTAAAATGTTGTTTGGTGGTTTTTTATTCCTAATCAGTTGGGTAACGAACTGGTTGAATATTTTGTGGCAGAAACGAGCATAATGTAACAGAACAGAAAGATAGAGACAGAAATTTAACAATACAAACCCTGAAGGCAAAAGCTCATCTGTTCATGTTGAAACTAATATGAGCTTGACCATTATCATTTAAGAAAGACATGTTTTAATGATTTTGCAACACATTGAATTATTAATACCTTATAAGTTACCCATACAGTCATTAAACATTTACATTTATTCATTTGGCAGATGAGTTTATCCAAGCAACTTACAACAGTTGAGAAACACAGCTATAGCTACAGGAATAGAATAACATTTAAGCTACAGTGCAGAGGAGATTATATCTAGGACTTACCACTGTGTCTGTCAATACATTTAAGCAACAATAACGTTTAAGATACAGAGCTACAGCTACAGCAGTAGAATACAATTGAAGCAAGAGTGCAGAGGTGGGACCAAGTCACTGTTTGGCAAGTCACAAGTAAGTCCCAAGTCTTAGCAGTCAAGTCCAAGTCAAGTCCAAGTCAAGACAGAAAAGGGCAAGTCGAGTCCAAGTCAAGTCCCAAGTACAGACAGAGAAGGGCAAGTCGAGTCCAAGTCCAAGGCACCTCAAAGCCAAGTCGAGTCCAAGTCCAAGTCCCAATCTTTTTCAAGTCCTGAACAAGTCATCAGGTACTCTTCACTTAATAATGCCATTATTAGACTATCGATCATAATTTTAACACATCAATCTAATCTACAGTATTTTTTTTTTTATAAATACAGATTAAAATATGTTCAATGGTTTTGTCTTGAAATCTTTTACGATATATGCATGCGCATACCTGTGAAATATACGCATGAGCATACCTGAGTAGTCTGTACGAAACGGATAGCTAAAAGCAGAGGTGGAAAGTAACGAAATACATTTACTCACGTTACTGTATTGAGTAGTTTTTGTGTGTATTTTGTATTTTTTAAGTAGTTTATAAAATCGGTATTTTAAATTTTACTTTTTACATTTTGAGTGAAGTATTGTACTTCGCTACATCAAAAATCCCATCCGTTACTTGAGTAAAAAAAAAAGTTAAGACTAACGAAAACAGAAAGGGAGAGAAAAAAAATCGCGCCCTAAACCACTAGCCTAGTGATAATGATCAGCATGTAGCCTACAACACAACATGAATCAAGCTGACGCCATGCAGTCTTTCTGAAAGTGATGAAGATGGAGCTGGATCACGAGATGCATCAGATTAGCCTAACCTATGAAAGTGTATTTTCCGCTATTCCAATGGGTTGTCTCAGTTCGTTTTAGCACCAATGATTGCAGAGATATTCAAGCAAACACCATGGGATTTCGTGTTTTGACGTTTGTGCTCACCTTTCTTTGAAAAGAAGTTTATTAGCAGTTGTTTCCCCTCATGTTGATGTCTCTCTTTTTCCTGTTTTGGCCTTTGTTTTTAGTAACCTTACTTGGCTTTCTTGGAGAAAGACATTGCACCAGCAGCACAACAATTAGCGGTCCACTAGCGATGCTCAACTAAATAAACAAAAGATAGACTACCTTATGAATCGTGCAGGTGGACTAAACCATTTAGCTTTTAGCAAGGGAGAGTGAGAGTGACCTTAGACCAGTGTTTCTCAAACTTTTTTTCTGGGGACCCACTTTTTAAAAATGACAGACTATCGCGACCCAACTCGTGACTGTGGTAGTTAACAAACTAGACAGTTTTCACTATGTTTTGTATACAAAATCCAGTCAGTCAAACTTTACATTTCGTCTTACATTCATTTTGACATTTTAAAATATGACAAGTTAAAATATTCAGGTAAAATAAATATATGGTGGAAATAAGTATTGAACGCTTAATTTGTTTTGTAAACTTCCAGTGAGTATATTCGAAATTTTCACCACACATTTTATTAACACACAAATAAAAAATCCAAACATGCGAGTTATGTGTAATAAAGTGGAATGACACAGGGAAAAAAGTATTGAACGTTCCTACTGAAATTTCTTCAATACTTTGTGGAAGCCTTTGTAATGACAGCTTCAAGACATTTCCTGTATGACAAAACTTATTAGTCGCAGTATCAGGTGTGATTTTGGCCCATTGTTCTAAACAGATTCCAGGTCCCTCTTGTGAATCCTGATCTTTAGTTACTTCCAGAACTGTTTCATTGAATTGAATTGAATTGGCTGCCTTCAAGTCTTTTTGGAGCTTTCTCCGAGTGGTCCTTGGCTCTTGGAATTGACTATCTTTCTGACTCCCTGGTCAGAAATATTGCGAGGAGATCCTGTGCCGGTTTGTGATGCAGTGATGTTTCTTCCACCTGCAGATAATGGCTTCCATGCTGCTTACTGGAAGATTCTGAAGTTTTGAAATGCATCTGTAACCAGTTTCATTGATATGTTTTGCAACAATAAGGTTGCAAAGGTCCAGGTCCAAGGTGCAAAGGCTTTTTGCTTTTATCCATCATGAAATGTTTCTTGTGTGACACCTTGGTAATGAAAAACCTTTTTATAGCCCATCGATATGTAGGCTACTAACCAAGCTTATATTAATTTGCACAGATAGAAAGGATAACTACTCTTTAACTACTTACAGACTCCAGCTCGTTCCTTCCCTTTCCTTGCCTTAGTGCTTTTTTTTAGCGTGTTCAATACTTTTTCCCTGTGTTATTCCACTTCATTGACTCTACTTATGGAGTTGTTTGGATTTTTTATGTGTGGATTACCTGAGTTATTACTAATGCCTGGTGAAAATGTTGTGCCCCCTGTATTCCACTTTTCAAGGGCCCTCTCCTCCATTGGGGCCCTATACTTCCCACTTTCCCCCACCAGTTCGACACCCTTTAATCTGCTGAACCTTCTGCTCGTTTCCAAATATAAAAAAAAAACTCTCTGCAACTTAACATTGGCCTGCCTGCCTCAGCTGCCTATGAGGGGCTTTTCAGTTGTTCTGGATTACTGTTCACTGCAAAGCGACCCAAGGATGAGTGCAACTAACTTTGAAAATCAACTACTGCTCAAACTTAAAGGAGAACTCCGGTGATTTTTCACATAGATCTCCATTTCTCAACGTCCTTATCAGGCAAGTACCTCCACTCGGCGGCCATATTGCAACACTTTTTGGGCACTTATCGTGCATCTATTTCGGCAGAAATGCGTGTGCATTTCTTCAAGGCTTCACGACACCAATCTTGCTCCAGCAGCGAGATCACAAAAGAGGATTGGCACGATGTCTTCACAGCACACCACTTGATTGGCTCAATGTATTTTACAACACACCACATGATTGGCTCAATGTATTCACATATGTCGAAGTTTTGCCGTGGAAGGGTTGTGATATGTGTAGACAACGTTACAAACTAACCCCATGCATTATGGAGGATTTTTTGAGTGCTGTATCTCCTCATTAGAAAGTCTCTGGTAAAACTAGTTGTTCTGGTACCCACCAACCCCCCCAAAAAGTAACTAAGTAACTTTTACTTAAAGTACATTTTAAATGAACTACTTTTTACTTTTACTTGAGTACATTTTCAGATCGGTATTTTAACATGTACTTGAATAATATTTCATCAAGGTATTGGTACTTTTACTTGAGTAAAATATTTTCGTACTTTTTCCACCTCTGGCTACAAGACACTCATAGCAGCAAAATTATATTGTTTTTCCAAATTGCGGTGTCCACTGTAAGGATGAGTACTAATTTGACTGATGGCATTTCACTATGTTGGGCCACAGATTTGCCTGCAAACAATTTATTAGGCTGTCTGCCAGTGGCGACTCATAAGGGAAGCCAAGGTCATGGTTAATGATTACAATAAATGGTGACGAGAAGAATCGTCACATAGGCTACATTAGTAAATTGCTGCAGTTAAATATTTTACGTTTTTATTAGGGCTGTCAAAGAATTAAAAAAAATAACTAATTTCTCATATTTTGAAATGAATTCATCTAGATTAATTGTGATTAAAGCTTCTTATATGGCATATTAAATACAGCATAAATCACAAAATTACTGAGTAACCACAAAGGTAAAAGTAAAACACTTCTATTTATTTAAAGGATAATACTGTTTAACCCTCTAGGCGCCACGGTCGACTTTAGTCAACAAGATGCGGTACTGAATAAAACGGCCGATTTAGTCAAATAGGGTGTCATATTTCGTTCGGCCTCCACTCCCCTAGATGGCAGACATGTCATACGTCATCCCAGAGTCGAAAAAAGGGCAGGGTTTAAACAAAACTTTCTAGCTACAGCGCATTGAATCAGTGCCTGAAATACCGGAGCTAGTGTTCGTGTGAGCCACTTTGTCAGAGCGATATTGTCAACGTCAGCGAGTATTTGCATTAGATTATCGTCTAATGGCATCAAAAAAGTTTACCCGAAATGAAGTGTTGGGTCTTCTATTCGCGGACCCTGATTCTGAAGGGGAATATCTGCCTTCAGAAAATGACGGTGATTCGTTTAGTGAGGCTTCAGATGCGTCCCTGCCTTGCAATGATGCAGCTGGACAAAGTGAGAGTTTACTCCATAGTTTAGCTTACACCAAGCACAAACGTTGAATCGTTTGCCCAATGTCACTGGTGGGAATAATGTTTCACGGGTTCGGAGTGTTCATCGGGAGGTTAGCAGGGTGTTAGTGGTGTGGCGATCGAGGCTGGAGGTAGCCTAATGTCCATAGCGCTAGCTTCTGTCTTTTGAACGTGTGCCTCTCCGCAATCGCGGCGACAGTAACGTGGTGGAGCCTTTGTCTAATGCCACTGGGTATGTTAGACGAGGTCGAAGTGCATAGGACAGTTAGGGGGGAACGTAGAGGCAGTGTGGGGAGTCGCAATGAGAATGACAGTAGGCCTAGCCCGAGCTGCGCAAATTCTCTCCACTCGACGCGAGCGCGAGGCAGATCTGGCCATGCTGCTCGCAACAGGAGCAGAGGTGGTGACACGGGGCAGGAGAGCCATTAGGCCATGCATAGTCTATCACAAGATGATGGGAATGCCGGCCCTGTATGGATAGGATATGGATAGTCATTATCTCTACAGCAAAAGGCCTGCTACATAAAAAAAAAAAAAATTGTCAGCCATTTATTAGTAATGATTTACACTGATGATTATCTATTTCCCTGACCATTTAGGACATATATGTGTTCTTTTTTGTGTGTTCATGTCCTTGTGATGTGTGTGTCTTTGTCAGCTAAGAAAAAAACCAACAACAAAAAACAACAAAAACAACAAAAAGAAAACAAATACTAACATTGTCTCTTGTCTTGTCTCGTCATCTCACTCCTGATCTGTGCCTTGCCGTGGCAAGTAAGCTTTTGAACTAAACAGGTCTTGTCTACTTGTGTTTGTGTGTCATCTGAATAATATATATGTGCCCCATACATGGAATCAGAGTGCCTACTGTATGTAGTAAATGGAAAATCTCTACAGCAAAAGGCGCCTACCGCTACATGCATTTGGTTTGTTTCTGCCATTTATTAGTAATGATTTACATAGTTTGTTTACTACTTAGTATTTACCTGAGCATTCAGTATTGTGCAATATAGCATACAGAAGGTGAGGTACATTTTGGGGGGAAAGAAGTGGTGCATTTTATCATTCAAACATGCGACTTTTCATGAAAATTCTATAATCCAAGATGGCCGCCACCATATGACGTCATAATATGCAAATTAGATATAAACATTTAATCCCTACATAAACTTTGGGTCATCCTTAATATTTCTCTAATTTACAGAAAGTCTCTATCTTTTATCACTTTTAAGATATAGCCTTTTGAAATGAAGATGTCAAAATCGAACGTTTCGAAAAAAAAACCTCTGGCGCCTAAAGGGTTAACTCATTTGTAAAAGGTGCACTGTCACTTTAAGCCCATTGTGTGCCACTGTCCACACGTTCTCCTAATGATGTTTTTTTACCAGCTCCATTCAAATATAGCTATGGCTAGCCTAGTCCACAAACTCTAACATTGTTTGTGCCACATGTATAGCACAATATTAACAACGATACGCATGATATTAAGTTGGCACAAACAGCTTTCATTCCTTTGGAAATAAAAGCATGTAATGACATGATGCTTGCTAGACATTTTCTGTTTGCAATTAAAAGTGAATTATGAGCCTGGTATAGCCAGTAGCCACCTAGCTACGTGGAATGCGTTTCAATCGGCATAATATCATGTGCTTCATGTAAACGAATTATTGAAGACTTCAAGACTCACCAGTTCCATTACACAAAAGCAAAGACAACTCTTCATATTCTTGTCCATTTGCAGCCTGTCAAAGTGCCCTGGCTCTCACAGTTTATAACAGTAGTGAGTACCGGATAAATGCGCAATTTCCTCTAATCTCGTCTTTGTTTCCTTCATGATTTCCCTTCATAGGCCCACGTTTCTCTCCCTTTCGTGCGCGCTGAGACGCGTTCTCAATTAAATGGAGTAGGCCGCTAGCATACGTTCAAGTTGGATCATCCTTATGTAACATGCTGTTGATACATTTTGACATTGTAAACGTTCTCTAACAAAAATGCAAATCAGTTTGCAGTAAAGCTAATATTTATTTATTATTGGTCCTTTCTCTGTGTCTTGGTGCCCTACACACAGTGTGTGATGCGTGGTGGTAACAGCAGCACTGATCACTGTGCTCTGTGTGTTTGTGTCCACTATGTGTATTTTGTTTTTTTCGTTGTAAGGTGAAAGCATCTCTGGGGTGACTGGTCCACGATCAGGAAATTCATTTTTTGACTCGAGACCTGTCAAGTCATTAGTTAAAGAGGCAAAGTCCGAGTCAAGTCTCGAGTGAAAAGTCCAAGTCGAGTCGCAAGTCATGCCGAATTTTATCAAGTCGAGTATGAAGTCATTAAAATCATGACTCGAGTCTGACTCGAGTCCAAGTCATGTGACTCGAGTCCACATGTCTGGATTATACCTAGGATTTAGCACTGTATCTGTCAACATTTAAGCTACAGAGCTACAGCTACAACAATAGCATAACATTTAAGCTAACATTAAAAACAAGATGTAATACGGTCCTGGAGCTACTGTAACTACTGATTTCTGACATTGAATGCATTGAGAAAAATAACAACATTGTCTGATTTTTGGCCCTTTCACTCTGTCTGACTAACAACACGCTGGTTTAAGCAAAGGATATGAGATCCTTACTGTCACACATGTATAACCCGTTAAGCTAACATCTAAACAACAATGTCAAAGTAAACAGACATATGTACGTTCCTAGATCAATACCTGCACTGCAACTGAGCAGGTATTGTTCTGGAAGGGGAAGTCTGAAGCTTAGGGCCCCTTTGTTTGCATGGCTGCCTCCCGGAGGACCTCTCTGAAAACTAGCCTGTCTACATTTTATCCCCTCAGTCCACCTTTGGTCGATCAGTCATTATTGTTTCATTCCCCCATAGCCTGTCTGGGACACATCTGTGCCTGAAGGGGCCCAGTCTTAGGGATCTGTGTGACTGGAGATTCCTCGCATTATTTACCTGACCCGAGATACTCAGCTGGGTCACACAATGTGTGTCGCGACAGGTTTCGTTCTACTGAAATATTCGCTCGAGGGAGAAAGGAGAGGCTGTGTGTGTGTGTGTGTGTGTGTGTGTGTGTGATGATGCCTCAACACTAATCCAGGGCAGGGGCGCCTAAAGGAATTAATGCTATGGTACGCAAAAAAAAAAAAAAAACGTTCGCGCGTGGACAGTATTTTACCTTTAGGTTCGTGCATACATAGCATAACAACATCCACATGCAATAATGCAACAACAATGTCTACAATTACCTATTCATTTGGGCAACTTTATACATCCCTATACAGGCTAAAGCTACCTTTAGTTGTGTTGTAGCGTACTGTAACGTCTAAACAGCTGTAATGCAGTCTTTCTAAAAAGCACACCAATTGCTTAGCCAACCTTGTTCTTGCCCATCTTGTATAGCTCCTCTAGCTTTGCTGCCTCCATCCTTTCCGTTTTCGTTGTTTAAACTTGTGATATCCATGATGAGTATTGAGTTAGTGAATTAGCTCAACATTGTGTGCTGATAACCATATAGAAAGCCGAGTAAAAGAAAACAAGTAGCCTATGCGTGCCTGCGTGCGTATTCTCTCCTGCTCAAACATGTGTGCGCGTTAATTTTGAAGTGTTCACTAACTTTACTTAATAGATAATCGTAAATAGCCTGATGGCATGCAACTAATGGGATACTGTGCATAGTTGGAAAGGTATGGTAGGCCAATATGGTGTGAATATACACACACACAAGGTAAATTTTCTCTCGTTGTTGAGTGACGGTACGCACAGTGCGTACGGACGTACACCTGCAGGCGCGCCTGATCCAGGGTAGCAATTACCCTTTAGCACTTGCTCTCCCCTTCCTCATTTTCTGCATAAAAGCACCAAGTATTTTTGCGGTAGTGTGTATGGGGGTGCCGGTGGGACCGGGGTACGCATCTCTACTGCCTCAATGGGGCTTTCAGCCGGCCGTGGCTTCAGTCTGTCGGACGCTCTTGACGTGACCGCTGACGAGAGATGAGCTCATTTCATCAGTTTTTGGAATATCCAGGGACTTTACTCCTCTACCTTTGGTTGTAAGACCACTCAACCTGAGTTTTTGAAAAGTATTGAAAATGTTGATATACTTATTCTTACTGAAACATGGTGCCGCACAGAAACACCCACCCACTGTCCCAAGGGATATAATGAAATTGTAATTCCCCCCTAAAAAACAGTAATATACGTCATGGCAGGAGTTCTGGTGGAATTTTGGTGTGGTACAAAGAAAAGCTCACTAAACACATTTCTATAGTGCAATTAGGCAAATCACACTGTTGGCTAAAACTACAAAGTAGCACGGGTATATCTGTAAATGACATATACTTATGTGCCATATATGTCCCCCCAATAGAATCCCCCTACTATGAGGAAGAATACATGGACAACCTTTACACAGATATCAGCCATGTCCAGGCCCAGGGGAATGTGCTGCTGTGTGGGGACCTAAATGCCAGAACCGGGTCTGAAATAGACTATGTAGACCCACAAGGTAACAACCATGTGTTTGATCAAAGCCAATTGTACTTCACACCAAATTTACCCATGAGACACAGCCTTGACTATACTGTCAACAAAAATGGAAAAGAGCTAGTGCACCTCTGTCGAGCCTTAGGTCTGTACATTCTTAATGGCAGGATCAGAGGGGACTCTTTAGGGAGGTTCACGTATTGTTCAGCTCTTGGACCTAGTGTAGTTGACTATGCAATCACTGACATGGACCCCACCTCCTTCAAAGCATTCACTGTCAGGCAGCAAACTCCACTATCAGACCATAACCAGACTAACATCTTCCTTAAAATCATAAAGCAGCCAAAAATTGAGTCCAGTAAACTATTCAAACTAAACAAAAGATATAGATGGACTCATGACAGCCCAGGACATTTTATTAACGCTTTAAACTCCCCAGAATTAAAAGAATGCATTGAATGTTACAATTCAAAACCATTTGAAATCAGCAAAGCTGGTGTTAATAAAGCCACTGATGAATTAAATGAAATATTTCTAAAAGCAGCAGATGTAGATGGAATGCAAACATCTCACAAAAGAAAAACAAATAACAAAAGAGAAGAAAAATGGTTTGATGATGAATGTAAACAACTCAGGAAAAAACTGAGACATCTATCAAACCTTAAACACCACCAACCCGAGCATGCATGTATTCGACAAGACTACCATGGAACACTAAAGCACTACAAATGGCTGCACTCCAGCACTACAAAAGACAGAAAAAAATTAACCACACTAACAAAACCCTCAATAAAATTGAGGAATCAATTAAGAACAATCAGTTCTGGGAAATGTAGAACAATCTGAATAAATCTAAACCACAAAACCTACCCATTCAAAATGGAGAAATCTGGAAAAAACATTTTGAAAATTTATCCAAAGACATTACGCCCCAAGAATTAAATTCTAATTACAAAACGATCATGACAAAATTACAATCTCTTGAAAAGGCAGTCAAGGACAACCAAAATCCACTTGATTTCCCAATTACTCAAATTGAACTTGAATCCAAAATGAAAAAGCTGAAAAATAAAAAATCCTGCGGCCCTGATAATATTAGAGGGGAAATGATTAAAAACAGCACCCCTGAGCTGCAAAGAGCAATGCTCAAACTATTCAACCTCACCTTAAGTTCGGGCTATTTTCCTGACATCTGGAGCCAAGGGTTTATTACACCCATATACAAGAGTGGAGATAAATTGGACACTAATAATTTCAGAGGCATTTGTGTGAACAGTAGTCTGGGGAAGTTGTTTAACACTATTCACAATGATCGAATTGTAACCTTCCTTATGGAGCACAACGTCCTGAGCAAAAATCAAATCGGATTTCTCCCAAATTACCGCACTACTGACCACATTTACAGCCTCCACACCCTAATAACTAAACATGTAAACCAAACAAAAAAAGGAAAAATATTTGCTTGTTTTGTTTATTTCAAAAAAGCATTTGATTCAATTTGGCATGAGGGATTATATTATAAACTTTTACAAAGTGATGTAGGGGGTAAAGTATAACAGTTAATAAAGACAATGTATTCTGAAAACAAAAACACTGTGAAAATTGGCGACAGAATTACAGAATCCTTCACTCAAAAAAGAGGAGTAAGGCAGGGCTGTAGCCTCAGTCCAACACTGTTCAATATTTACATCAATGAGTTAGCGGTGCAGTTGGACCAGTCTACAGCTCCTGGCCTTGCTCTACATGAGAAAGAAATCAAATTCCTCCTCTATGCGGATGACCTGGTGCTGGTGTCTCCCACTGCACAGGGGCTACAGCAGCAGCTGGACCTGCTAGAGAAATACTGTCAGCACTGGGCCCTGACAGTAAATCTAAAAAAGACAAATATCATGATTTTCCTAAAGAAGCCCAGATGTCAGGAACACAGATACCATTTCAATCTAGGCAGCAGATGCAGATGCCTAGAACACACGATGCAGCACTCTTACCTTGGCTTCATTATGACTGCATCAGGGAGTTTCAGCATAGCAGTGAATGCACTAAAAGAAAAAGCTCGCAGAGCCCTATATGCAATAAAAAGAAATGTCTGGAACATAAACATACCTATTAAAATTTGGTGCAAAATATTTGACTGTGTAATCCAGCCCATTGCGCTGTACGGAAGTGAGGTATGGGGTCCACTCAGTGAGCATAGCTACACTAGATGGGACAAACATCCTATAGAAAGCCTACTGCCGATTGATCTTAAAAATCCAAAAGAAAACACCAAACAATGCATACAGGGCAGAACTAGGCAGATTCCCATTGGCCATCAACATGCAAAAAAGAGCCCTCAAATTCTGGATGCATCTCCAAACAAGTCCCACTGACACACTGCATTTTAATGCAGTAAAAACTCAAGATCTGAACCCTGAAAAGAGTCCTCTGAGTCAGCTTGTACTGAGACTAACTAATCTCCCCCTAATAAACATTAATAACTTCTCTCAGACAAGTGCTGCTTTCAAACTGAACACCAATAAGATCATTCAAGAATCTAAAGAAAAATATTTGGAACATTGGCAAAAGGAGACAAAAAACCAAAGCAAGTTAGAATGTTACCGGTCAATAAAATCTGAATACCAATTGGAAGAATATCTCTTTACTGTTAGAGATATAAAGCAGAGACAGATCCTGACCAAATACAGACTCAGTGACCACAGTCTAGCCATAGAAAAGGGCAGACTGAGAAAATCCTGGTTGCCAAGAGAGCAAAGAATATGTGGTCACTGCATAACAGGTGAGGTTGAGACTGAGGTGCACTTTCTTCTTCACTGTGAGAAATATACAACTATACGTAAGTCATACTTTGACAGGCTTACAAGCCTAATCCCAGGGTTCAGAAATCTAGAACAACAAGAAATAATGGCAGTCTTACTCGGACAGCATGGACAGACAGCAAATCTTGCTGCCAAATACGTCACCGAATGCCATAAGGCAAGGGACAGTGGTTAAATAATAAAATAATTAAATAATCATTACTTTTATATGGCACCTATCCATATAATTACACAGACAAACACCATACATACACGCAGCCACGCACACACACACGCACGCATGCACGCACACATGCACACACACGCACACACACACACACACCAGCTTGTTTGTTAATCTTGGATGTGTATCTATTTGCTATGTACTGTATTCCAAGCATTCTCTATGTAAATGTATGTCTAAATGTATGTTCTGCTTTGGCAATGCAAAAATATTTGTCATGCTAATAAAGCTCACTTGAATTGAATTGAGAGAGAGAGAAAGAGAGAGAGAGAGAGAGAGAGAGAAAGAAAGAGAAAGTGTGTCTCTGTGTGTGTAAAAGATCTGGTCAGACTGGTTTACGCAGAGTCTTGCCACACCTGCCTTTATTCTTTGTGTGGGTGTGATCATGAGTGATAATCTGTGCTAAAGGTGTGTGTATAAGTATAAGTATAAGTAGATATACTTTTTTGATCCCGCGAGGGAAATTTGGTCTCTGCATTTAACCCAATCGGTGAATTAGTGAAGCACACACTAATCCCGGTGCAGTGAGCTGCCTGCTTCAACGGCGGCGCTCGGGGAGCAGTGAGGGGTTA
This sequence comes from Alosa sapidissima, assembly GCF_018492685.1. Classification (NCBI taxonomy): domain Eukaryota; kingdom Metazoa; phylum Chordata; class Actinopteri; order Clupeiformes; family Clupeidae; genus Alosa; species Alosa sapidissima. Next base: position 36,130,227 of record NC_055959.1, on the reverse strand, counting down.
GGTGCCTTGCTCAAGGGCACTTCAGCCGCGGCCGACTGGTCGGGGCTCAAACCAGCAACCCTCCGGGTGTGGGTGTGTGTGTGTGACAATATATGCCAGTATTTACTTGCTTTCCCTGGATAAAAGCATGGGTGTGTCTTTGTGCGATCTATATGTGTGCGTGCCCCCCCCCCCCCCCCCCCCCCCAACACACACACACTACCACACCTCCACCCCACATCCCTCCTCTCCAGGGCTATAAAAGGCGGACTGAATCTTCCCCTCTCCACTTACTCCCTCCTCTCAGTAGTCAGGGCCGCTCTCTCTAACACACCCACCTGCACGTATACAGACAGGCAAGCAGACATGTATTACTCCAGCTCTTCCTCCGGGGGCTCCATGAGGGCCGGCGGTTCCATGGGCGGCTCTCGCCTCTCCATGTCCTCGGTTGGCGGCGGCAGCTACGGCCGCACCAGCGCCATGCGTGCCGGCAGCGTGTACGGGGGTGCAGGAGGGTCCGGCGTGCGCATCTCCAGCGCGTCCAGCTCCTTCTCCGCAGGCGGCGGTGGCGGCGGCTACGGGGGCGGCTTCCAGCTCTCCGACGGCGTGAGCGTCAACGAGAAGGCAACCATGCAGAACCTCAACGACCGCCTGGCCTCCTACCTGGAGAAGGTGCGCTCCCTAGAGAAGGCCAACGCCGAGCTGGAGCTGAAGATCAGAAAGTTCCTGGAGAGCAAGACATCCCCCACTGCCCGTGACTACACTGCCTTCCATGTCACCATCAGCGACCTCCAGGCCAAGGTACGTTTGCATGTTCATGGCCGCTGTTTGGTTTCACACATTAGTGTGTCATACAGTCAACAACCTGCATGACATGTCTGTTAATGCATGCAAGTGCCCACTACAATAAATGTACTTTTAATAATAGTTTTTAGTCTTAAAGTTTAATATTAGAATGGAAATGAAATCATATGTGCTGACTAAACTAAAGAGTAGTCCATTCGTTGCTGTTATCAAGTGTACTTTATTTTAGTCAAAAGAAGATGATGTTTATCATTAGATGCATGGAATGCATTGAATATTCAAATATATTCAATATATACTTGAGCCCATGTGCTGCTCTGTGTTATTGCACAACAGGAGTAATGTCCCTGAGCATGTCAAACAACTCTAATCCTTAAACAAAGACATTTGTATTAATGGTCTCTCTTTTTCGTCCGTGCAGATTCAGGATGCCACCCGTGTCAATGGAGGTATCTACCTCAGCATTGACAACGCCAAGCTCGCTGCTGATGACTTCAGAGTCAAGTAAGTATTCTATATTCCAGAATTTAAAATTCCATATTCCATTCCGGATTTAGGGACAAGTTTGGTTAATTAAAGCATAATTAGAAACAGCTGCATTCCTTAACTTCCATCAGTTAATCCTAAACGTCACACAATGGCAACACACGTTGTTAGGTTTGGGCTTTTCTGTCTTTATCCTGACCAGATTCGAGGACTTTTCCTGAACAATGAATGACACAAATAACAAGATTTTATCATGTCCATTCATAAATTAATGGGATGGTTTTGGTTGTGATCAGATATGAGAACGAGCTCGCCATGAGGCAATCAGTGGAGGCTGACATCGCCAACCTGAGGAAAGTCCTGGATGAGCTGACCATGGCCCGCTCCGACCTGGAGATGCAGATCGAGGGCCTGAGGGAGGAACTCATCTTCCTCAAGAAGAACCACGAGGAGGTGAGAACATGTCATAGAGACACAGTTAAAACATGTCATAGAGACACAGTTAGAACATGTCATAGAGACACAGTTAGAACGAGACACAGTTAGAACATGTCATAGAGACACAGTTAGATATGACACAGTTAAAACGTGTCATAGAGACACAGTTAGAACGTGTCATAGAGACACAGTTAAAACATGTCATAGAGACACAGTTAGAACATGTCATAGAGACACAGTTAGAACATGTCATAGAGACACAGTTAGAACTATAGGTCTCTATAGGCAATGGCATGCCCTCCACAGTAACATGTAACTGTTCCCTGAATATCACAGTATATTATGACTGCCTATAAGTATGTGTAACTCACTAATGCTCTTTTGTCTCGTTCTCTTCTCAGGAGCTCCTGGCCATGCGTGCACAGATGACGGGACAGGTTCACGTGGAGGTTGATGCCGCACCACAGGAGGACCTGTCCAAGGTCATGGCCGAGATCCGTGAACACTACGAGACCGTCGCTGCCAAGAACAACAGAGAGCTGGAATCGTGGTTCCAGAGCAAGGTACACCGGATAGTACTCTGTTAGTCTGAACATCCGGTATAAGATATCAATGTATACGTTCACTATCTTTTGATATTAATTGCCTAAATGTGGTAATTGACATGCTACGCATGCTGTGTTCAAACAGACAGAGGCTCTGAACAAGGAAGTCGCCGTCAGCACAGAGGTACTGCAGACGTCACGGTCGGAAATCAACGAAGTCAAACGCACACTGCAGGGGCTCGAAATTGAGCTTCAGTCTCAGCTCAGCATGGTAAGCAATTAGGATGATAGGCTAGCATACAACAACTACCATGTGAAGTAACAACAAGCTTTGGATAGTGGTTTAAAATTGCTTGTATGCTCATAAACAATAATAAAAAGGCAGCATTCAACAAGTCAAAGTATTATAAACACAATCTCTAAAGTACCTAAAATCAATAATCAGCTAATCTGAGCTAACCTCTGATCACTCTTGTCTTTTGCTCTCCCCAGAAAGCGTCGCTGGAAGGCACTCTGGCAGACACACAGGCGCGCTACTCGTCCATGCTCTCGGGCTACCAGATGCAGGTGAGCAGCCTGGAGGAACAGCTCACACAGCTGCGTGCTGACCTCGAGCGCCAGGGCTACGAATACAAGATGCTCCTGGACATCAAGACCAGACTGGAGATGGAGATCGCCGAGTACAGAAGACTCCTGGACGGAGAAGCTGTCAGGTGAGGGGAAAAGACCGCGAGCAAGGGAAATTAGCAAGATTGTCCATTTAATCTATAGTTCATGGGTCAGTTGTACAAACTGTGAAACCCTTTCACAAAAAGCCCTCTTATTACTGATAGAATAACACTTACACTACCGAAAAGAGTTGTGTTGTTTCTGTAGAGTGACTTGAGATAATGTGCACTGTTAATGTTGCTTTAAATACATCAAAAGTTAATTTGAATTGAACTGCTCCAATAATGAATCCTCCGGTCAGGCGCGCCTGCAGGTGTACGTCCGTACGCACGGTGCGTACCATCACTCAACAACGAGAGAAAATGTACCGTTTGTGTGTGTATATTCACACCAAATTGGCCTACCATACCTTTCCAACTATGCACAGTATCCCATTAGTTGCATGCCATCAGGCTATTTACAATTTTCTATTAAGTAAAGTTAGTGAACACTTCAAAATTAACGCGCACACATGTTTGAGCAGGAGAGAATACGCACGCAGGCACGCATAGGCTACTTGTTTTCTTTTACTCGGCTTTCTATATGGTTATCAGCACACAATTTTGAGCTAATTCACTAACTCAATACTCATCATGGATACCACAAGTTTAAACAACGAAAACAGAAAGGATGGAGGCAGCAAAGCTAGAGGAGCTATTCAAGATGGGCAAGAACAAGGTTGGCTAAGCAATTGGTGTGCTTGTCAGAACGACTGCATTACAGCTGTTTAAAGCCAGACGTTACAGTACGCTACAACACAACTAAAGGTAGCTTTAGCCTGTATAGGGATGTATAAAGTTGCCCAAATGAATAGGTAATTGTAGACGTTGTTGTTGCATTATTGCATGTGGATGTTGTTATGCTATGTATGCACGAACCTAAAGGAAAAATACTGTCCACGCGTAAACGTTTTTTGTTTTTTTTTTCGGGGGGATGGGTGTGCGTACCATAGCATTACCATAGTGTGCGTACCATAGCATTAATTCCTGCAGGCGCCCCTGCCTCCGGTAATTCTAACGCCCAGTTGACTCTTGAAACTAAACCATAATTTGTTTGTCTGCCCTTTAGCACTACCTCCAGCTCGTCCTCATCGACCACAACACGCAAGGTGGTGACCATCGTGGAGGAGGTTGTGGACGGCAAGGTGGTCAGCTCGTCCAGCTCCTCCCAGGCCACGTCTGCGACTCACTGAGAGGCATTAACACACTGCAACAGCAGAGCACTGGAAATAAGCCCAACAAAGTAGAGCCTCTCAAAGCACAAGACCTGAGAGAAAAGAGAAAAAACAATAAAAAGTGCCCTGTGGTGTTCAGTATTAAAATGTTGTTTGGTGGTTTTTTATTCCTAATCAGTTGGGTAACGAACTGGTTGAATATTTTGCGGCAGAAACGAGCATAATGTAACAAGGAAAGAACTAAATAGAAAGATAGAGACAGAAATTTAACAATACAAACCCTGATGGCAAAAGCTCATCTGTTCATGTTGAAACTAATATGAGCTTGACCATTATCATTTAAGAAAGACATGTTTTAATGATTTTGCAACACATTGAATTATTAATACCTTATAAGTTACCCATACAGTCATTAAACATTTACATTTATTCATTTGGCAGATGAGTTTATCCAAGCAACTTACAACAGTTGAGCAACACAGCTATAGCTACAGCAATAGAATAACATTTAAGCTACAGTGCAGAGGAGATTATATCTAGGACTTACCACTGTGTCTGTCAATACATTTAAGCAACAATAACGTTTAAGATACAGAGCTACAGCTACAGCAGTAGAATAAAATTGAAGCAAGAGTGCAGAGGAGATTATTACCTAGGATTTAGCACTGTATCTGTCAACATTTAAGCTACAGAGCTACAGCTACAACAATAGCATAACATTTAAGCTAACATTAAACACAAGATGTAATACGGTCCTGGAGCTACTGTAACTACTGATTTCTGACATTGAATGCATTGAGAAAAATAACATTGTCTGATTTTTGGCCCTTTCACTCTGTCTGACTAACAACACGCTGGTTTAAGCAAAGGATGTGAGAGCATCCTTACTGTCACACATGTATATTAACCCGTTAAGCTAACATCTAAACAATAATGTCACAGTAAACAGACATATGTACGTTCCTAGATCAATATCTGCACTGCAACTGACCAGGTATTGTTCTGGAAGGGGAAGTCTGAAGCTTAGGGCCCCTTTGTTTGCATGGCTGCCTCCCGGAGGACCTCTCTGAAAACTATCCTGTCTACATTTTATCCCCTCAGTACACTTTTGGTCGATCAGTCATTATTGTTTCATTCCCTCATAGCCTGTCTGGGACACATCTGTGCCTGAAGGGGCCCAGTCTTAGGGATCTGTGTGACTGGAGATTCCTCGCATTATTTACCTGACCCGAGATACTCAGCTGGGTCACACAATGTGTGTCGCGACAGGTTTCATTCTACTGAAATATTCGCTCGAGGGAGAAAGGAGAGGCTGTGTGTGTGTGTGTGTGTGTGTGTGTGATGATGCCTCAACACTAATCCAGGGTAGCAATTACCCTTTAGCACTTGCTCTCCCCTCCCTCATTTTCTGCATAAAAGCACCAAGTATTTTTGCGGGGTTTCACTCAGCACTTATTCCCAGACCAGCAGGATAGCACCAGCCCAAAGAGGCTCCACAACAACAATGGCAAATTCCTTTTCCAGCCGCAGCTTCCTAGCCTCCTCAGCTGGATCTCTGAAGAGCAGACACGCCTCCGGCATCAGGGCCGGTAGTGTGTATGGGGGTGCCGGTGGGACTAGGGTACGCATCTCTACTGCCTCAATGGGGCTTTCAGCCGGCCGTGGCTTCAGTCTGTCGGACGCTCTTGACGTGACCGCTGACGAGAAGGGCACCATGCAGAACCTTAACGACCGCCTGGCCTCCTACCTGGACATGGTGCGCTCCCTGGAGAAGGCCAACACTAAGCTGGAGGAGAAGATCAAGCATTTTCTGGACAACAAGGCCTTGCCCATCACACACGATTACAAAGCTCAATTTGCCCAAATTAGTGACCTGAAGGCCAAGGTGAGCCCAAGAGTATGCACACTCGCAAACACACACACACACACACACACACACACACTTACACACACACAGAGACATACGGTACAACACCTGCTTTATTCAAAGACATGTATAAACTAAATATATGAATGAAAATGTGAGACGATCAAAGACAAAATGCTGAAATAATGCCATTGTCATACCGGAAAATATAACCATAAATTACAGGTAGAGGTACAGTCTGGGGAGGTTTTTGCAATGGTTAGCTTTCTGCATGGTTTGCTTTTAGCTTGGTTAAACACACTCAAGTTAAGCAAGTAGATTTGAAGATTTGAACAGAGCCTAGATGGAAAAAGTCAGAGCTTACTGTATATGCAAAAAACATAAAAAGAATGAATTACTTTCAGGACATAGTCCTCTGTTCCCACCAACCGTATCGAATAGTTCCTCCAGTGTGCATCCACATTGTGTTATATTTTTCCTTTGCCAATATCCATCTTGGTTATTCAACTGCTCGACCACAGATTCATTCAGGGCAGGCATTATGTTTTGTCTAAAGTTCCCTTCTATTGCACCTCCCTCTTTTGATCTTCTTGAGATTTTTGGGATAGCACTTCTTTATTTCCAGGCTTCTCCTATGAGATTCGCCACATCAATAGGTGTTGTTCTACAATGCTTAAGGCCCTTGAAATCATATCCAAGTAATCCCAGTTGTGCTCTTATTCAGTACAATGTGAGAGGTGGCGTCAGATTACATCCCCCCCCCCCCCCCCCCCCCCCCTAAGGATGATGTAATGCACAGCACATTGTCAGCAGAGTAGGCCAACAAGAACAAAAGAGCCTCAAAAAATGTGAAATAAGTGATTAATGTGATCTGGTTGAGACTATGTTGTAAGAGCTCTCCATCTCTGGGTTCAGATTCGTGATGCCACCCATGTCAATGGAACAATCCTCCTCAGCATTGATAATGCCAAACTTGCCCTGGATGATTTCAAAATCAAGTAAGGATAAATTAAGTTGAATAAAGTATTGCATACTTGAATGTAGTTCATTTGTAGACTGTTTGACTCAATATGACTCAAGTTGATTGTTAAATCAATCGGACCACTTACAAATGGTTGGATAAGGTAAATAGGTGAATGGAATGTAAGGCATGACTAACAATATAATGAGCAACTATGTGAAAATGTCAGGAGCTGATAAGTGACACACATAAATAGTGATGCATAAATCTGCTGCCATTCTCGCACTCAGATTCCCTTCTGTGATCTCACAGGTATGAGAATGAAGTGATCCTGAGGCAGTCTGTGGAAGCAGACATCACTGGGCTGAGGAAGCTGATGGACACCCTAACGTTGACCTGAGCTGACCTGGAAATGGAGATCGAGACACTCCAGAATGAGCTGATCACAGTTAAGAGGAATCATGAGGAGGTAGGGTCCAAAATGGCTGCCTGGGGTTAACCAGAGACTTTCTAATGAGGAGACACCATAGACAGTAAAAGATATGGACAGAGTAATCACGTAGACGTCAGTCGAGACGGGTGAAGCAAATTTCATCCGTTTTCTATTGGTCGACGAGGCTTTCTGCGCAGGCTCAGGGGACGTAGATGTAACATAGGCACGTACTGTAGTCTGACTCGTGTAACTCTTGTGATTGCTGCACCGAGAGATTAGGTTAATGTAGCCCCTTACTTCGTTACCACCACATCTACATTTACTTTTCTTAAATGTCCTAGTTGTTCATAGATAAATGTGATTTCATATAAACAGCACTCACCACATTCATAGCCTACTGTCAATCCATTTGCTGAAATGTTGTGGTCCGATGCTTTCGTCCTTATCCAGAGAATGCGGTTATTTTGCTCCTGTGCGACGCTTTCACCCGCTCTGGTCGCATGCTCATTACGTAAATTACGTCACGTTAGCATTGATTTCGGAAAATTACTCAGCCGGTAAGTCAGTTACGAGGTTATGACGCCAATCACACAATGTTGTATTACTCCGAAAATAGAAAAAGTTCATATAAAGGCTTAAAACGTTTCAGCTGTAACGTTATTTGATGTCAAAGTGGCGCCAAATTGAATAGGGTTCAATGGAATGGCTAGGTGGAACTGGTCTACTATTTAGCCTCAGATCCGCCATAGTGTCTACGCTCTCCGAACATTCGCCTGCCCCCTTGGGAGACACAGCACTCAAAAAATCCTCCATAGAAATGCATGGGGTTAGTTTGTAACGCCAATATGGCAGTTGTCTACACATATTCCACCCCTTCCGCGGCAAAATGTTGACATTGTGAATACATTGAGCCAATCATGTGGTGTGTTGTGAAGACATCGTGCCAATCGTGTGTTGTGATCTCGGCGCTGGAGCAAGATTGGTGTCGTGAAGCCTTGCGCACACGCATTTCTGCCAAAATAGATGCCCGATAAGTGCCCAAAAAGCGTTGCAATATGGCCGCCGAGTAGAAGGACTTGCCTAAAAGGACTTTGGGTTAACCGAGTGGAACGCAGTTGTAAATCATTACAAAGTTGTAGATCTTTATACATGTAAAGAGAAGACTGCAGCATCAACCACATGAGTGGAGACACAAACAGCAGCACTTGGCCTCTCATCTGAATTAGACCTCTCACATTCACATAATATGATCTGAATACCCGGCCGGGCTGGCCCCTGATCAGTATCATATGATGTGAATACCTGGTCCATGATCAATATCATATGATATGAATACCTGGTCCATGATCAATATCATATGATGTGAATACCTGGTCCATGATCAATATCATATGATGTGAATACCTGGCCCCTCATCAATATCATATGATGTGAACACCTGGTTCTTTTAAACATCATGTGATGTGAATGCCGGTACCTGTTTCTGTATCTTTATCTTTTGTCAGTTTTTCCTCTATATATTTCTTACAGCATAATTTGTTTTCGAAGTCAGTACACTGGCATGAAATGTATGTATATTAATCTGAATGATGTTGAGGTTGTACTTTTCTCCCACCAGGACGTTATAGACATCCGTGCCCAGATGAGTGGCCAGGTCCATGTGGAGGTCGACGCAACACCACAGGAGGACCTGTCCAAAACCATGGCCGAAATCCGTAGACATTACGAGACCGTCGCCTCCAAGAACAAGAAAGAGCTTGAGTCCTGGTATCAGAGCAAGGTAAAATGTTGACAAGGAAAACCTCTTAAAGGTTATATCATGATGGGATGTGTGTTTGCAGGTGGTTGACTTGATTGTAGATCTCAATTCCTGAGGCACACTTGTTGTGAATAGGTTCTCCATAGTGTGTTACACTCTTAAAGCGAATGTGTTGAAAATAGCACAACTTGTGTTGTTTTTAACAGGCACTGAAAACAGTTTAAAAATGTATAGCAGGTAGCACAAAAGCACATTTGGTATCAAGGCTATCTGTTAAAAAGTGAGATGTGAAAGTAGGCAATTAGCCTATATAATATTAAATCTTCAAAAATGTCTGATAGCCTAACTTCAGGCACAGAAAATGTATTGCTTTAATGCCTGTAATAGCCTAACCTATGTGTGGTGCTATGAACTGCATGACACTACACTGCAAAAACTGCTTATCTAACAAAATCTAACCAAGTGTTATTAATCTTATATCAAGATAAAAAAAAAACTAGTTGGTATTGTTTTCAGTATAAAGAGACTTACCTAGCGCTTTTTTGTGAAATCATTTGACTTAATTTAAAAGAAATTTGACTTATTTTAAGACATCTCATCTTGAAAACAAGCAAATTTGTCTGCCAGTGTGTTAAGCAAATTTGTCTGCCAGTGCGTTGAGCAAATTTGTCTCAACTCCTTAAAATAAGTTAAAGTCTTCTTAAATTAAGTCAAAATGATCTTTTGAGAGGGCGCTAGGTAAGTCTTTTCATACTAAAAACAATACCAAATAGATTTTTTAATCTTAATATAAGATCAATAACACTTGGTTAGAATTCATTTTTTGCAGTGTAGGCTTAGATATTTTCTTAGTGTCTCTGGTATTCTATTTCACAGTGTTTCAGTAATTAAGCCTACTGTACATACAGTACTTGGAAAAGGCGGTTAATAGTGTTTGATATGAAAATCCATTTGATCAACTCCTAGGCCTAGCTTATTATACAGGGGAGACACTGATTCCTAAAGTCTGACTAAGGATCTGGGGATCACTGTGTGGCAGGTGACTTTCCAAGCCTATGGACTTTTACCGTATTTTCCGGACTTTAAGTCACACTTTTTTTCATAGTTTGGCTGGCCCTGCGACTTATAGTCAGGTGCGACTTATATATGAAAAAATTATATAATTGAACATGTTTTTAAATGTTAATTCATATTAACTGACATGAACCCTACATGAAACATTACTGTCTAGCCGCGAGAGAGCGCTCTCAAATGCACAAGTTCTGTGCACTTTCAGTCAGAGATTAGTGGTTGCACTATGCCTGAAACACACGTGCATACCTAAATCCTCAAATTATTCTGTTTGGGCCTCAGATTCGGACAAATAAAGGCCAGTAATAATTTTGTTTCAATTTAACTCATAAAAGAGCTCTTCTTAATATTTTATATTGTTGGTTGGTTTAATATTGTTGCCAATGAAAAGTCATTGTCTTACACTTCTCCAACACGTTGCTCTCAAGCTATCAGTTGCATGCCGCCCCCTTCTGAGCTTGCCAGAGGCTGAAGCAGTAACCTACATTTAAACACAATTGTTGCTGCCAGGAATCAGCCTATGAATTTTATAAAAAAGTAAATCATGCATGATTAAAAAATAACTAGGGTAAATTTAGGCTGAATAAGGTTTCCATTTCAGCACAACACACGTTACATGAATAAATGAAAGCCGATGCCTTATCTCGCAATAAGCGGATGGAAATCCCAACACCCTTACATGAAACTTAATAGTGAACAATCAAATACCCCGCAGATTTCAGTGGTCATCAGTCCCGATATTTAGCAATATAATCAAACAGTAAGCCATGCCCCAAATGAAGGTGCTGTGCTTTGCGCAGCCTAATAAAAAGACCCCAGCGATAATTTGAAGATTTACGATGGTCTGTCTCCTAAACATTCCTCACCCGTTATCTAGACATGCATGAAAACATTTGAAAACAAAACTCACTGCCACGTAGGCTAATATTTGATCGCTGTTTTGCTACTAATTATCTTTCACGTACTGAATATGCACACTAGAAAGTGAAAGTAGGCCTACTGTGCTCCGTGTCTGTATCTGTCTGTTCACGTCCGCAATCGATTATAACGTTCCCCAAATAGAGAACACATCCATGTTCTCTCGCGTTATAGGCTGTCATGCTTCTGTGTTTACAAAATTCCTGACGGTTCCTGATCGCTAAAGGTTTGGTTTCCTTTCCTGTCGATCGCGATTGATGTAGAAGCACCTCCTAGGCTGTAATTTGACTTCAGCGACGAGAGAGGAAGAGAGAGAGACACCCGCAAAGTGGTCCACGCGCGCGTGTGTGTCTCTGCCACGGGTTCAATTGAAGTCAGAGTTGGTCTGTCCAGTCAATAGTCCCGCATTCAGGCCGCTCCATTATTAGATTAATGTTATCAGAGAGCACTGTAACATGTGCGGGAATTTCTCTCATTATGATAGAGTTGTGGGACTTTTATTATTATGCTCAATACTTAACCTATGCGCAATACCCGCAATCCTGCGCTGAAATTTAGGCCCTGGTTTTAAATGCGCATCTTTTTTTCTCGCGCTCTCTAAGGTGGCCAGCCGAACAATTGTTCTGCTACCAGTTTGTGCCAATATATTGTCCAAAATGCTTGATTGCATTGCATTCTCCACATTTTTAGCTAAATTTTCATGTACCACATCAGCATTTTTGTTCAGTGAATCTTTTGTAAATTGCTTCACAATTAGTGCGGGCACTTGTCAGCAGCCTTCGGCTTACTATTCACTCCTTCGTCTTCATTAACATTCCCTGTAGAATTCTCAATATTTTTGGCCTCTATGTCCAGTTACATCTGTCTGTTCTTGGTCTTGGATTTTGTTAAATACATTTCTAAGTATCACCTGCTTGCTGCAGCTTTGGTCTGCACGTCCTATTAAAACCGGTCTGTGCAGTCTTTTTAAAACGCATCTTTTTCTCTCTCGTGGGCATTTAATCTGCTGCCGGCTTGTCACTCCACATTGCCCAAAATGCTTGATTGCATTGCATTCTCCACATTTATAGCTAAATTTTCATGTACCATATCAGCATTTTCGTTCAGTGAATCTTTTGTAAATTGCTTTACAATTAACTTCGGGCCTATAGATCTATGCCTGGCTTGCTTCGTCACGTCTTTTTAAAACCATCTTTTTCTCTCTCTGAGCATTTAATCTGCTGCCAGCTTTTGACTCCACATCGCCCAAAATGCTTGACTGCATTGTATTCTCCACATTTTAGCTAAATTTTGGTGTACCACATGGCATTTTCTTTCAGTGAATCTTTTGCTTTACAATTAGGCCTATCCGGCCCTTGGCTGCCTTCACTCCTTCTTCGTCTTCATTAACATTAATCTTTTTGGCCTAAATAGTCCAGTTACATAGTCTCTGTTTTTGGATTTTGTGAAATACATTTCTAAATAAATGCGACTTATATATGTTTTTTTCCTGTTCATGACTATTGACTATTCATTTTTTGACTAATATGCGACTTATACTCCGGAGCGACTTATAGTCCGGAAAATAGGTAATAATATTCAAAGAAAGATTAATTGGAACGATAAATACCATTATTAAACGGTTACCTAAAATTGAAAATAACATCAGAGTGAAAGAGACACTGTGGAGGGCCTATAGACAACAATATATGTCTATACAGTAGGTTCTCCATAATATGTTCATGACAACAATAAAGAGGTTCTCAGAATATGGCATTTCAGGCATTTCATCTCAGAATATGGCATTTCAGGCATGTAAACAATAGGCTCCAAGATCCTTCCGGGTGGCAGAACGCAAGCGGCTTCCACTGACCTTACATAGTTAAAACATTGTTGTTGATCAAAGTTGAAACAATAACGAAAACGTGTTGTGTTTGGGGTTGTGCCGCCAGATATACAGCAAAAAGTGTAGGGTTTTTATCGATGTCCTTCAGAAAGAAAAAAAAATTATCCAGCGGAACCTGTGGGTGAAGTTTTAAAGCTAGTGGACGTAGTCAAAAGTAAAGCTGCAGAGGAGATGGCAAGACTGCCTGGTGGCGGAGTAGCCACTTCTTACATCTGTATCCGATCCGAGCAACAAAAACCCGATCATAGCCTTTTTATTTAGATAGCAGGGAAATACTAGCCTGGCGGGCCATCCTTGAAATGTATAGTCTGGAATCGAACCATTTACCTCGCTTAATCCAAGGGGCGGGGAGAGAATTGTCTTTCAAACTGCCTAGGCATGCAGTAGGCCAGCGCTACGACCATATCCGTATCCGGTCGGCAAAACGGCAAATACATCTTTCTTCGAAAGGAATTACTTAAGTGCATTGTGTTGCTCAACTTTCAAAGAAAAGCACAAGTCCAACTCCTCCAAAGTTGACGCCAACGCCGATTCAAACAACCGCTCTTCATTAGCCATAGCCACCTTCCTTGTTGTTCACCGTCACAGGACTGTCGTTATCCTGTTAAGCCCGCCTTAAGACTCTCTAACAAAATAGAGCGCTGTGATTGGATGAAGTCCACGGCGTCAGCCAATAGAAATCCCTATGGTTTGATACTAGATGTACAGGCTACATAGCCTAGAGGTTCATTAACACATTAGGCTATAGTAGGCTAGCCTAGGCTACTATGCATTTCGTTTAACGTTATTGCTATCTCCTTAGGGCCGTTTGCACAAAGCACCTTAAAAGTTTTGTCCCTTTAGTATCAACCACGGAGATTGTTTGTTTGCTAATTTGTGCTTGCTTTTCTGAGGATGCAGATGTTGATCTATACGGGACTGTCCAAAATAATAGCAAGCTGTGTGAACATATTGTTGATAAAATCAGATAGTGAATGACGCATTACAAATCTGAGTAGGCCTATAACTAACTTTGACAAGTTTGACGGATGACAGCCAAACACGGCAGTGACAATTAATTTCACGATGTTATCTATAGTTATTAATGCACCTATTGTAGGCCTATCAATAGCTAATGTTAGTAATGAATAACTCAACTGGTAGGCTACGTTCAACGGACATATAGTTGTAACTAGCTTGCTAAAGTTATGCCGTTGTTTGCAACCCAAGCTTGTGATCTTATCTTACCTTAATAATTTTCGGTGACATTTATCCATTCATCAGTAAAGCCATATATAGACATGAATTGAACAATACTAGCTAGTTAGATATTATCCTGACTGTCATTAGGGCACCAAAATAAACTTTTTTTTTTTTTACGTTTTGCCTTGCGAACCGAACCTCATGTGGTTATTTAGGCTGCTAAGGTCGTTTGTGCAACGGAATTTCTTATAAGATAAGAAAAGGAGAAAACCTTAAATACTTGAGGGAAAATGATAAGGAAACCGAAGTAGAATACTTAAATGTGTTTGTGCAGCCGATTTTATTTTAAGGGGGCCTTAAATCAGATTTTGGGAACCTGAACAAGGTGTTTTGTGCAACCGGCCAGTCTCTCATATGTCTGAATTAACTTACCTGTTGAAATGTATTAGGCCTAGGCTACGGCCGACGGTGGGTTCCCCAAGCAATTTACCTCACGTAGTATTTTCATCATTCGCCTTTGATTTCGACTGACACTTCACTTCGTTCAAACTACGGGGTAGAGTGGACGCAGCATGGCTAGAGACACGTATGACTCATTGCATATTAATGAGACTTCCCATAACCGTATGAATATGAATGAGAAGTCCCGTAGCACCCCGCAAGACGAAAATCATTCATTCAAGCCATTTACTCTGTTTTCTTGATCGCTCTGCCCTGGTCAAATGACATGGAAGGGTTTGTTTACTAGTAGTGCCAATGGAGAATGCTTCAGCTTTTGCCACCCGGAAGAATGTATATTGTTATTGTGACGTCATGGTAAATGCTCCTATAACTTTGAAGGACCCAGAGCCATATAAAGGTAGAGCTGCGACAATGGGTGTTCAAAATTCGCTAAGGTCACGTGGTTCATGTAAACTTCAAATAGTTCCCGGAAGTGATTGACAATGGATTAGAATGCATTAAATGGGCTACTGTTCAATGATAGACCGAGCCACGATTTTGGGTAATTGACAGTCAATAAATGCATTGATATGTAAGGGATAATATATAGAACGCCGGTCATTGTCGGGAGATAGGTCCCTTCAGGGCGAACCGGACCCCGTCTTGTTCGCCCTGAAGGGACCTATCTCCCGACAATGACCGGCGTTCTATACATTATCCCACTTATTGCACGGCTACTTACCAAAACGACACAATAAACTCCCTACGATATGACTCTTTAGCCTAGCCTAGAAATCTAGACGCACCCTAGCGGCGGCAAATTAATTTGCTCAGCCTGTACGTCTAGTATCAAACCATAGGGATTTCTATTGGCTAACACCGTGGATGTTATTCAATCACAGCGCTCTATTTTGTTAGAGAGTCTTAAGGCGGGCTTAACAGGATAACGACAGTCCTGCGACGGTGAACAACAAGGAAGGTGGCTATGGCAAACGAAGAGCGGTTGTTTGAATCGGCGTTGGCGTCAACTTTGGAGAAGTTGGACTTTCTTTGAAAGTTGAGCAACACAATGCACTTAAGTCATTCCTTTCGAAGAAGGATGTATTTGCCGTTTTGCCGACCGGATACGGATATGGTCGTAGCGCTGGCCTATTGCATGCCTAGGCAGTTTGAAAGACAATTCTCTGCCCGCCCCTTGGATTAAGCGAGGTGAATGGTTCGATGCCAGACTATACATTTCAATGATATAGGATGGCCGCCAGGCTATCTTTAGCCTGCATAGCCTAGGCTATAGCCTATTTGTTACCGTTTCATCATGGCTTTTGCTGAGAAACAAATAGTTCGCAACAACACACGCTGAACTTGAATCAAACATTCTTTAGAACACAGCTGATCAACCGTCTGTTTTCACTTTTGAATGAAGTTCCAATCCTTATAGTGATTTGAAAGAATTGACTTAGAAGCACAAAACCCATTTTCCTTGACAGCGGTCTGTTATACTTAGCAACGGTCTGTTATTCAGAATTAGCAGACCGCCGAACGTTGGGAAGGCCCATTCAAGTGAATGGAGCATTCTGCAGCACTATGAAGAGCCGTGTAATAAACACTATTTAGTGCAATTATTGTGTAAACTATGTAGTTATCCTACCATTACAACAATATTAAATTAAATTCCAGACCTATATCTTAGCCTGCTATATAAGGTGACCTTTTTTTCCGCCTTTTAACGTATGTCACTTAATATTAATTTCTGTACAAAATCAAGACGGGATTCTTTAGAAAACGCAATTGCACCCATCCCATAAGTGTATCTAAATTAGGCCTATCGCTATAAAATACAGTGACTCGAAAAGCTGTAAACAGTGTTTTTGAGACTGCGTGTAGCCTACAAAAGGCGAATGGAGCTCCAGTGAAATTTTGATTTTGCAACGAGAACCGGTACAGCTAGTCTAACATTAACTTGTTTGAGTTTTCTCCCCCGCGTTTCCTCTAGTCACTGATCTGAGCTAATGAGCTAATTACGTGAAGTAGTTTTATGTAAAAATTGTTTTTTTTTTTTAACATCTCCAGTGTAATGGTGGGCATGCTAAGTTAACAGTAGCATTACCTATTCAGTAAACCCAATGCGAGTGATCATAATAAAATATAAAACGTGACATGTAAGTCCTTCGATAAATAACCAGGCTATGAACTCATAAACATTAACAGCATTTTGTCATCGTTGTCATTCATCGTGCTGTGAACAGCATTAAGATGCTAGGCTAAAGAGCTAAGATTCAGACAGGTGAGCACCTGGGAATGGTTGTGCATTGTGTCAGAAAATAGCAATTTGATCAGTGATCATGCATCATCAGCGCAAGCTTGGTTTGAAACTTTCTGGGCAAATTACACTTAATGACAGAATGCTGCCTAATTGAAAGGGGATAGGCAGGTTTATCTTAGGCTATATTAGGCTATTATGTGTAGCACATTTATTGGGCTTTTAGCCTCTTTTAATTTATTTGATAAGGAACTGATACAAACTGAGCAGCAGAAAAGCTGTCATAGGCGATACATAAATAGTTTATTATTATAATTAGGTTAGGCTATTATTAATCCTATTACTTTACTACTATTACTGTTATTATTATTATTCGGATGAGCCAATAATGTAAATCTGAGTCTGAAAAGTTGGCTACAAACAGTCTATACTGCTGTAACTGCACTGCTGCTATTATTAATTGTTAACATCCGGGAACTCTTTGAGGCTTCCATGAGCGGCCATTGTTGGAAAAAAATGGAACATTAGCTTCAATGGAGTTGTCGCAACTCTAACTTTATATGGCTCTGGAAGGACCCTTTCAAGAAAGTTCCATTATCAGCATCATAGTTGGCCCCACAAGGCTTCCGTTTTAACATTCCATATGTTATCTTAATGCAGAGGAAGTAGATTGGGAACCAAATAGAACGTTCAAGCATTGTTTATGTTTTTATTGTTGAAAGGGTCTATAGGCAAGGTTTTCAGTAGTTGTTTAGCAGAGTTGTTGTATTGGGAGAGAACATATTGAAGGTAACTTTACTTCCTCCTTTTTACACACTTTAAATTCCTGAACATCTTTCTGCTTCCAGGCTGAATCACTTAACAAGGAAGTTGCCGTCAAAACAGAAACCCTCCAGATAACAAAGTCAGAGATTACAGAGGCTCGACGTACGTTTCAGAGCCTTGAAATTGAGCTTCAGGCACAGATGAGCATGGTAAGTCCACAGCCTAGTCTCACACATAACTTACAGGCTCGTCTCACACATCACACATCAGACATCAGTGTTATTTTAGCCCAAAGTCTGCAGTCTGTCTCTCCATGTGTCTACCCATCCATCAAACAATGTCCGTCTGTCTGTCCTTCTGTCTATCTATTTTTCTTTGTATCTATCTATTTATCTATCTATCTATCTATCTATCTATCTATCTATTCATCCATCCATTCTTTCCTCTTATCTTTCCTTGCCCCCAGAAACTCAGTATGGAGAATACACTGCTGGAAGTGCAGTCCCGATACACCTCCATGCTGGGGGGGTTCCAGGGGAAGGTGCTGGGGCTGGAGGACCAGCTGTCCCAGCTCAGGGCGGACCTGGAGCGCCAGAGGAGCGACTATCAGCGGTTGCTGGACACCAAGACCAGGCTAGAGATGGAGATTGCCGAGTACAGGAGGCTTCTTGAAGGAGATTTCATGTAAGGATGATGCAACATGATCACCACCACCACCATCAGTCAATGATATGAACACCACCAACATGCATAAACAATGAGTTTCTATCTATCTATCTATCTATCCATTTACATACTTGTTTACTTATTCATGTAATAGGCTAATGTAAGGGTCTTACAGATATCAAATGCAGGGTCCAGTTTCCCTGGAGCAACTTGGGGTTGGGTGTTTTGTGCAAGGGCTCAGCAGTGTCAGCGGGAATTGCTGCTTTCGTCAACAAAGTCAAGCTGACAAATCCACAAATTAGTTGTTTGATGTTCTAGTTACAAAGCTCTATGATTGTGACTGGTATGGTTATGGCCTTTAAGTAGCATGGGTGCTTTCCATCTGAGTCAGATCATGTTGCTTCAGCCCCATCCAAATCAGCAAGTCTGAGTTGCTGTCTGGGTAACTGTTGTTTGCGTGACAGAAGTCTTTGGACCAGGGGTGTAGTGGTAAAATAAGAGGTGGGTAAAGTATAAATTTTGTGATCACGGTAAGGTGGGCTGCCCCATCGGATTTTTAAAAAGGCATTCAGAACATATTTGTTGACGGTAGGGCTTATTGTCTTCTCCTGCTTTGGACTAATCAACAGCCTGGCAATTGTGATTGTAACTGGCAATAAAACATAGCCATGAATTCCAGT
The DNA here is from genome assembly GCF_018492685.1 of Alosa sapidissima. Taxonomy (NCBI): domain Eukaryota; kingdom Metazoa; phylum Chordata; class Actinopteri; order Clupeiformes; family Clupeidae; genus Alosa; species Alosa sapidissima. Next base: position 36,111,205 of record NC_055959.1, on the reverse strand, counting down.
AAAATGTTTCTGCATGTCTAAACATTTGTGTGTAGCACTGGGTAAAAACAGTGTCACTAGAACAGCAGAAATCCCACAAGGGAAATCCTGAAATACCATTGGTCAAAATATTGTATTTTGTATTCTGAAAGCAGGGATGCAAACAGCGCGCCTTTTGACGGATGCCGCCTTTTTCACGGCTGTCTGGGGGACTTGTGTGAATCGTGCAGATCCGACGAGTTTTTCTTTGGGGGGGGGGGTTGAAGTGTCTGATTATAATTTCATCAAAGTTAATTCTGTATTAAAATGACTACATAAACACATAGCCTACCGTTACAGTCCATGAAACATAGGAAGTGTAAGACAACACTAAATCAAAAAGCTGCGCACGTAAAAATCCCATTTGCTGCGCACCATTATCCTACTGCTACAAGGCTGCACTTCACTGCACTCACTGCAAGGATTTAACGTTACATCTAATAAAAATCACTCCGCGATACAATGCGAAGATTTGACACAATGTTCTCATCCCAGCTCTCCACGATTTCAAGCAATGGGTTACTCCTTAGCAAACCATAACGAAACAGTGCTTCACCACATCTGTGGATTAAGCCACACAGTCAACTCAATGTAAGTAAGATAAACGAGGATGCTAATTGTTCTTAGCATTGCCAGCATTGTGTATAATATGATTGTCACTTGGGAGGAGACTAACGTTAGCATAATTAGCTAACCGCTGCTAACGTGCTAGCATCGTCACGTCAGGCTGTGCACAGTAATATAACATTTATTCACCATAAATTAATAAAGTTGAGTGGTTCTGCAATGTAGACAATGTTTCCGTTTTTTTGCAGTACCATGTCCCTTACATGACATGGCCCATTGTCCTTGTAACATGCATTCAGCAAACCTAGATATGAATGTGATTTCAGCCCGACTTTCAACATTTCTTTCAAAAAGAAAAAAAACACCAAGACTCGTAACGAGGGATCTGGAATGTTGGTTACCTAGCAACCAAGATGCTGTCTATTGAAAAGGGAACTATTTTTTGATGCGTAAGAACGATGTCGAAATTAACATTTTTAAACAATAATGGGGTGTTTTCAGATTATTTAGTTTGTTGTAGAATTGTTGTATAAAAGCATATAGCACTCGTGATCATGGGATTGGTCATGGATATTCCCACGGCTGTTGTTGCCTGCGCCACTCGGCCTCCAGCCTTGTGGCTACGGCCGAACAACACCCGTGGGAATATCCATGACCAACCCCACTCTCACTCGTGCTATATTGCTTAAGTAGCACACTAGCGCTACATTTTACATGACTAGCAAAAATACAGTTGGATTTTTTTTTAACCTTGTTTGTTGCGTCAGTCAGTTTAGTTCAGTTCCGGACAGACTAGCAGTATTTTGTCCTGTAATATTTTAGTAGCAGCCTAACGTTATATCCAACTCTACCCCCTTTCCAACGTGTAGCCTAATGGTAACGTACTTGTTTAGGCTAGCCGCTTGTTGACGTCTAGTAGCCTAATGAGCCGCTGGTCTAGGCTTTTTCGTAAATGCAACCCGAAGTGACAAGTGACGAACTGACTTATTTTCAATGACACCTACCGCATAAGGGCGAGAAACTGATGTGTGGGCTTATCCTAACAGACAGACCGCACTACTGTTGATACATTTTAACTGTACATTTTCGTGCAGAATAACGTTATTTTGTGGCGCATTGAGAAAGGGGGCAAAGTGAAGTGAACTATTTTGCACTCTGTTATGATACTGTCAGGTCTAGGGTAATACTATGGCTAATATATGCAACTTTTCATTTACAGAATGAGAGAATTTGATGAGAGTGAGGCACTAACAGTTAAGAAAGTGGATGAGGGTTGTAAAACAAATTGGAACTGGTCTTGGTTACAGGTTGAAACGGAGATTGAGGTCAAGACAGCCAAACACAAATTAAAAATGTCAGACTTTTTAAAAAAAAAACATTTAAAAAAAGGGACATGCCAAATGTACTTTCTGCATGAAAGAGATTAATTATGCTAACAAGGGAGTGCATGCTCTGTTGAATCACTGCCAGAGTGCTATACACACAGAGAGAGTGGCTACCATCATATCTACCCAGTGTGGCCCAGCTCCTCTGTCAAGACAAGCCAGCTACCAGCCAAAGTCAGGCCCCAGCAGACAGAATAAGGGAAGGAACTGGGACAGTGTATTTTCATATAAAGAACATTTTTGTGTGAATAGGGTGAGCCCTGGATGGCAGAGGTGCAGTGGCGATTCTAGACATTTTTAACAAGGATGGCACTGGTGAGGCACTGATTAATTCAAGGGTGGCATGAGGCAAAACAACCAGATAAACAGAAACAGGCTCAAGATGTGAAATTAGCACAAATACATTAGGGAAACCAGACACAAACACCATACTCATAAATTGAAAGAAAAAAAAAAAACACAAATACCTTACTCTCACATAAAATGTCTTTGTATTTGAATAAAATAATACAAACATATTAAAGTTAATTATCTAAGTTGTCTGTCCCTGGGCTATGCTGTGCTAAAACAAATTCCATCATGGGGACATTAAAATATAATCCTTTTTATTCTATTCTATTAAATGAAGATATACAAATATACTCATCCAATACATTTTCCCCCCACAATAACTTCTATCTATGTGCATCTATTTTTGTAGCTGTTAAAATAATTTGACCTGCTTTTTTGTCTATTTGTTTAAGTTCTCAAGAAACTTGAGGGTGGTATGAAGGAGTGTATTGTGTATGTGAGCAATTTCATCTTCCTAAATCTCAATATTATGATCACAACAAGTGTGGGCAAATTATTAATTACATTTTCACGTGGGGCAACTTGTTGCAGGGCAACCACATAACCGGTTCCATGTGTTCGAATTGGATGACTAAAGTTCTCGAGAAACTTGAGGTTGGGATGAGTGTGTGAGCAACCTACATGTTACTTATCTGCCTGAATCTCAATATTCTGATCACAACAACTGTGGGCAAATTACAAGTCAGCACCAGTGCTGCATTCATTGTTTTTTTTACTTTTATAATCACATCACCAAAAGTAGGTTATTGGTTTTACCAAAAGTATTTGGCAGTATTTTTAAACTACAAACCTATAAAGTATTTTGATACAAAATACGATGCCATTTTTTTTCAACTAAATAAAATACAAATTTGTATTTTAAATACATCAGACATGCCTATCCCTGGCTGTTGGCTGCAGTAACTCAAGCTAGTACTTATTGTTTTGTGTTTATGTTAGTTTTTATCCAATTTGACAGCTTTGCTATGTTGCCCACCCAAAATTTCTACCAGCCCACCCAAATAAAGTAGCCTAGCCTAGGTTAGAACCAGCCCTGCCCTGCATGGAGACATATTTTACGATAATAATGGAGAAAATGTTATCAAAACTTTAGGTTTTTGTTAACGGAATCTCCCTCCCTCATTCATCTATTTGCGCAACAGCCCACATTCTGCGTTCAATCCAGAGAGACAAGTGGAATAAATGTTTTTTTTTTTTCTTTTAAGCGGACATCGCCATAGGCACGATATTTAGGCTACCTCTGTTAGGCATACAAAAAGTTGCAAATTAAGGAGTATTTCCTGATCGGGGAAACCTTTCGGTCCGCGGTTCTATAGGCTAATATCATTCAATTGTGCCGCAAATTAACAGACAGAAGTGGGGCGTAATTTAAATTCATGGCTCCGTAGACCAGCAATCTACTTGTCGAGAGCGCTGCAGATCATAGACAGAGATGTCTATGATCTGCAGCGCTCTCGACAAGTCTATGATCTGCAGCGTATTTGAGAACGCTGCAGATCATAGACAGAGAAAGCTCTGGGAACAGAACGCAGGCATATGATTTTGTTGTCACGCACTACTATGGAAAATGAACTTTAGAAAGACTGGCTCGGCCAATAAAAAAAAAAGGAAAAAGTATGCCAGATGGCCAGTCCAGCCCTGCGTTCAGGAATTATTTAATTATTATAAGCAAAAGTGGAACGTGCACAATGTTTCATTTATCCCTCCTGATCGGGACGAATAAAACAGGTATTGGGGACGAAATAAGCATACAGTTTAGCCTAAGCTATGTAAACTTCCAATAATTTCAATATTTTACAACAAATGCTTGACTGGTTGAATGGTCATACATGTCATCAGAATATCGCTACCTGTAGCCTAGATGCGACGAGTGTTTAGTGAGTAGGCCTGAGCTTGATGAACCATAAATGAAAAGTTTTCTTAACATTACATTAGGACATTATTACCATTAAACACTTTTACAAAAGTATAGGCCTAGCCTACAGTTAACACTTAATGACCTATCAAATGTCGGCGACTTAAGTGTGTGATTAGATAAATAGGCACTGGCAGATGCAATAGGTAAATAGATATCTTTGCGTGTTAGCACAAGCAGTAGCCTGTAGGCCAATAAAGGCAAGCGTGTTTGCCACTTACATTTCTGACGTCTGATACTTCAAACTGCTGCAAGTGCATCAAGAAAGGTCCTGCCTTAGACCATGTTACATTACATTACATTACATTACATTACATTACATTTGGCTGACGCTTTTTAACCAAAGCGACTAACAACATGGTAAACAGTAAGTTTTAGAACAATTCTCACAATTTTAGGACAGTTTAAAAAAACATTAGAGTACAGTAAGAATAAGTGCGTCGGTGAGTGCTGTTTTTAACAGTTACTTGTCAGTTTAAAACGGCTGGTGAGTGCTAGGATCAGTAAGACTTGTTGTAAGTGTTGCTATGAGAGTAGATGTTCTCTAAAGAGCTGGGTCTTCAGGAGTTTTTTGAAAGTGGAAAAGGATGTCCCTGCCCTTGTAGGAACTGGCAGTGTGTTCCACCAACGAGGAACAACAGATGAGAAAAGTTTGGATTGGCTTGAGCGTACCGGTGGTAGAGCTAGACGTCGTTCGTCAGAGGAGCGCAGCGGTCTGGAGGTAGTGTAAGTCTGTATGAGGGCATTCAAGTAGGTGGGAGCAGAACCGGAGACTACTTTGTAGGCAAGCGTTAGAGACTTGAATTTGATGCGGGCCGCCATAGGTAGCCAGTGTAGCTGGATGAGCAGCGGGGTAACATGTGCCCTTTTGGGTTGGTTGTAGACCAGGCGCGCCGCCGCGTTCTGGATCATCTGAAGTGGTTTCACTGCGCAGGCTGGGAGACCTGTCAGGAGGGCATTGCAGTAGTCGAGTCGTGAGATGACTATTGCCTGAACCAGAAGTTGGGTAGCATCTTGGGTCAAGTAAGTCCTGATTTTCCGTATGTTGTAGAGTGCAAAACGGCATGACCGGGCGACTGAGGCAACATGATCTGAGAAGTTTAGTTGGTTGTCAAGAACAACTCCTAGATTTCTTGCAGTCCTGGTCGGTGAAACAGACAGGGAGTCAAATTTGATGTTGATGTCGTGGTGTATGGTAGGTTTAGCTGGGATGACCAGCAGTTCAGTCTTTCAGAGGTTCAGCTGGAGGTGGTGTGCCTTCATCCATGTAGCTATGTCTGAAAGGCAATCCGAGATCCGTGCTGAAACCAGGGGGTCGTCAGGTGGAAAGGACAGATAGAGCTGTGTGTCGTCTGCATAGCAGTGGTATGAGAAGCCGTGCGAACGGATAATCTGTCCCAAGGAGGTGGTGTAGATAGCAAAGAGGAGGGGGCCCAGCACTGAGCCCTGGGGGACCCCTGTGGTGAGATGGTGAGGTGCGGATAGCTGACCAAGCCATGATACGTTAAACGAGCGTCCTGTGAGGTAGGATTCAAACCAGGAGAGAGCAGAACCGGAGATTCCCATGTCAGCGAGTATAGAGAGAAGGATACGGTGATTAACCGTGTCAAAGGCAGCCGATAAGTCAAGCAGAATGAGTACTGATGACCGAGCGGTCGCCCTGGCTTCTTTTAAGGCTTCTGTTACAGACAGCAGAGCCGTTTCGGTAGAGTGGCCGCTTTTGAACCCAGACTGATTTGGATCCAGAAGGTTGTTCTGTGAAAGGAAGTCAGAGACCTGTTTGGAGACTGCTCGTTCAATGCCTTTGGATAGGAAAGGCAGTAGTGAGACAGGGCGGTAGTTCTCGACTTGAGCAGGGTTGAGAGAAGCTTTCTTAAGTAACGGTGTTACCCGGGCCATTTTGAACGCTGTTGGAAATGTGCCGGAGGTTAGCGAGGCATTTATCACATGTGTGATAGCTGGAGCGATGGTCGGGCTGATGGACTGAAGTAGGCTCGTAGGTATAGGGTCCAGCGAGCATGTGGTAGGACGGCTGCATGTCAGGAGTCTGGACACTTCACTCTCGGAGAGAGGCGTGAATGCTGAAAAAGATGTTCCAGCAGTCCCTAGAGGTTGTAGGAGTGCGGTATCTGAGTCAGATGCGTTGAGTGGGCATGTAGAGAATTGACTGCTGATTGCCGCCACTTTGTTTGTAAAAAATGAGGCGAGGGTATCTGCAGTAAGGCTGGATGGAGGAGGAGGCAGCTGAGGGTTGAGTAGCGATTTGAAGGTTGAGAAAAGTTTTTGAGTGTCTGTAGCGCTGTTGATTTTGTCATGGTAGAAAGCAGTCTTAGCAGCAGTGATGCTGGCTGAGAAGGAGGTCAGGAGTGTCTGGTAGTTTTTGAGGTCGTCAGCTAGTTTGGATTTGTGCCATTTCCTCTCCGCGGCTCTGAGTTTGGTGCGCTGCGATCGGAGGGTATCATTTAGCCATGGATGAGAATGTTTGGATCGAGCTGGCCTTGTGGTAAGAGGGCACAGCTCGTCTAGACACGAGGTCAGTGTGGAGCAGAGTGAGTCAGTGGCTTCATTAACCTCCAGAGAGGAGAAGGTGTTGAGTGGAGGTAGACCGGAGGCAACCACAGAGGAGAAGTGCGTTGGAGACAGGTTCCGGATGTTGCGGCGGAACGTGACCATCGGCTGAGGAGCCGGAGGCTGTTCTGACAATCTGACGTTGAACTGGATGAAGAAGTGGTCAGAAAGATGGAGAGGCGTCACCATGAGGGTGTCTGTGCTGCAGTTCCGAGTGAAGATCAAGTCAAGCTCTTTGGCAGCTTTGTGAGTCGGTGGGCTTTGAACCAGTTCGAGGTCAAAGGAGTGGACCAGAAAAGTCCGCTGAGCCTGGGGCATCTAAGTGGATGTTCATATCACCGAGAACAAGAAGCGGACAGTCATGCTCAGGGATGGAGGATAGCAGAGTGTCAAGTTCGTCAATAAAGTCGCCTAGTTGGCCTGGAGGGCGGTAGATGACCAGCACGTAGAGTTTTGCTGGGGCGATCACTGTGATGGCATGGAATTCGAATGAGACATATTTATTTGAAGGCAGTAGCGGGGTGAATTTCCATTTGTTGGAGATCAGCAGGCCCGTCCCGCCTCCTCGTCCAGATAGGCGAGGGGTGTGGGATAGTGTAAGGTTAGTGGAGAGTGCAGCCGGGGTGGTAGTGTCTGGTTTGATCCAAGTCTCAGTGAGAGCAAGGAGTTCCAATGAAAGGTGGTTGGCATAGCCAGCTATGAAGTCGGTTTTGTTGACTGCGGATTGACAGTTCCACAAGCCCATGGAGAAGGAGGTTTCTGTCGGTGAGGACCGTTTAAGTTCCTGGAGGTTAAGGGGATTTCTGCCCCTTTTGACATTTCTGCCCCTTTTGGCATGATGCCGTTTTCTGCAATGGCCGGTGATAACAGATATGGTGGAATGTTAATGGCCAATTGTAGACTAAGATTTGAGGGTGGCCAATCGAATCTCAAGGGTGGCCTGTGCCGCCCCTGCAGAGGTGGTGGCAAAATGTAATTATATGATATTTCCTGTGGGGGCGTGGGCTTCGATAATCTCACTCCTTTTTGACCATACCTCTGTTTGCATCCCTGGAAAGACACACAGGAAAACAGATCCACTAAAAGGCACCTTCTATGAGACTGGGCCCAGTGCCTTTTCTCCCACCCAGTAGCAGAGTGGTAATTGGGAGGATCGGGAGAATTTCTGGTCGTAATGTTTTCAGGCCAGGCTGATCACTGTGATCTTAAAAGGGGCATAATGTTGCTGTTTATATAGGTTTTTTGCTGTGGCCTCCAACAGCCTGGACTGTGCAGCGCAGCGCAGCGCAGCCACTCGCTGTCACTATCCACGGCCCTCCCCACAGCCCAGGTAACAACGCGGTAACATCTGGTGACCCGACATGCATAAGTTATGAGATGCATAGCGTATGATGAGATGGGCACAGACACAGTTTTAGATAAGCGACCGCGACATGTCTTAAGCACCCCCGGATCTCCCCCCTAAAATAGGAGTCAGGCCTAGTTGGGTCACCCTCCCGGCAACAGCCCTGCCATCCTCCGCCTTTTCCCCTGTCCACACGCAAACAAACACTGGAACAGAGTTTTCAAAAATCACCACTTTGGCCAGAGTTTTTTTTTTTTAACACTTAACACTTTTCAGTGATGAAAACAGAGTTTAAAAAGAGGACAAAAGGGATAAAATAAATTAATTTAAAAGACATTAAAAATACCTGACTACTTCGTGGACATTAGGGCCTTAGTGGCCCACTCGGTCCCTGCACCCTCCAATACACTTCCGATTTCAACAACCCGTCATGACAAACAAAACTGACATCACATCACAAATTGGGGTGATGCAGCCATTCTTTTTAACACATTCCATCCTTTCTAAACCCTTCCTTCGTTTGAAACGTTTTTTTTGTTTTCTTTTCACAGTTCTACGTCTGCCTCTACGTCTTCCTCTTCAAGCGCCGCACGTAAGGTTGTTATTGTTACAGAAGAAATAGTTGATGGAAAGGTGGTCAGTTCGTCCTCCTCAACAACCCATGAAGAGAAGTGAGCCCCAATCGACAAACCTGAACTGGATGAAGAGTGAAATGAAAGTGGGGGCAAAGCAATAGAGCCTTCTAGTACCCCTTCTAGTACCCCTTCTAGTACCCCTTCTAGTGGGGTATTTATGAAATGTCACATGCTAAAGTTCTAAAGTTGCAAATTGATTGGAACTGTAGCTGTATTTCTGAGATTCTGTTCACTGTTTTGTACCTAATAAATTGTGACCTGTAGATATACATTTGCAAACACAACCAAATTATCTTATTATATAAGACTTGACTACGGATGTAAAAAGTCCTGTATTTTTAGGAAGAACAGAGACTTTAGAACGCAGATTTCAGAAAAGCAACCACATTGCTTCTACAGTCCTCTGTTCCTGCCAGTATCAAATGATAATAAAATGAAAACATTAACTAACTTGATTTGTTCTACTGTACTCACTATACATCACCAATGTATTGACACAGAAAACACTGAACTTTAGAGTCGGAGTGACGTAGCCACCCAGTGGTAATCAGCAGTAACTGCATCTAACACCTTATAATCATCATCATCAACTTTTATTGCCAGACTCAAGGTCCATTCAGAAGACACAGACATGACATACAACATACATTAAAAAAATAAAGATAAACATATACAGAACATAATAGAAAAAAGTAAAAAAGAAACAACAACAGTGCATTTCTATAAAAGGCACTTAAACCAGTATTTCCATAGTGATAATTGGTGTTGTATGGCACTAAACGTAGGATTTGCCAGCAGCATAACAATGCTGTTCGGGGAAACGTTCATGCGACAAATTCATTTTTAGATCAGACTCCTCAAAAAAACCTGGAAGGTGCTGACCCCTGCACTACAAAACAGGTCACTTGCACCTGCTAACCAGTAGGCCATGGCTGCACTTGCACTAGATTAGAGGCACCTGGGTTGGCTGGCTTGAGCAGTATCCTCATAAAGTCATCTCCTTGAAGTCAGAAGTCTCTAAAATTCGATGGGTTCTATCGTTTTTGATGTGAATGGGCCTTTAAGATTCTGCATGCTTACCTTTTGAAATTTAGTCCATAAGGGAGCAGTAGGCTATACAGAGGAGTGCAATATGCTTTAAACAGGCTAATTTTGATGTCATCCGTGTTCTTGTGAAATATTATGTGGAACCTATTCCGAGCAGATATTGAGTAGGTGCTAAAAGCCAGCACTGCTGGGAGAGAGAATGACCAGATCATCAGCATACATGAAATGTTACCGAGTTACCAATGTTACCAAGTTTTCAGTCCATCCTGTCAGTTGGTTGGATAACTCTCATCCATGTACAAGTTGAAGAGTGCTGGTGAGAGTAGCCCCCCCTGACGTAGGCTACCCCATTACTTACACCAGAGACTGTAGCCTATTGCCCCATTTAACCTGCACACTCTGGTTGGCATACCAACACGCCAGGATTCTTAGAATGCTGTCAAGGGCACCCGTTGGGCTCAGTCTTTCAGCTTCTGGTGATTGACTCGGCCAAAGGCCTTAGAGACATGTGGAAACTTGGAAGGGCCCGAGTTTGGAGGCAAAATAGGTAGCGGGAAGCTACGTTAAGGTGGGGACTCTGAAATGGGTGAGACCTCTCATGTGAAGTGAATTTGAATGAACTAATCACATGCAACCAGTGTTAAATTCTGATCTATCTATCTGTCTTTTATTTATGAACTTTGCCACAAAATAAGCTGTGAAACTCACACCCTGCGTGTGTGTGTGTGTGTGAGAGAGAGAGAGAGAGAAAGAGTGTGTGGTATGTGTGTCTGTGTGTGTGTGTGCGTGTGTATGTGTTTCTGTGTGTGTTTCTGTGTGTGTGTCTGTGTGTGTGTGTGTGTGTGTGTGTGTTTGTGTGTGTGTGTGTGTGTGTTTCTGTGTGTGTATCTGTGTGTGTTTGTGTGTTTCAGTGATGGAAATTAGCACCTGCCACCAGCCAGAATACACTGGCGGGTGAATTTGGTCAACTTGTCAGCCACTCTTGGTGGGCAAAGCAGAGCTAGCATATACCACAAATATACAGTCAGATACGGACTATTTTTCATAAGCCCTGACGGTTAAAAATAAGAAAGTGTCTCGTAGGGATCATGTAATGTTGTCAGTAGCCTATGAGGGTAAATCACGCTGATTTGAAGTTACCTACCAGCGAGCAGCAGTCTCCCCACAGCATGGCGCAGCGCTTCACTTCACAAAGTGTGTCCAAATTCACCCATTCTTCTCTGCTGAACTACTCGAGAAGTACTCATCACACAGATATCACATGAAAGAGCCTTTTCTCAGCTTTTAAACAGTGTTAGTTAGCTATGATATGCTGTGATAAACAATTCGTCATAGAAATAATTTAGAATTTTTAAAAATGTAATCATTATTCTCTGCGCCCATCTCCACATCCATTCGTCTAAGTGGAATATCTCACAAAGTCTTCACTCAACACATGACATCAGAATAAACAGCAGACCTTACCGAAAACAAAGTTGTATTCTGTGTATATTTAGTCGTTCCAGAGTAATTTTTCATTTTCATACCGTATCTCTAGTGGCTGGTGGTATGTCACTCATTGGTTTAAAGGATTGTAACGCCCAAAATACACCCATGACTGATTATAAAACATAAGCCCCACCTTCTTGTGCCATGTGCCGAACGTTTGATAACGCCTCATAACTAAACCACACCGAATGTGGACTGGACAAACCCCTAAGCTATTCGCCAGTGACCATGCATTTTAGACTGTCAAAATATAGCCCAAGAGCACAGTTTTAGTGATGACCTCTGCACACCAGAGCACAGTGTTATTGATGACCTCTGCACACCAGAGCACAGTGTTGGTGATGACCTTTTAACACCAGAGCACAGTGTTAGTGATGGCCTTTTAACACCAGAGCACAGTGTTGGTGATGACCTTTTAACACCAGAGCACAGTGTTAGTGATGGCCTTTTTACACCAGAGCACAGTGTTAGTGATGGCCTTTTAACACCAGAGCACAGTGTTAGTGATGACCTCTGCATACCAGAGCAAAGTGAATGTTTGATAACGTCTAATAACTAAACCACACCCAATGTGATTACCTTTTAACACCAGAGCACAGTGTTAGTGATGGCATCTGGCTTATCTTCACTGATAGTTCACAGAAAGTGGGAGAGAGCAGGCGCTTTATTTTATTTGATCTTTTGTTTTGTTCTGTTTAGTTTTTGTTGTTATTTTGTCTTTGTTTGTTTTGTTTATTTGTTTACATGGATATAGGATGTTCCTGTCCCATGAGTGGGTTTGGGTAAGGTGTGTGTGTGTGTGTATGTGTGTGTGTGTGAAAAGCAAAAGAAAACCTAGTTTTGTACTTTTGCAGAGAGCTTGACATAATATTATGGTGTCATAAAAATATGTTATGATAATTTTACAATAGAATGATGTCAGGAAAATGTGATACTATTAATTGCACAATAGTATGGTGGCAAGAAAATATGTTACTATTCATTTTACAATACTATGGTGGCAGGGAAATATTTTTATTTTGCTTTCTATTAAATGCATATTGAATCCTTACCAAACGTATATGACCCTCACTGTTAGCCACAAAGTGCAATCACTCAAACATCAATTGGGTCTATTTAATTTTTATTCTGATTATTCATTCATACACAGAGCAATAACATGACACACAATGACAGAGAGAAAGAGAGAGATGTCATAGTTCTGTTTCAATGTTCCAGAGGGAAATGGGAATAAATTAGAGGTCTCTCCTCTCTCCAGGTGCACAGACTCATGCCTCCTTCTCGAATGTTCTCACCGCCACCACTTCTCCAATCTTCAATTTCTACACGGGAAGACAACAGTAGGACATTAGGAGGGGTGATAGAGTTTTAACAGAGAAGAGAGAGAGAGAGAATGAGAGAGAGACATTCTGATCCAAAACATTTTCTGTCTAGGATTTGAGTGTTGCTAGGGTGTGTACACAGCACTTCGGCCAAAGATGAAGAGAAACGTGTAGCCAAACACTTCTTACCGTGACTAACTTGTCGCTCACCAACTCTCTCTCGATGGTCATCTCCTTGCCTTCCCACGTCTGCCTCTGAACCAGAACACCGTTGTCCAGTTTCACTACATTCTGCAAGTACACACAAATAATCAGTTATCAACAGGTACATTTCCTCAAATAGCAAACCCTTTAGCTTTAATATTTCAAAAGTTTTACTGACATGACAATAGTACTTGTGTTATTAAAGCATGGCCAAACCTTGGTATCGATAAAAAAGACTAATAATATCAATGTTAACATCATTAATAATTGAATAACTAAAACAAACAAAAACAAAGATGTTGAGATAATGACTCACTTTAGTCTTTCTGTCATCACCGGTGGTCACCTCAAACTCTTCGTTCAGTTTGAACTTCATATCTTTTCTTTCCGTTTGCACATTTATGGTTCCATCAGCGTCCACCGAGATGGTCATACTTGGTTTGACTTTGCACGCTATCTGGCGCTTAGCAAAGCCCACACCTGCAGAAAACACATCAGGTCCATCACTTAGCCAATCTGCAGGTTAACATGCCACAAATACACATACATATCTGTGCTGAATCCAATCTGCAGGTTAACATGCCACAAATACACATACATATCTGTGCTGAATCCAATCTGCAGGTTAACATGCCACAAATACACATACATATCTGTGCTGAATCCAATCTGCAGGTTAACATGCCACAAATACACATACATATCTGTGCTGAATCCAATCTGCAGGTTAACATGCAAATACACATACATATCTGCAGGTTAACATGCCACAAATACACATACATATCTGCAGGTTAACATGCCACAAATACACATACATATCTGCAGGTTAACATGCCACAAACACACATACATATCTGTGCTGAATCCAATCTGCAGGTTAACATGCAAATACACATACATATCTGTGCTGAATCCAATCTGCAGGTTAACATGCCACAAATACACATACATATCTGTGCTGAATCCAATCTGCAGGTTAACATGCCACAAATACACATACATATCTGTGCTGAATCCAATCTGCAGGTTAACATGCCACAAATACACATACATATCTGTGCTGAATCCAATCTGCAGGTTAACATGCCACAAATACACATACATATCTGTGCTGAATCCAATCTGCAGGTTAACATGCCACAAATACACATACATATCTGTGCTGAATCCAATCTGCAGGTTAACATGCCACAAATACACATACATATCTGTGCTGAATCCAATCTGCAGGTTAACATGCCACAAATACACATACATATCTGTGCTGAATCCAATCTGCAGGTTAACATGCCACAAATACACATACATATCTGTGCTGAAGCCAATCTGCAGGTTAACATGCCACAAATACACATACATATCTGTGCTGAAGCCAATCTGCAGGTTAACATGCCACAAATACACATACATATCTGTGCTGAAGCCAATCTGCAGGTTAACATGCCACAAATACACATACATATCTGTGCTGAAGCCAATCTGCAGGTTAACATGCCACAAATACACATACATATCTGTGCTGAAGCCAATCTGCAGGTTAACATGCCACAAATACACATACATATCTGTGCTGAAGCCAATCTGCAGGTTAACATGCCACAAATACACATACATATCTGTGCTGAAGCCAATCTGCAGGTTAACATGCCACAAATACACATACATATCTGTGCTGAAGCCAATCTGCAGGTTAACATGCCACAAATACACATACATATCTGTGCTGAATCCAATCTGCAGGTTAACATGCCACAAATACACATACATATCTGTGCTGAATCCAATCTGCAGGTTAACATGCCACAAATACACATACATATCTGTGCTGAATCCAATCTGCAGGTTAACATGCCACAAATACACATACATATCTGTGCTGAATCCAATCTGCAGGTTAACATGCCACAAATACACATACATATCTGTGCTGAATCCAATCTGCAGGTTAACATGCCACAAATACACATACATATCTGTGCTGAATCCAATCTGCAGGTTAACATGCCACAAATACACATACATATCTGTGCTGAAGCCAATCTGCAGGTTAACATGCCACAAATACACATACATATCTGTGCTGAAGCCAATCTGCAGGTTAACATGCCACAAATACACATACATATCTGTGCTGAAGCCAATCTGCAGGTTAACATGCCACAAATACACATACATATCTGTGCTGAAGCCAATCTGCAGGTTAACATGCCACAAATACACATACATATCTGTGCTGAATCCAATCTGCAGGTTAACATGCCACAAATACACATACATATCTGTGCTGAATCCAATCTGCAGGTTAACATGCCACAAATACACATACATATCTGTGCTGAATCCAATCTGCAGGTTAACATGCCACAAATACACATACATATCTGTGCTGAATCCAATCTGCAGGTTAACATGCCACAAATACACATACATATCTGTGCTGAATCCAATCTGCAGGTTAACATGCCACAAATACACATACATATCTGTGCTGAAGCCAATCTGCAGGTTAACATGCCACAAATACACATACATATCTGTGCTGAAGCCAATCTGCAGGTTAACATGCCACAAATACACATACATATCTGTGCTGAAGCCAATCTGCAGGTTAACATGCCACAAATACACATACATATCTGTGCTGAAGCCAATCTGCAGGTTAACATGCCACAAATACACATACATATCTGTGCTGAATCCAATCTGCAGGTTAACATGCCACAAATACACATACATATCTGTGCTGAATCCAATCTGCAGGTTAACATGCCACAAATACACATACATATCTGTGCTGAATCCAATCTGCAGGTTAACATGCCACAAATACACATACATATCTGTGCTGAATCCAATCTGCAGGTTAACATGCCACAAATACACATACATATCTGTGCTGAATCCAATCTGCAGGTTAACATGCCACAAATACACATACATATCTGTGCTGAATCCAATCTGCAGGTTAACATGCCACAAATACACATACATATCTGTGCTGAATCCAATCTGCAGGTTAACATGCCACAAATACACATACATATCTGTGCTGAATCCAATCTGCAGGTTAACATGCCACAAATACACATACATATCTGTGCTGAATCCAATCTGCAGGTTAACTTGCCACAAATACACATACATATCTGTGCTGAATCCAATCTGCAGGTTAACATGCCACAAATACACATACATATCTGTGCTGAATCCAATCTGCAGGTTAACATGCCACAAATACACATACATATCTGTGCTGAATCCAATCTGCAGGTTAACATGCCACAAATACACATACATATCTGTGCTGAATCCAATCTGCAGGTTAACTTGCCACAAATACAAATACACATACATATCTGTGCTGAATCCAATCTGCAGGTTAACATGCCACAAATACACATACATATCTGTGCTGAATCCAATCTGTAGGTTAACATGCCACAAATACACATACATATCTGTGCTGAATCCAATCTGCAGGTTAACTTGCCACAAATACACATACATATCTGTGCTGAATCCAATCTGCAGGTTAACTTGCCACAAATACACATACATATCTGTGCTGAATCCAATCTGCAGGTTAACTTGCCACAAATACACATACATATCTGTGCTGAATCCAATCTGCAGGTTAACTTGCCACAAATACACATACATATCTGTGCTGAATCCAATCTGCAGGTTAACATGCCACAAATACACATACATATCTGTGCTGAATCCAATCTGCAGGTTAACTTGCCACAAATACACATACATATCTGTGCTGAATCCAATCTGCAGGTTAACATGCCACAAATACACATACATATCTGTGCTGAATCCAATCTGCAGGTTAACTTGCCACAAATACAAATACACATACATATCTGTGCTGAATCCAATCTGTAGGTTAACTTGCCACAAATACACATACATATCTGTGCTGAATCCAATCTGTAGGTTAACTTGCCACAAATACACATACATATCTGTGCTGAATCCAATCTGCAGGTTAACATGCCACAAATACACATACATATCTGTGCTGAATCCAATCTGCAGGTTAACATGCCACAAATACAAATACACATACATATCTGTGCTGAATCCAATCTGTAGGTTAACATGCCACAAATACACATACATATCTGTGCTGAATCCAATCTGCAGGTTAACTTGCCACAAATACAAATACGCATACATATCTTATATCTCTATCTAACCCTTTCCACAAGAATGTTCTCAAATAGTTGGTGCTCAATTTTAAAAAGAAACATTTTCATACCCAGTTCTTTGAGGTAATCCTCAAAGTTTTCACTCTTCACCAACTTCCAGGTCCCAACGAACTTCTCGGCCATGATAGCTGTGGTGTGTGGTCTCTGGGTCTCTGGGGTGATGCGTCTGAAAGTCCACGTTCAGGTGAGCAGGTGTGCAGTGACTCTCAGTCGGGATGCTTTTCAATCATCTCTGCAGCCAGGGCATGGCTCAGCCAGCCAATCAGGGCTTGCGACATCACACCATGGTTTATCTGACATTCCAGGTAGAAAAGAAACGTGATCAAAGACAAGTTCCGCAGGTGTCTGGTGAGTCACCTTAGACTGGGTGAAAGGACTCTGCATGGGGATCACACAGATCGTGTGGTTTTGATTACTGAAATAACATTTGTCACACTAATGCCCTGTGTCACACTGATACCCAAGCCCATATAACACTAATGCCCTGTGCCACACTGATACCCAAGCCCATATAACACTAATGCCCTGTGCCACACTGATACCCATGCCCATATAACACCAATGCCCTGTGCCACACTGATACCCATGCCCATATAACACCAATGCCCTGTGCCACACTGATACCCAAGCCCATATAACACCAATGCCCTGTGCCACACTGATACCTATGCCCATATAACACTAATGCCCTGTGCCACACTGATACCCATGCCCATATAACACCAATGCCCTGTGCCACACTGATACCCATGCCCATATAACACCAATGCCCTGTGCCACACTGATACCCATGCCCATCCTTACATCATGCTCTTTGATGCCATTTGTCCCACAAGGTTTCTGTCTGGGACCCGGTGCCCTGTGCCACAGTAGGAGCATATCAACACTGCAGGCAGCTAAAACAGGAAAACCATCTTCCTGTCCGTGACCCTTACACACCATAACCATGGTGCCCTCTGCCACACTAAGGCCACCACAACATTCCTCAAACACACACACACACACACACACACACACACACACACACACACACATCGTAACTGCGGTGCCCTCTGCCACAGTAGGGCCACGCTAACAATCCTATTGTGTGTGACATGGTAAACCCCGACCTGTTTAAGAGAACCTGTTTGAATTACAGTACTACAACAACAACCTCCTTGTGTGTGTGTGTGTGTGTGTGTGTGTGTGTGTGTGTGTGTGTGTGTGTGTGTGTGTGTGTGTGTGTGAGTTTGGAGGCAAAATAGGTAGTGGGAAGCTACGTTAAGGCGGGGACTCTGAAATGGATGAGACCTCTCATGTGAAGTGAATTTGAATGAACTAATCACACGCAACCAGTGTTAAATTCTGATCTATCTATCTGTCTTTTATTTATGAACTTTGCCACAAAATAAGCTGTTAAACTCACACCCTGTGTGTGTGTGTGTGTGTGTGTGAGAGAGAGAGAGAAAGAGTGTGTGGTGTGTGTGTATGTGTGTGTGTATGTATGTGTGTGTGTGTGTGTGTGTGTGTGTGTGTGTGTGTGCGCATTTGTGTGTGTGTGTGTGTGTGTGTGTGTGTGCGCATGTGTGTGTGTGTGTGTGTGTGTGTGTGTGTGTGCGCGCATGTGTGTGTGTGTGTGTGTGTGTTTTGTCACGCCCGGCTTCGCCGTGCTAGGTGTGCTCACTCTACCTTTGACAGAATATGTTTGGGCCGTCTCTCTCCCCCCAGTCTGAAGGGGGAGCTGTTGTTTTCGGTCCATCTGACAGCAGCTGATAGGCGGGACTGTTTAAAAACATCTCCTGCCATTCATTCGCTCTCTGCTCTGCTCTGCGCTCCTTTACATAGCCTACACTTCACTGATCTGCACTACACATAGCCTACACTTCACTGATCTGCACTACACATAGCCTACACTTCACTGATCTGCACTACACATAGCCTACACTTCACTGATCTGCACTTCACTGATCTGCACTACACATAGCCTACACTTCACTGATCTGCACTATACATAGCCTACACTTCACTGATCTGCACTACACATAGCCTACACTTCACTGATCTGCACTTCACTGATCTGCACTACACATAGCCTACACTTCACTGATCTGCACTATACATAGCCTACACTTCACTGATCTGCACTATACATAGCCTACACTTCACTGATCTGCACTATACATAGCCTACACTTCACTGATCTGCACTACACTTTTGATCAGCTTTTACTTGCTTCTCATTTACTGACTTGATATGGTTAGTTATTCAAATGATGCTTTCATCATACAATTTAATGTTTTAATAAATTATTTTGAATGAACTTAACAAATGTTGTGGTGTCCCCTATGTCATCGCTACTGTGAGCCAGGTAGTCTTGACAGTCTCTCTAAAATACAGCATCACAAAGACAGCAGGGCAAGAGATACAGGGAGCTCTGTGTGTGTGTGTGTGTGTGTTCTCTTTAAAATACAGCATCACAAAGACAGCAGGGCAAGAGACACAGGGAGCAGCACAGAGAGATCAAGGGAGGACAGTGTGTGTGTGTGTGTGTGTGTGTATGTGTGTGTGTGTGTTAGTTAGTGTGTGTGTGTGTGTGTGTGTGTGTGTTAGTGTGTGTATGTGTGTCTGTGTGCTGATGAGCTGACCCTAGTAGGCGCGGTTCCACATCCTCTGTGTGTTTGTGTGTGTGTGTGTGTGTGTGTGTGTGTGTGTGTGTGTGTGTGTGTGTGTTAGTGTGTTTATGTGTGTTAGTGTGTTTATGTGTGTTAGTGTGTGTGTGTGTGTGTGTTAGTGTGTGTGTTAGTGTGTGTATGTGTGTCTGTGTGCTGATGAGTCAAGTCAATGTCAAAGTCAAAGTCTGCTTTATTGTCAATTTCTTCACATGTCAAGACATACAAAGAGATCGAAATTACGTTTCCCACTATCCCACGGTGGAGACAAGACATATTTTACCAATTAGGTCCACAGACAAACATAACATTCAAGTAAACAATATAAAAAGTAAAAATAAGAAGGCACATACAATAAAGAAAATAAGAGCAGCAAAATTTGAGTTGAAATTGTGCAATTGTGCATACAGTAGACAGTCAATATAATAGTGCAAAAGTCAGGCCAATAAATGGCTGAGGTAGTTCTAAGTATGCAAGTGGCATAGTGGTGCAAGTTATGTAAGAGCAGCAGGAGTGTGTTCAGAAGTGTTTTCAGGACAACAACAACAAGTTGCAAAGTGTGCAAGTGTACAAGTGGAGTAGTGCAAGTGGAGTAGTGCAAGGCAGCCCTTTGTGGGTCCAAAGTCCATGAGCTGACCCTAGTAGGTGCTGTTCCACATCCTGTTTGTGTGTATGTGTGTGTGTGTGTGTGTGTGTGTGTGTGTGTGTGTGTGTGTGTGTGTGTGTGTGTGTGTGCGTGTGTGTGTGATGTCACAGTCTGTCTCATAAACTGGGCAAAAATGGGAGGACACACGAGGGCTTGCAGAATAACAATGAACAACAATGTTTTTACAATAATAGAATGATGTGTACAAAAAGTTGTAGACAGGCTTGGAATTTCACCATTCTGGGGGCAAGGCCACTTGGCCTTCAGTTGGGCATATTTGGTGGGGGGCCAAAGGCCACATGTCAGGGCACCAAGGCCAAAGTTAACTATAGCATATAAAAATGATCAAAGTTGTATTTAGCCTATTCACTGCAGTAGACCTGCATCACTGTATGAAACATGACAAAAACATGAAAAATGACATATTACATAGAACTGTAAATCTTCTGATCATCTAATAATTACAGATATCTAGGCTACATATAACAGTTATTTTATATTTGGCCTGCTATGAAATCATGTATTGAACAATTTAAGCACAGCTCAGCTTTAAGAAACTCAAATAGCCTAGATGCATGCTTAACATTTTGTGATCATTAAAAGGGTGGTTCAGGATTTTGGACATAGGACCTCATTTCCAAGTAAGCAAGTGTGATATTTATCAGTGGAGACCGTTTTCAACACGTTTCATCCAGTCGTTCTAATTGCAGAGTTCGCAGGTGCTAGGCTAGCGCAAGTCAACGGTATGTGCTAGCCTGCCACTAAAAACAGTCTTACCTACTCCAAAGGACACTCGAGGCAAATTCCAGACAATCGATGTAAATGTCTGTGTTGATAGAATAGTGTAAGAAATACAACTACCCTCGCATCGCGTTGCAATAGTTATACTTTGTTCCCTGAAGTTGGTAGTAGTCATTTTGCATCTCAGCGGCGGACTGATATTACCAAGGCTACTACTAGGTATCCCCATTGGAGTGTGCTTTACTGTTTACTTTTTGGCGCAGTACTACTAACTGGAGCAAGTATAATTCCGCCGCTGCTAAGACACTAGTCCCTCAAAATGCAATGCGATCATTGAAATGCAAGGATAGAATAATGTTAGAAATAAAACTATCAATACAGACATTTACATCGATAGTCTGGCGTTATAATTTATTTGCCTTGGGTGTACTTTGGAGTGGGTAAGACTGTTTTTAGTGGCAGGCTAGCACATACCGTTGACTTGCGCTAGCCTAGCACCTGCGAACTCTGCAATTAGAAGGACTGGATGAAACGTGTTGAAAACGGTCTCCACTGATAAATATCACACTTGCTTACATGGAAATGAGGTCCTATGTCCAAAATCCTGAACCACCCCTTTAAGGCTACTTTCACAAACTGTTAGTCAGCTGTCCTCTGATTTACCAATATCTAGGTGATATTTGTAACATTTATTTTTGTATTTGGCCCATTATGAAATCTTGTCGAACAATTTAAACACATTGTAAAACTTAAAGCCCAAATTTGGAGACATCCATGCATGTCGAAATTTACTGCAAATTCGAAACTGGATTACTCCGGAACAGCTAACTGTACAGGGGACTGTTTTACACCTTTGTGTTCGGTAAGGTCTGCTGTTTATTCTTATATATGGTTTGTCATGTGTTAAAAGAAGGGTTCGTGAAGTATTCCACCGATATGAATGGGTAGGGAGATCATGAACGCAAAACCTTCAGTAGAATGTATGATTAAATTGAATTATATTATTTACTTTTATCGCGAACCGTCCAACACCGCAATTATCGGCTAACATTGTTTAAAAGCTGAGAAAAAGCTCTTTCATGTGATACTTGTGATGTCTGTGTGATGATGAGTAGGCTACTTCGCGAGTAGTTAAATTGAGAAGAATGGGTGAATTTGGACGCACTTTCTTTCTTGCACTGTCACTTTCTCCACTGCGTAAAAGACTAAATTAATTTGCGCTGTGAATGCTAAGATTATTTTGACAGGCCACAGGCTAAATAAAAATCGCTATTAGTAGGACGCAAAGCAGAATATTGAAAGAAGGGGGCACCAAGGCCACCGTGGCCTGTAAACCTCTGATTTTCAAAGGGGCATCACGGCCAATCTACTAGTTGTAGATCTACAAACTAAGGAAAATAAAGAGTAACTCAGTCAAAAAGCCCCAGCCAGCATCTGGCTTGCATAGACAGGCACTAAACGGAGGGCCAGCATCAGGGTAGAGAGAGAAAGAACCATAGATATATATCATAAAGGCTAGATGTCTTATGGCGGAGTCTTATGGCGGCATCACTGGCGGCCATCTTGTCAAGGCAAGCTATCTGGTGGGCTCTGTGGTACCTGATGTAAGGTATATCTCTTCTTCTACTAAAGGCAGAACAATGCCCCCAGGCTATAACAATTACACCTTCAGGTCACTACCTGTCATTACAGTATGCACCACTGAAACACAATGTTATGAGTTAGCGAGCTGACTGTGAGATGGCCGTCGGGTGCGGACATCGACCTCCATTGGCCAGCAACGCGGACGAGACATCTAGCCTTTATTATATATATCTATGGAAAGAACACTGGCAGCACTGGCAGTTAGCCTACACCGGGCCCTTGGTGTAAGCCAATCAGCAGCTAGCTCTGCTTCCTCTCCAAACTTGGCCAGAAACGTAAACAATAGAGACACCTGGTGTCCTGGTGAGACTCCCCCCATGAGGGAGCAGTGACACGTGAACCCCATGACATACTGTATGTCCCCTGTGTATATTTGGCTTTGGCCATTAATAGGTCTGTTAGAGGTGCCACTGTTGGAAAAGTTCCTACAAAAACTGCGTTAGTACCCTACCAGACCTAGAAAATGCATAAGTTCTTTCATGGTCGCTGGTACAGGGTATTGCTCTATCGCAGCAACCTTCTCCTGTACCGGACAAACCTGGCCTTGGCCAACATGCTTGCCCAAGTATGTTACAGTCGCCTTGGTGACAATGATGATGTCAAGCACAAGAGGAACAGACAACATAGATTCAGATAGCAGGGTCATTAATCCAGAAAAGCAAATGGCAAGCAGTACTGCCACCTACAGCAGACTAAAAAGAGGTACAGCAAACTTCTCATAGCCTGTTCATGTTTACCACTGTAGCGGATGGCTTATTTGTATCTAGCGCTGCTGTACTCCACTACGCTGCTATACCTGTACTCCATTACGCTGCTATACTCCACTACGCTGCTACTCCACTACGCTGCTATACTCCATTATGCTGCTGTACTCCACTACGCTGCTATACTCCACTACGCTGCTGTACTCCACTACGCTGCTATACTCCACTGCTACTCCACTACGCTGCTATACTCCATTACGCTGCTATACTCCACTATGCTGCTATACTCCAGTACGCTACTATACTCCATAAGCCCATTTCTGGGTCTTCCTGCCTGTGTCTGTGCCTTTGCCCATGCCCTAAATGCTACCGTAGCTTCTGCATGATGTGCCATTTATCCATTTACTAAGCTGATATAATCCTCAACAACAAATCTGAGGCATGGTTACTGTGCTCTTAACAGTTCCAGTGTTAATTTACCTAAAACCTTAAAAGAACAAAATGGTTGTAGCGTTTGCACAGATTAGTCACCCTGGAAACACCTGGAAAAACTTTGAAAACAGACCCACATTACCACCTAGTGGCCATATTCTTACCACTCATATGTTACTCATAGGCCCAAACAATACATTACAGTAATTTAGGCAGTCTGTGATTCTGGCACAAAAATGTTGACATTTTAGCTCAACAGTCAATCAAATAGCGGTACAGTCTGTACCCCAATAATCGCTTGCCATTAGATTATTGACACCGGGGTCTCTGACCACACACACTAAAAGGACAGTTAAGGGCTGGATCAATTACCTGAATTGGACAATAAGTGTATTAGGGGGTTAGAATCACAGAATCACCTTTAATTCTAATGTGTTTGGGGGCAGTGGTGGTGCCGTGGTTACAGAGCTGGGCTCACATGCACTAGCCAGAAAAGTTGTGTGTTCAATTCCTGGTTTCTACCATTGTGCCCCACAGCAAAGCACTTAACACTGAGTTGCTCCAGGGACAATGTAACAACGTCCTTACAATATATACATAAGTTGCTTTGGGAAAAGTGTCTGCTGGGTAGTAAAGTGTTATGTTGGGTAACACTTTACTTGACAGTATCGACATAAGAGTGACATGACACTGTCATGACACATGAACCCTAACCCTAAAGATTGTAAAGATATCACAAAGGGTTTTTTTTTTCTGATAAGACTTTAGAGAATCATCCACATCGCCACTCTGTGGTCATCTGCTGTAATTACTTCAGATGATGGTACAATAGAACACTTACAGCTTTTCTCAGTCCCATTGGTGCATATTTCAGATCAGAATTGGAATTCTCAAAATGACTAGTTCAAGGTCCATATCATCTTCTCACTTTTGCACAATTAGCATTGCTTCGAACAAACAGCAAACACTTTCGTACATCCATGCACTTGATTGTGTTCAAATGTCTGCTGTTTTTTACATTTTCAATTGCTAATGTCATATTCTACTCCATAAAACAAATAGGCCTTATTTCATGGCTTGAGTCATTGCATGCAAAATTGTTGAACTAGTTATCAAATTCTGTCACAATGCTGTAGAATTGCAAAGAGCATACAGTAAAAATGTACGTATTCAGTGTCTTGTACTCACTTACTCACCTAACTACAGCAATGTGTAACTTTACTGTAGTTTTCAAATGGCTGTACAAGTACTGTATAGTGCTGTCTTGAGCATGTTCAGGTAGTGTCACCGGGTTCTGACCTTTTTTTGCATTGGAAAACACTGAGAGAACTGTCATAATGAAAACATGACAAAGCCATTTTGACTTATCTTGCATAAGCCTTCAATTTGTCTCCATATTTTACTCCATCCCCCACTCTTGAAACTTTTGTGTATGCTTGTTTGGAATGTGTGTTTTTTCATGTGCCCCGGTGTTTCAGAAAAAAAAAAAAAAAAAAACCTTTGACAATCCCTATATGACTGCTTCGCTAGCTTCGCTAGCGGCGGTCATAATAATATTTTTTGTGCTTGTAAACAAACTGAAGAATTTTCTACAATTTGAACTATTTTAGTATTATGGCAAAGCATACTACAGATAAGAGTGCTTTCCATTGTGCCCAACAGTGTGTAGTTGGTTAGACAAAAATATGGTAATATGGATGTTTTTACAATGGCGCTCACTATGTCAAAAGAAATACTGAAAAGACCTACATCGCCACCTTGTGGCACTCCTCTGCACCTACTACAGTAGTCATGATGTTGCGTGCAATGTGTGCAATGAGCCATTAGTAATAACAACAACAACAACACAACATTGACTCTCATCAACTCTCACCCCAACAATTGGTAAGTAAAGAAAGTGAAAAAAGGTATCTTGATCGGAATCCAGATCATCGTGCCATGATGCCTGAGATATGGTAACACTTTACCTTGTATTGAACCTTTGAAGTTATGCGAGTGAACACACACACACACACACACACACACACATACACGCACACGCACACGCACACACACATACACGCACACACACACACGCACACGCACACGCACACGCACACACACACACACACACACACACACACAGTGTGATTACAACATTCAGGCCCCCATTGAGGAGATGCATGGGATGCACACATTGCTATGGCATACTGTAGTAATCAGCATGCACCAGATACTCATCAAGATCAAGTGGTAACTGTTGGACTATGCAGCACACTGTGATCTTTCACTTTAAAATATGTTTATGAAACAAACTTTGCATGCAATGCCTTGTTTCCACAGGTCTAACTCAATGAAACGAGTTCTTGATCCTTTGAGACTCAACGTTCTGTAGCAAATACATCTGCAAGAGGATTTGTCCTAATCCTGTCTTGGTTACCAGGGAGCTCATCACCACCCAGTGTTTGGTGAGACAATGACACATGACCTTTAGCTGAACACATGCCAGTTGGCCCAGGCTTGTACACCCTCAGGTTTGTCAGGAATCCATTCTGATGTATAAGTAGGGTTACATGTCAGGTGTTATGTAAGTTGCACTGACAGCAGATTTGAAAAGCATTCCCATGCACTCACTGGGCTTCATATTGCGCATACACAAATTATTTCCACATTTTCTGCAGTAGCTTGCTTGCTTTAGCAGGGCTATTTGTGCAACCATTCATTTAGCAGTAGACACCATTCAACATCACATTAAGCTACATCTAAACTTCGAATTGCAGTAAATGTTTGCAGCAAAAGCACTCCTAAAGAGTTTTTTGTTTACCTTAATGTTTCCAAAATCATTTTGATGGCTCATAAACTCTAGATAGAGTGGACGCGGATCTGCCACACAAGAGGTCTTGCAAGAAAGCCATATGCTGTTTGGGTAGGAACACCCAACAAAACAAAAAAAAATCTAAATGGAAAAGAGCTGCTACTACAGGAATTCAGATTCGAAGACGCACAATTAGTCCATGTGTTATTGCACTTTTCAACTGTAGGGGGACCCCGAGAACAGATATTGTTTAGTGCTGCTTTTAGGCTTTTTAAAATCATTATGTGTGTGGGTTATAATTTTTCTCAGTTGCTATGGTACATTCTTCAGATCACAATTAAAATTCTCAAAACTGCTTGTTCAAACTTCATATCATCTTATCTCTTGTGCATATCATAAAAGCATGAATTCTTCTCATCTTGGACAAACAGCAATGCTTTAGTACATCATGTTATTTACTGTAGTATTGAGCTGATTTTGTACAAATGTCTGCTGTTTTTTTTCAATTGCTAATGTCATGTTGGTCAAAATGCACTATACTGGTTCCATGCTGAATAGTCCTTCCCCATAAAACAAATTGGCCTCATTTCATGCATAAGTGTTGAAATAGATAGCTGTCATAGTTTCCATACTGTGTCTAGCATAAATATGAGTTGATAGACAGGAACATCAGGATTTATACAGAGTGGTGCACAGTTCTAAGGGTTTTTTTTACTGTATATTTGTCATTTTAATTTGCTCAATCCTGTTTTATACCTCCACAATGTCTGTCAACAGTAAAAACTGGTATCCACTCTCTTACAATCAACCCCCTCCACACATAATAATGTGTAACTTTGTAGTTTTGAAATAGCCACATAGTAAAAATAGTGCTGTCTTGCACATTCATATCAAATAGCTATAGAGTAAATTGCCATATTGACAACAAGACAACACAGTTTGAATATCTTGAAAGAACACAATGGCATAAAAAGTTGCCATTTTGATTGCACTGACAGTTTCGTTGGTATAAATACTTGATTTTGAGACATAGACTTTGAGCATTTTGAGCAAGATACATGCTTTTGGAGGCAATTCACTGTGTCATGTAGTTTGCACGAATTGTTTTGAGAAATGCCATAACTGTGTGTGCATGCATATGTGCAGACACTACAGCGACAATTGCAACATCCACTGTGTAACTGAGCCAAGTTGGCAAGGCGTCAGATATGCTCCACACCCAGGTCTTGACTACACACTTGTCACCAGAATGCATTTTTTCACTTCAGAAAAACATACCAGTGGATTTTTTGCAGATATGATCAAATTAAATTACAATTTTTCTCAGCCGCTTTGGTGCTATTCTCACATCACTATTAACATTTGCACAGCAGTTAGTGCATTTCTCAAAACAATTAGTGCAAACTGCAAAACCTAGTGGATGACCTGCAAAAGCACGTCACTTGCTCAAAATGGATAGTCCATTCCTCAAAAGCACATATTCATGTCAATGAAACTGTCAGTGTCATCAAAATGAGAAGTCTTGACACCATCGTTTATGAACAAGATAGTCAAATGGCTTTGTCATGTTTTCATTATGACAGTTCTCTCAGTGTTTTCCAATGCAAAAAAAGGTCAGAACTCAGTTACACTACCTGAACATGCTCAAGACAGCACTATACAGTACTTGTACAGCCATTTGAAAACTACAAAGTTACACATTGCTGTAGTTAGGGGAGTAAGTGAGTACAAGACACTGAATACGTACATTTTTACTGTATGCTCTTTGCAATTCTACAGCATTGTGACAGAATTTGATAACTAGTTCAACAATTTTGTATGTAATGACTCAAGCAATGAAATGAAGAATATTAGTTTTATAGGGAACGACTATTCAGTATCTATAAGTATAGTTCATTTTGACTGACATGACATAAGCAAATGATAATGTTAAAAAACAGCAGAGAATTGTATGAAAGCAACTGATACATGTCCAAAAGTATTTGCAATTTGTTCAGAGGAAGGAGAATTTGCTACTATGATGTGCACAATGACTAAATGTTGTGGAGGTTGATGCGCGCGCAGCCGTGGGGCAGAAGACGCTTTGTGGCCATACACAACGTTTGGGGGCAGCCGTGGCCTACTGGTTAGCGCTTCGGACTAACCGGAGGGTTGCCGGTTCGAACCCCGACCAGTAGGCACGGCTGAAGTGCCCTTGAGCAAGGCACCTAACCCCTCGCTGCTCCCCGAGCGTGCATTATTAATATAACATCGTATTTTGTCATTTTTGGCGAAGACATGCATTCCGTTAGGGATATTGAACTTATTTAACATTCTTTGTCATACATTGTGAATTCGAATTGGTGCAGTTTTCAGCACAAAAAACTCATTTTATTCTTTTCATGGAGAGCATTGCTCTATGCTGTTCTATGGTGCTTTCTGCCTCTTAGTTGCGCACGCATGTTTTCGTGACGTTGCATAGAAATCCATGTATAGGAAAAGGGCTAACTGGCTAACGATCTAGAGGGCTAAAGGGCTAACTGGCTAACAGGTCACACTTTACGGGTCTTCCACAGACTATGTACAGATGCTCAAATCATGAACAAGCTATTGACACTCTGAGAACAACATTGTATTCAGGTTAGGGCAGCGGTGTTGTGGTAAAATAAGAGGTGGGTAAACTATGAATTCTGTGATCACGGTAAGGTGGACTGCACCATGTAGTATCAGATTTTTTAAAAAGGCTTTTGGAACATGTTTGATGATGGTGGAGGTTATTGTCCAATGTTAATAACAATAGCAGTGGTATTAGGTATTAAATGGTTCCTAGAGTGTTGATAAGTGTACATATTGTGAACGTGAATTTACAATGTGATTTTTGAATGTTAAAAGTTGCAATTGGTGAATAAACTTTTTTGAGAGGTGGATAAACTCTAATAAGAGCTGGATAAACTCTATATCTGACATTTCAGAGGTGGATAAACTCTAATAAGAGCTGGATAAACTCTATATCTGACATTTCAGAGGTGGATAAACTCTAATAAGAGCTGGATAAACTCTATATCTGACATTTCAGAGGTGGATAAACTCTAATAAGAGCTGGATAAACTCTACATCTGACATTTCAGAGGTGGATAAACTCTAATAAGAGCTGGATAAACTCTACATCTGACATTTCAGAGGTGGATAAACTCTAATAAGAGCTGGATAAACTCTACATCTGACATTTCAGAGGTGGATAAACTCTAATAAGAGCTGGATAAACTCTACATCTGACATTTCAGAGGTGGATAAACTCTAATAAGAGCTGGATAAACTCTATATCTGACATTTCAGAGGTGGATAAACTGTCTTTCCTTGCGTTTAGCCTCCACTACAACCCTGGATTAGGGGTTGAGTTTGCGTTTAGCCTCCACTACAACCCTGGATTAGGGGTTGAGTTTGCGTTTAGCCTCCACTACAACCCTGGATTAGGGGTTGAGTTTGCGTTTAGCCTCCACTACAACCCTGGATTAGGGGTTGTTAAAGAGGTTTGTTGGGTTTGCTGGGTTAGGGGTTGTTAAAGAGGTTTGTTGGGTTTGCTGGATTAGGGGTTGTTAAAGAGGTTTGTTGGGTTTGCTGGGTTAGGGGTTGAGTTTGGTTAAAAAGATGTTCAGAACCGGTTATAATTCAACAAAAATGTTAAAGACCGAATGTGAATTTCAACCATCTTTCCACTAATTGTTTTGAGAAATGCACTAATTGTTGTGCAAGCGTTAATGATGATTCGAGAAATGCACCAAAGCGACTGAGCAAACCATAATAGTCTTGAAGGCTGACTAATAAAAGCCATTTTCCCCAGCACATGTCAATCAGAATCATTATCACGACCGGACACATTAATCTCTCCCCTTCAACATTATAGGTGATATGGTTCCCCCACCTGTGCAGGAGTACAAGGTTGAGAGGCCTTTTTGACAAGTCACTTCACATTTAACAGCAGAGAGCCGTGTCTCCCGAGATGACGATTTAAAGGTCGGAGAGATAAGCCTCTGCTGCATGTTTAGCTCCAAACATGTAGCCGGTTTAGCTCCAAGCAAGCAGCAGGTAAATGAGTTGTATCGTTTATGACTATTGTAAAGAGCAGCTGATGTTTAACCAGAGACAATATAATTGGGTGATAATGAACTGGTTTGAAGGCATGTAAGAAGAGTGACCTGGGTGTTATAAGCCTTTGAAAACACAAATAGCGCGTCTGCCCCTTAAGGAGCCTACATATTTCCTTTTTAAGCACTTAAGCGTGTCTTAGGCATGTCTCTGAACAATTCTACCCAATGTTATCAGTTTGTATACAATGGCTTGTCCATATTCACCAACTACCTCTTGCAAAAATAGGGATGCACTGAGTCCTGATTTTTAAGGTTCTGCTGAATACCAAATCCATTATTTACAGTTTTATTTATCTATTTATTATTTATTATTATTTATTTTATTTTATTTACAGTTTTCTCAGTCACTTTGGTGCATTTCTCAAATGTTTGCACAACAGTTAATGCATTTTTCAAAACAATACCACAATGTATTACCTGCTAAAATGTGTACCTTGCTCAAAATGCTTAGTCTATGTTTAAAAAGCAAGTATGTATACCAATGAAACTGTCCTCGCATGTCCTTTCACCATTGTGTATGAACAACATAGTCAAACTGCTTTGTTATGATATGACAGTTTACTCTGTATGTATTTTCAAAATAGTGCACAGGGTAGCACTATTTTCGATGTGGCACAGCTATTTCAAAACTCCAAAGTTACACATAACTGTTTGTGGAGAGGGTTGATTGCAAGAGAGTGGATATGCTTCAAAGTTTTTACTATTTTACTGTAAAGAAAACAAAGGCTTTACAACATTGTGCAAAGGGAAAATGACAAACAGTCAAACACCCCTTGGCCAGAGGGAAGCCAGATTTTTGTAGTCAATATTTTTGTATACGCCCTGGCGTTCCTGTTTGTCAGGTGAGTCACATATGCTAGACAGACAATCTAGTCAACACTTTTGCATGGCCTTTGTATGTCCTTTGCATGACCTTGAATTTCCCCTGGGGATCAATAAAGTATCTATCTATCTATGTAATGATTCAAGCGATAAAATAAGGCCAATTTGTTTTATGGGGTACGACTATTCTGCATGGGACCAGTATAGTGCATTTTGACCAACATGACATTAGCAATTGAAAATGTAAAAAACAGCAGACATTTGTACACAATCAAGTGTATATATGTACTAAAAGCATTTGCTGTTTGTTTGAAGCAGTGAGAATCGCCTTTATGATGTGTTCAAGGAAGAAGATGATATGGAGTTTGAACAAGCAGTAAATGTAGTAAACATCACCAACAACTAGAGTAGATTGATACATCATTTTTTATTTGTGAATGTCCTTGCTGAACAACTAGCTGCAGCATCCTGGCTGCTGTCTGTGTTGTTACTAACGACAGATTCCTTACACATTTTGAACTCCATCGCATGCTTTCAGCGCAAATGTAAACACCTTCCCATGATCACTTGCAACGTTATTACAATTTACAGTCAGCTGCATAGGATTCAGTTTGATAAAACAAGGTTTGGCTCCTATCAAAAAGCTTAAGATCTGGCCAAATACGAAACCGAATCTTGGATTTGGTGTATCACTATACAAAAAGAAGCCTACTAAAATTAAGGAAAATGCAAATGCCATTACATTTGTTCTTGTAGCAGACTTTTAATACTCAGCACAGAGGAAACTAGAGGGAGAACCCTTATCAACAGTGTGTGTTTTGTTTGGATATGTTGTTGATCGGTTGATAAACGGCCACAGCAATGAAGTCCCGTCGCAATGCAAATGTTGGAAACATTTCCCAATCAATAGTCACCAGACTCTATTCACTTTGTGAATACGTTTGGATTTGTCCAGGCTATGTGGCCACATTAAGGGCTTGCACTTGTCTGGTTTGGATCATAAACTGAGCTTATACATATATATGAACTCCTAACATATATACAGACATGCAACCCCCCCCCCCCCCCCCCATAAACTGGATCATAAACTGAGCTTATACATATATATGAACTCCTAACATATATACAGACATGTAATAAAATGGATTTCATGTCTTGAGGATATATGATTTTTAAAGGTCAGTGGGATGGGAGAGTGAGGTGTTGCTCTGAACATGTAACAGCAAGCAGCAGGTGAGGGGAATGGCTGAGGCCTGTGCCCATGAAAGGAGAGATGACATTCAAGCAGAGTTGATGGGAAGTTTAGGGGTACTCAACCTGTGCAAACTTGACGACATGGAATTTTCAGCCACTGGCAGTGTGAGCTGGAGAAGCCTACTCAGGCAAACAGCTCAATGTTTTCGTTGTGCGTGAGCCCAAGATGTGTGTGACTCCTGTGTGTGAGAATGAGAGAACAAACACAAGCTCTGCCAGGAGTAGTAGCCTCTCTGTCCCCAGAGCTCTTTTTCATCTTAGCGTCTGATCACAGCCTCTGGCTCTCTCTCATGTCACTTCCTTCATTCAATAACGCAGATTCACTGTTAGCTTTCTCCCGCAGGTATATATCCATGCATGAATAATGCTGTGAGCTTGGCAGTGTACAAGCCAGAGCATAAAACATAAAACTCCCAGCGGGGATGGGGGTAGTGTGTGTGTGTGTGTGTGTGTGTGTGTGTGTGTGTGTGTGTGTGTGTGTGTGTGTATGTGTGTGTGCCTTGTGGCGACAGATGTTGGGAGTATGATGGAGAGGTGGGCAGGGCTGAGTCTGGCTCGGGGTTGTGGGAGTGGGAGAGGGAGTGTGGATAAAAAGCCACTCAGAGCCCCAGCTCGACACTCAGTCCTCTCTTGTCAGAGCCAGAGTACCCTCCCAGCCTCTCTTCACCATGGCAACAGTCTTCGCCAGCCGCTCCTCCATGGGAGGCGGATTCTCCATGGGCTCGTCCCGCATGTCCATGTCCGGTGGAGGCATGAGTGTGGGCGGTGGGCTCGGCGGCGGCCGCATGATGAGGGCGGGCAGCGTGTACGGGGGCGCCGGGGGTTCTGGGGTGCGCGTCTCCAGCGCCGCCAGCCTGGGGTCGGCGGGCGGCTTCGGTGGAGGGTTCGGAGCGGGCGGCGGGTTCGGAGCGGGCGGCGGGTTCGGAGCGGGCGGCGGCGGAGGTGGATTCAGCATGTCCATGGGCGGGGAGGGCAGCGTCATCGGCAACGAGAAGGGCACCATGCAGAACCTCAATGACCGTCTGGCCACCTACCTGGCCAAGGTGCAGACCCTGGAGAGGGCCAACGCCGAGCTGGAGCTGAAGATCAGGCAGTTCCTGGAGAGTAGGGTCGGACCTGCTGGCCACGACTACGGTGCCTTCATGGCCAGCATCACTGACCTGCAGACCAAGGTGAGCTGCTCTAATCATCATAATTACCCCACCTGTAGCGGAGGCTGCACCACAGAGCACTATATGCAGGAGACTAGGAGAGTGCACTGCCTGCGCCCACTCTGTGTCTCGCTCTCTTACTGAACGTGTTTTTTAACCATGTGCCGCGGCAGTTCACTATGATTGATGATGTGTTGATTGACGTGTTACTGATGTATTCCAGATCCAGGGGGCCATTCAGCTGAAGGGATCTGTGCATCTGGCCATAGACAATGCCAGCCTTGCCATGGACGACTTCAGAGTCAAGTAGGTTTACCTCAGAGAGAAAAACAGAAATCCTCTTGCTAGGTTTAGTCCAAAATAATGATAGAAAGCTTGTTGCTATAAGCTATAGGGAAATTACAAAATGCAATGAACTCGGTATGATATAGATTGCTCGTAAGCACACTAAGTTACCAAATGCAGTAAATATTGTATGCTGTGTTTGAGAGAGTCTGCATGCAAGTTTCCACATGTACGTACATGCATGGCATGACCAATATACATGGCAATACATTCATGAATGCATTCCTCTGTAGCATTTTCAATTTCAAGGTAGATATCAATACCATTTTAGCCCGGAGATTGTTATTTAATAGAATATGTGCATTGCAGCAGCAATTAAGGATTAGATAAACGACTAAAAGACATAACACCACCTCTATATCTGTAAGGTATGAGACCGAGCTCACCATGCGTCAGTCTGTGGAGGCGGACATTGCTGGTCTGAAGAGGGTGCTGGACGAGCTGAACATGACCAGGGCTGACCTGGCCATGCAGATCACTGGCCTGCAAGAGGAGCTCGTCTTCCTCAGGAAGAACCACGAGGAGGTGAGCACAACGCTAATTACACGGCAGGGTCACACACTTCTCATGTGTGCCTCCTTCAGAAAGAGCCAAGCCGACGTCAGGATGACTGAGTGGCCAAAGCTGTGATTAGCGCCTCAGGCCCCCCGAGCTCCAACTGCTCCGCTCGGCTCTGTCCCAACATGCTGTGCAGGTGGCAGAGTGAGAACAGGCAGAAGCCCCAAGTCTCACTCTACGGGAGGACCCTCCCCAGGCATGGGTGTACTGTACTGTATGTCTCCCTCTCACACTGTGAGAAAAAGGGTGTATCCAGGACTTGAATTCCACAGTATTCTCCCTTGCACACCACAGATACACTTAGTTAGACGTAGATATCTACCTACCCACTCACTGATTTGAGTGCACTGCCTTGCACACCATAGATACACTTAGATAGACGTAGATATCTACCTACCCACTCACTGATTTGAGTGCACTGCCAGAAATTAAGTCTTGACAAGAGTGACGTAACTAGTGAATATTGTTTTGTGATTTTTGTCATGTTGCACCATCTGCCTCCTGCATTACGTCTGCCATTGAGAGGACATACATTAAATATGTCACTGCATTACATCTGCCATTGAAAGGACGTACACTGAATATGTCACTCCATTACGTCTGCCATTGAGAGGACATACATTAAATATGTCACTGCATTACATCTGCCATTGAGAGGACGTACACTGAATATGTCACTGCATTACGTCTGGGTTTGAGAGGATGTATACTGAATATGTCACTGTATTTTTCTGTGGTAGGAGCTTGTGTCCCTGCGTGCTCAGATGTCTGGCCAGGTTCATGTGGAGGTGGACGCGGCTCCTCAGGAGGACCTCACCAAGATCATGGCCGAGATCCGGGAACACTACGAGGCAGTCTCAGCCAAGAACCAGAGGGACCTTGAGTCCTGGTTCCAGACCAAGGTGAGTGGCATACACAGATATACACGTATAGAAAAAAACACACACATGCACATACATATATACACATATTTACATACATACACACATACACACAATCGTGATCTATTTTCTTCTATTGTGAAATGTGTTTTCTCACACACTGTGTTCTCTGTCTGCTGTTGTTTTGCAGTCGGAGACGATTAACAAGGAGGTCATGACGAGCACAGAGGTCCTTCAGACCAGCAGGACAGAGATCAACTCCGTCAAGAGCTCCGTTCAGTCCCTGGAAATCGAGCTTCAGTCACTCCTCAGCATGGTGAGATATACTGTACACGTCAGCTCCATAACACAGCACTGTTGCACACAATCAATCAGTGTCTCGTGCCGTTTCACTGGATATGACAAGTCAGGCCATGCAGTAAAATCAGGAGCAATTTCATCATAATCCATTATGCATAGTTTTCCTTCCTACCTTTCCCACGCCTTGATCTTCCACCTACGCACTCCTGTTTAAAACAATGTAGTTCTTGACCTTGTTTTTTCTGGCAACTTGCCGTACTACTTTTCTGTCATGGAAACCCTTTGTTCACTTGACATATATGCTTTTCCCCTGTTGAATCACCTTTTAACAGTAACTAAAGCAAAACAAAACATCTCTAATTCAAACTGTCCTCATTCGCACGCCCCCGCAGAAAGCGTCGCTGGAGGGAACACTAGCGGAGACGCAGTCGCGTTACTCGTCCATGCTCTCGGGCTACCAGATGCAGGTGGGCAGCCTGGAGGGTCAGCTCACACAGCTGCGCGGTGACCTCGAGCGCCAGGGACAGGAGTACTCCATGCTCCTGGACATCAAGACCAGACTGGAGATGGAGATCGCCGAGTACAGAAGACTGCTGGACGGAGGCGCAAGCTCAAGCCTCACCATCAGTAGCAGTAGCGTGGGCGGAGGGCTCAGCGCGGCCGGAGGTTTCACCATGAATGGAGACGCAAGGTAATCGCTAATACGCTAATCGGTTAGCATGAATGTAGCTATCGGCAAATTAACCAGTAACCGCAACCACAACATGAGTTCAGAGAATGATGGACAAGGCACAATGTGAAAGAAAAGGAGTTGGCATGAGACATGAGAATGAGAGTATGAAATGTCTTTTCTTTGTCCCTTCCAACAGCCTTCTCTCAGGCTCGTCTTCCACCTCCACCACCACCACCACCAAGGTCATCACCGTCGTAGAAGAGGTGGTTGATGGGAAGGTGGTGTCCTCCTCCTCTACTTCCTCTGGGCATCTCATTCACTAAACCATCCACTTCAAGCCCACCTGACAGCAGCCGGCTCTGGGCCCAAACAGGCCTGACTGGCGTGGGGCCCATGGGTGTCCAGACCCAGTAAGAGCCTAATCGTGTCCAGACCCCACCGCTGTCAGTACCAACCATAATCAAGTGTCTGATGGGAGAATCCACTGTGTGACTTTTTTTTAGTCCAGTGCACTTAGAGCCTCCCTCATTATGCTGGACAATAAAGAGGACATGCATAAAAGTACAGTGAAAGTGTGTGTGTTTAATTCTTTCAAACTCATGCATAGGTATGGTACATATTAGTGATTTCACTAGTCAACCAGTGGGCTATTGACATCACTAGGACGTGCATGCTGTAGAGAGCAGTCAGCTAGTGATAGATGGAATGGCTAAAGGCTAAACGGGTTAGACCAGTGATTCCCAAACTGTGGGCCATGGCCCTCTGGTGGGCTGTCAAGGTATTACAGGTGATTACGTACAGTAGTTCAAATTCAAACCATAGCCAGAGATATTAAGCCTATTCATCAAAGTGATATTCATTTGATGTTGGTCCAGAACATATTCAATGGGGTTGACAGACTATGGGTAATACTAAACTAAAGTGTGTTATTGGAGCGGTCGTTGTGTCAGGTAGAAAAATTCAAGATCACAGTGAACATGTGAAGAACAAAACTCTCAGCGAGTGCTCCGACTACAGAATTGTAAATAAATGTTTGGGTGGGCCACAGGAGATTTTGGGAATTGAAATTGGGCCAAAGCAGTTGGGAATCTCTGGTTTAGACATTCCAATGTATGGAAGTGCTTCAACAAAAATGAGACTTGTTCCGTGACCCACTCCAAAACCAGCTTGTCATGGTGAAACACTGGCCTGGAAATGGAGACTGTATCAGAAATCAGTGAGTGAGTCTCAATCAGTATGTGACACATTGAATATATGATAGAATTAGTGAATATTTTGTATATTTCGTCTGCAACTCAATAATTCAAAAGTGAGTGCTATTCTATAATTCAAACTGACATATGGGTCAAGCATATGAATAACCATACACAACAAATATACTCACACACATAAAATCTATAACCATCAATAAAATAATACATAGCACAGATATAGTACAGTATACAAATATATAGTCACTGAACTGAAATTAGGCTACAGGGTAAGCCTGTAACCTCTTTAATAGCACAGGTTTAGCTATTCGAGGGAATTCTCTAATTGTCATGCTACATTCAGTACCATCTTTGTTTTTATATGAGTAGGCTTTATCCACATTTTGAAATCTTATAATATGCCGTTTGGTCTGAGCAATGCCTCTATAAACATTAGAAACCCTAAAACCAAAAGTATCCTTATAGCATCTCCTTAACAGAGAAAGCCTTGGGGCAACCAACCACATGGATGGAATAGCTAGTGCAGCAAGAACCAGTTTTAAGGGAGTGGCGATTGATGTCCCAACCCTGATGACAAAACCACAGCAATTTTCAGCTGCCAGTTATCCAGATTACTTGTGACCTATGCCGTGTCATTCGTCTTACACACCTCTGCCTGTAAAACACAAATGAATAGGCCTACTGCTTTCCGGGGCCACTAAAATGTCACAAAAACAAAACCGTCCTATTAAGACATAAGCCATCTTTACTCTCGCTGCTTTAGCTGTTCCTGTAACATCTCGTGTTACTTATTATAAGGTCAAGAATGCAGAATCACAAATCCAAGATTCTGCCAGTCATAGATTAAAAACACAAGCACAAACTTATAGAATAATGGAAATGCTATGTTAAATAACAGATGGTCTCTTTCAGATATAAATCCTCTTGAAACGTTTAACAACTCAGCTGTTTTTGTTACCAAGCGCGTGGCCCACTCGTTAAAGTGTTGCCAGTTCGATCTAAATATAAATCTAAATTGATTTAAATGTAAATATTCTATAGCATATACCCTGTAAATATTCTATAGCATCCGTCTTAAAACTTTACTCAAACTGCACTTGTGGAGAGTGAACAAATAAACCATTTGTAATTGAAAAGAAGAAAAGGCTGATGATTTTGTGCAATTTTAAACTAAAAGATGAGTAAATCATGATCAAACAAGTGTGTGACCCAGCTGAAGCATGTCAAGCATATATATATATATATATATATCACCAAGGAGAGTTGCTCTTTGACTGGTTTATAGTTTTGAATGAAGTTCCAAAATGCCCTTGGGAGTTTGAAGCCTTTCTCGCCCCTCAGAAGGGATTATCTCTAAATGTCAAATATGTCAGTTAAAGCTTAGTCAAATCCTGCTGCAGATTGGGTCTTGTTTTACCAGTTTTCATTATCCTCTAAAACCCTCTAATGGCTCCAAAGACGATCAAAAAAGGTAGCGATTATGAAACATTCCTTTAGTAGAGTGCAAGTCTGGTGTTTGAACCTATAAAAAAAACACTACAAGCTATGTGGAGTTTGAAAGTAACTCACCATTTTATTGATCTTACAATGCTGTCCTATATCCTTTGGATAAACTAATATGCATTTAGGCAATGCAACAGTCATGGGAATATATACTTTGGCTGCACTAATATGCATATAGGCAATGCAACAGTCAGGGGAATATATAATTTGGCTGCAATTATATGCATAGGCAATGCAACAGTCATGGGAATATATAATTTGGCAGCATTAATATGCATATAGGCAATGCAACAGTCATGGGAATATATTCTTTGGCTGCACTAATATGCATATAGGCAATGCAACAGTCAGTGGAATATATAATTTGGCTGCAATAATATGCATATAGGCAATGCAACAGTCATGGGAATATATAATTTGTCAGCATATGCATATAGGCAATGCAACAGTCATGGGAATATATTCTTTGGCTGCACTAATATGCATATAGGCAATGCAACAGTCAGGAAAATATTTTTCAAAATCAGAACTGTGAATGCTGTATTACAGCAGTGGTTCTTAAACTGGGGGTCGCAAAATGATTTGCAGTCTAAGTTAGATAAATTTCCAGACTTTACAAAATCAAGGCTTTTAGACCAACATGTTTAAAACTGGGATACTCAGCAGCCCTACTTGTGGGCTTCCCATTCACAGTGTTTCCATAATGTTCCATAATAAACATTCCAAAAGTGGATGTTTTGTTTATAAAAACTCAAACCTCTACCTTTTGCAATGATGCAATGAACACCATGCTGTCTTTTTTATCGCCACAGTTCTACATCGGATGAGTGCTAATTATCCTAGTAATAAATCAGATTGACATTAATGGCCAGGGGCGGAGCTTGAGGGGGTGCGGGGGGTGCGTCACGCCCCCAGCCCGGGACCCGCAGGGGCCCGGTGCGAGGGCGCCCCTCCCCCACCTCCGGGTAAGGTGGGACGGGCCTCTCCCACGGCACAAGGCGTAGGAGCTAAGATCATGCAAACGGTTTCTTTTCAATCATTTTCATCAGAGTGGGACGTATTAGGCTTATAGG
Source organism: Alosa sapidissima (assembly GCF_018492685.1). Classification (NCBI taxonomy): domain Eukaryota; kingdom Metazoa; phylum Chordata; class Actinopteri; order Clupeiformes; family Clupeidae; genus Alosa; species Alosa sapidissima. The sequence goes on along the minus strand of NC_055959.1, from coordinate 36,070,630 downwards.
TTGCCCCAGTCAGGACGAGTTATGGCTCATGGTTGCTGAAAAGTTTTGAAATTTACGTTGATGATTTAGTAGGTGTAAAATATTGAATAAAATGTTCTGCTGTATGACTGGCTTTATTTTAACTCTCATATTGAACTTCACAACGTGCAAATTTACAAAATTGGATCAACGATATTGTCTCCTACAGGCGTCAATGAGAGAACACTTACACTTAGCCTACATGATCTTGGTTTCGATTTTCTAATTGGAGTAAGTCTTTGTGACAACACATCATGATACATTTGATAATGTTTGATCGTTGTTTTGGTATGAAGCATATTTTACGTAGCCTAATGAATGCGCTCTAGAAAGTGAAAGTAGCATTCTCCAAGTTAAAGCTCATTAAAAACCACCATAGAGAATGAGAGAGCAAAAAAAATGGACATACACAGAGCATCGTGGACGAGTTCGCGGAGCGCAAGGCTCGTCGTATGCCCTTCAAATAGTGCTGCGTATTATTGTTGTTTTATTATTAGGGGTCATGTAGCCTAATGTTTTTGTTGTTGTTCTCTTGGTTACACTTCATGTGCGTTCGATGGACTTCAAAATTACATAGTTGCTCTCCGTGGCGCTGACGCTTGTAAGACCTGCTGTTGCGGGCATGTGTAGCCTATGTTGTAAAATTATGTTATGATGAGTTTAATAAAGGGCCCGGTCATGTGCCCCGCCCCCGGCCCGGCTCTGACTTGTTCCGCCACTGTTAATGGCTTTAGTGTTGACATAGCCTACCTATGAGAGGAGACACTTTCTGCCTCCGCAACATTTTCCAAAGTAAAAACACATTTTGCTAGTTGGAGGGGGGGGGGGGGGGGGGTTGCCAGAGCAACTGTATGACGGTATCCTAGTTAATAATAAATCAGATTGACATGAATGCCTTTAGTGTTGGCATAGCCTGACATAGTTGGGAGGGGGGGGGGGGGCGGTTACCACTGTATTACAGTATTAACCACACAAGGGATTTATACCAGCCCATGTGTTACAGTGCAGATAACCGCAAAAACCAACACACCAACACACCAACACAGCAACACACCAACACACCAACACACCAACACAGCAACACACTAACTGCAAAAGCAGTTTACTGCAATGTCAGTTTAATACAACAGTCGTATTCTAACCAATGCCCCACATTTCTATTTTACTATTACTATGTTGTGGACTGCAAGCTGTCTGATTCATTGCATGAGTGTTTTACATTGATGAATTGATTATTAATTTATAAATTTATTTATTTATTTATTTATTTAGTTAGTTAGTAAAATGAAAACATGCAAATGGCAACTCGTATGATATTTTACATTTTAAATGTTTTTATCTGTCCTTTCTATTGTTTTTTTAAATGCATGATCTTTCTTTGTAAACTCGTCGTCATTGTAAATGAGGGAAACCTCAATGCCCTAAAAGTATAAATAAAGTTTTTTTTTTTTTTGGGGGGGGGGGGGGTTTGCCTTTATTTGGATAGGACAGTGAAGAGTGACAGGAAGTACAGTAAGTGGGAGAGAGAGAGATGGGGTGGGATTGGGAAATGACTGCAGGTCGGATTTGAACCTGGGTCCCCTGGGCACTCGGATCCGTACACGGTACGGGCGCTGTAGCCTGCTGTGCCACAGCGCCCCCAAATAAAGGAAGGAAGGAAGGAAGGAAGGAATGAATGAATGAATGAATGAATGAATGAATGAATGAATGAATGAATGAATGAATGAATGAATGAATGAATGAATGAATGAATGAATTTACAATGACGATGGGTGGGCAGCCGTGGCCCACTGGTTAGCACTCTGGACTTGTAACCGGAGAGTTGCCGGTTCGAGCCCCGACCAGTGGGCTGTGGCTGAAGTGCTCTTGAGCAAGGCACCTAACCCCTCACTCCTCCCCGAGCTCTGCCGTTGAAGCAGGCAGCTCACTGCGCCGGGATTAGTGTGTGCTTCACCTCACTGTGTGCTGTTTGTGTTTCACTAATTCACCGATTGGGTTAAATGCAGAGACCAAATTTCCCTCACGGGATCAAAAAAGTATAAATACTGAATGAACGAATGCTGTGCCTGCACCATTTGCACAGCTCCCAGACACATCTTTTACAACATCAGCATCAAGTCAGACAAGACGCATACTTGCTATTATTATTTAGTGAACTACCTTCCATCGAAACTAACAATTGTTAATTATATGCAAAGTGCAGACAGATGAGTGAGAGTGGTTTGTGTGCCAAGCGTGTTTTTCCACTGTTACAGTTTATTGCCCTTACATTACCTCAACTATTCAGGTGCAAGCAAAATGCCACTGGGCTTGGTTGACCTTCATGGTATTACTCTTTGAGATTAAAGTAAAATGTCAGAGTAATTCTGTAACAAAGCTTGGTTGCAATAACACCTGAACTTGTTATGACTCGTTGGTCTAGTTTTTTTTTATTTTTTTTGCTTTGTTTTGCAGTGACTAAATTATCACTTTATAACCACTTACATTTTTGACATCAACCCGGCGTCTGCATTTTGATACATTTTTGACGTCAACCCAGCGTCTGCATTCAACTGGTGGAACTGGGCGTGTAATCTCCACGCAGGCGACGCGTTCTGATATAAAGAACCTCCAGACGCTCCGTCTGCACTCTGTTCTCTCTCTGCACTGCCCAGGTTCTGCCAGCTACTGCACCACCTTGCCTTCGCGATGGCCAGCACTTACAGCCGTGTCTCCATGTCCTCATCTGGCTCCATGCGTGGGGGGTCCTCCATGGGCGGAGGGCTCTCCATGGGCGGAGGGATGTCCATGGGCTCTTCCGGACTCTCCCTGTCTGGAGGTAGTGCCCGCATGAGCGTCATGAGGGCCGGGAGCGTGTACGGAGGGGCAGGTGGCGCTGGCGTGCGCATCTCTGGCGCCTCCCGGACCCTCTCCATGGGCGGCGGTGGCGGCGGTGGCTACGGCTTCTCCTCCGGCGGAGGGTACGGAGGAGGCTACAGCATGTCCAGCAGCATGGAAGGAGGCGTCATCGGCAACGAGAAGTTCACCATGCAGAACCTCAACGACCGCCTGGCATCCTACCTGGTCAAGGTGCGCACCCTGGAGAAGGCCAACGCCGAGCTGGAGCTGAAGATCAGACAGTACATGGAGAGCAAGACTGGACCTGCTACCCATGATTTCAAGGGTCACTTTGGAGTCATCAATGACCTCAGGGGCAAGGTCAGTCTAGTGACTCTATATTAACTTGTATTATATATTTAAAATTCTAATATTAAAGCAAAATATTTATTTTTTTTATGTGCCATGTCAGGAAAGTGTCATAATTGTAGAGAGAGAACTTCAGTATACTATGATAATTGAAAAGTTTGAATGACCTTGAATGATCAGGGATTGGAACTCTGTTGAAGTGACCTGATGTGTTCATGTTGATGGCTCTAGATTCAGGCAGCTCTTCTGCTTAAGGGCAGTGTGCACCTCAACATCGACAACGCAACTCTGGCAGTGGATGACTTCAGGGTCAAGTAAGCGCATTCCCATACATCTCCTGCATCCTTACGGTTCCAAAACATTTCTTTTATTTTTTGCACGATAATAAGTATTGCTATTCGGATGCTGAATGACAATGTAAAGCATGTACAGACACTACAGTAATCAACAATCATCAAATTACCTGTTTTGGCATTATAACATTAACCTTACAATAATGATGGGAGTGATCTGCATGTTCTTCACTGACTGACTAATTGATTGATTCAGGTATGAAGCTGAGCTGAACATGCGTCAGTCTGTGGAGGCAGACATCGGTGGACTGAGGAGAGTGCTGGATGACCTCACCCTGTCCAAATCCGACCTGAACATGCAAATCTCTGGCCTACAGGACGAGCTGGCATACATGAAAAAGACCCACCAGGAGGTAGGCTGGAGTCACATGCTAATCTGTGCAAATCACACACCTATTCTATGATTCAAATCCTGCATTCGAATACTGTTTATCACTGCTTATCACTGGGAAACATGATAGCAGTTACCTCTGGGATAAAGTCTTTCTGCTCCAGCTATATCTACAATGTTATAGTAATGACTTACTGTCTGAGGCCTATACGCTTTGTTTATTTATGCATGCATATGGGGTAAAGAACATTTATGCTTGACTTGTCTGAGTTATGTATTGCATGCATCTGACAAAATTGGAATATCAAGGCACCTCAAGTTTAATTGCATTCTAATATGTCTCTGATGACAGAAATGCCTTTGAATTCAGATTTGAAGATGATCAAGGTTGAAGATTGCGATTGCAGATTGTGATTGTGGAGCGTCTTAGGGTCCGTTATCATATAACTGATGCGATTCTTGCCATGCTGTTTCAGGACCTCCTGACCATGCGTGCTCAGGTGAGCGGACAGGTGCATGTGGAGGTGGATGCGGCACCTCAGGAGGACCTGACTAAGATCATGGCAGAAATCCGCGAACACTACGAAGCTGTCGCCGTAAAGAACAGGAAAGAGCTTGAGACGTGGTTCCAGGCCAAGGCGAGTCCATTATTGTGTTGTGAACTACTGACAGATAGCATTCCCTCTCATTATGTCGTAACTACTGACAGATATGATTCGCTATCAGATTCTAGATATGTTTCACATACAAAAGAGATAGCCAGTCAAATAGAATTGTGATTTTATGAGCATTATGTTTGTTTGTTTTTTTCTCATACAGACAGAGTCTCTACATAAAGAGGTGAAGACAAGCACAGAGGTCCTGCAGACATCCAGAACAGAAATCAGCACCATCAAAAGCACATACCAGGCGCTGCAGATTGAGCTGCAGTCCCTACTGAGCATGGTAACCCTCCATACTGAATCATGATAAATGAGCTGTTGATAGATGATAAGTCATTACTTAGGTATTGTGATGATGGATCAGGGCAGCAGTATTTTGAGCTATATTGCTGGGCAACTTTATAACCGGTTGGATGTGTTCTGATTGAGGGATCATAAAAAATTGCCTACTGATGATTGTACTCTAGAATACCCAGGAACGTTGCCCAGCAACATTACTCAGCTCTTCATGAATAACCTTGTACATTCATAAAGAAATGTGGTCTTTATCTCACTGACAAAAACACTTGTTCAGGATCCAAGATTTAAATGTGTCTACCTAGAATTGAGTTGAAACGAGTTGAATCTGAATTTGACACAAGCAACAAATTAGCAGCTCAGTGCAGAGTATGACCTGGACACTTCTTTCACACAAACAAACGTCACAGACCACTTGGAGGTACAAACAATATCGGAGTTTTGGTTGATTTGACCATCAGTTAACTTTGAAACTGGCATTTTACTTTGGATAGACAATAGCAATACATAATAGGAGTAAATTAGCGTCAACAAATCTAGACTGGAGTAACTCATCATTTGGCACCTCCGATATGTTTAGTGTTCTAAAGACGTCAAATAGCCCACTAGACCACATTCATAGTCAAGGAGCCAGAAGTGAACACGCATGGATGGTTATAAAAACAGGGCGTACCTAGTTACTGCCTGGTTACCGCCCAAAAACGCCCTCAAACACCCTCAAACGGCCACAAATGCCGTATGTTTGTGTGAAAGAATAAGGCCAGGTTATTCCACAAATGCTGTATCTTTGTGTGAAAGAATAAGGCCAGGTTATTCCACAAATGCTGTATGTTTGTGTGAAAGAATAAGGCCAGGTTATTCCACAAATGCTGTATGTTTGTGTGAAAGATTAAGGCCAGGTTATTCCACAAATTCTGTATGTTTGTGTGAAAGAATAAGGCCAGGTTATTCCACAAATGCTGTATCTTTGTGTGAAAGAATAAGGCCAGGTTATTCCTAAAACTCATTGTTTCAAATGGCCACTCACTCTTCTATCTCTTTCTCTCTCTCTATTTTTTCTTTCTGTCCCTCTCCCTCTTTCTCTATCTCTCTCTGCCCCCCCTCCACCCCCCCTCCTCCCCCTCCTGAACAGAAAGCGTCCATGGAAGGCACGCTGGCGGAGACTAAGAACCGCTACGGTGGCATCATGGCTGGGTACCAGTCTCAGGTGAGCAGCCTGGAGGCCCAGCTCACCCAGCTGCGTGCAGACCTGGAGAGCCAGAGCTCCGAGTACAAGATGCTCCTGGACATCAAGACCAGGCTGGAGCTGGAGATCGCAGAGTACAAGAGGCTGATGGACGGAGAAGCAGTCAGGTGGGCCTACTGTGATATCACAGTTTTCCTCTATAATTCCCTTCTCTGAAATGAAATACTTGCTTTATTTATCTATAGATAGATAGATAGACAAGTCTGACATTTTTCTTTCGTACTTTCGTCTATCTGGAGCTCTCTCCAGTCCTTTGTTCCTCAGAGAAGGCATTTTCCAGAAAAAAATAAGAGAATTATCCATCTTAACCAGCTCCATCCTGTTCAGTGTGCAGCTGTGCTTCTCATACCCTCTGTTCACCACTAGATGGCACAAAAGAGTTCTCCATCCTCCATCCTTCATTCTTTTAGCCTTTGTCCATTATGCCACAGTATAATCTGACCCTTGTTTGCACCCCACAGTTCGTCATCCTCCAGCTCCAGTTCCAGAACCAAATATATCACAGTGGTGGAGGAAGTGGTGGACGGACGGGTAATGTCCTCGTCCAGCAGTTCGACCTCGTCCTCCGCAATCCGCAGGTACTGATGAACCTGCTTCTGTGGGCCTCGGAAACTCCTCCAATCGAATCGTTTCCAATCGAACGAAACAATAAAGTGAAAAGTTGCATCAAACCAAAAAAGGTCTACTGTTGTGTTTCTCAGCTGTGGCCTACTGGTTAGCGCTTCGGACTTGTAACCAGAGGTTTGCCGGTTCGATCCCCGACTATTAGGAACGGCTGAAGTGCCCTTGAGCAAGGCACCTAACCCCTCACTGCTCCCCGAGCGCTGCTGTAGCCAGGATTAGTGTGTGCTTCACCTCACTGTGTGTTCACTGTGTGCTGAGTGTGTTTCACTATTTCACGGACTGGGATAAATACAGAGACCAAATTTCCCTATATATACTTCTATATATAACTCCTGTTAGACCAACACAAAGTATTGTCTGATAGCATGCCAATTTGTGTCAACTATATCAAGACATGTCCAGATATCCACTGATGTTAGCTAGCGTCGACCTGGCTCTTTTAAAGTGTCACCCTGCACTATGTGTAGCGATGCACTACAGCAGAGCTGCCACTAGGGGGTGCGCGAGATGAAAAGGGCAATGTTGGAAATTATTTGTTTTTAAATCTTAAGCCAATGTTCTCCTTGTTCTTTGTGTTTAATAGTGTTGTTCTCAACACTGTTTTTTTTAGTGTGAGAGCTCATAGACACAGTTGCACATTTTGATTTTGTTATTTGTTATCATGTAGGGTGTCTAAATTAAAAATGATGCCTGGAATGCGTCAATAGAATGTGTTAGGTTTGTATATGTGTCGGATGGGGTACGCAAGCCGAGTCAGGATGTAAGTGGTGGTACGCAGGGTAATAAAGATTAGGAACCACATTACTGCATTTTGAATACAAGTCAGTGGAAGTGTGGTGTGTTGCTGAGCTCAGAGACAACTGAAGAAGTGCACATAACACCTTGCAGTTTTTTTCAATTTGCTGAGGCACAATTTTAAAAAAACAGGGCCTGTGTTTTTTGAAACACTACACACTATTAACACCATACCCAAGAAGCAGAATCAAAATGAAACACTTCAGTCAAAACTGAACAATTATTTATTGAAACTCAATTAACAAAACATGTTTTCCTAGGGTATAGAGCATGCTTGTTCAAGAAGGATTAGAGGACAATTTAGAGTACAAAAATACATCGACCAAACAACACATAAGACCATTGAGGAATATTTTCTCTCCACATTGTGAAATACAATACAGTTTCTTTTAAACTGCTTACACACACAGGGCCCTATTTTCATGACGCAAAACCTGGCGGAAAGCAGATTATTATCCCAGTGCAAAATGTATTCTTATCTTGTATGTCTCTTTTATTGAGCAATGCGCCAAGGAGTGTGGCAATTAACAACTGGAGGGGTCTGGTGCATTGTCTAAAAACTGCTGTTTTACACTACCTAAAACACATTACACCATTGACCAAGAGAAACCTGGTCAGAAATCCATGGCGAGTGGTTTATGTTATTCTAAGAGCACATTATCAACAGTGATATGGACGGGTGCACAACGCACTCTGCTTCTCTCATCTACAAACACGCACCAGCGCACATCCATGCAAAACATTACAACTTACACAATTACAATGGGAAACATAATTAGAATAAAGATATAACAAAAGACATCTCACAATGAGTAGTTATTCATCATCATTTGCAAATTGGTAATGACGGATAAAAGTAATTAGGCGAGAGGCAAATATGAAGCACAGTTGAAGATGCCCTGTCACGAGATCTAAGCAGCATTTCCTCTGCAGGGTTTATAGTTTTTTATTCAGTCATATACGAACACTTTTGGGGTAAGTGTTGCTTTTTCCAGGCTATGTTTTCGATGGTAACCCATTGTCAGTTAAAGGGGAACTTGGCAACTATTTCAACGTAATAAACCTGTTTAGAAATCATTTGGATGGTTAAATGACCTGTTCCGGTGAAAATTGTGACTTTTCCCGCTGCCCCTAGCGTCCCCAGGTGGAAAACCAACCTTGCAACATTGAGACTACCGTCCCGGAAAGAGAAGTGAGAAACAAGATCGTTTTAAATCGTGTTTCTTACCTTGTAACATCCACATTGTCTGCCGAACCTATGCTAACCGTTTTGCTAGCTTGTAAACAAATCCATGTGCTTTATCGTTACCTTTTTCCACAGTTTGAAATAGCATAATGCACAATTTCTCCAGCAGAGGGGGAAATCCTGCCAAGTTTCCCTTTAATAAAGTAATTAACTGTGTATAACTGTTTTGTCATTGACTGACACCACAGTGAAGTTAATCTGGGTACCCAGAAGCTCGCTGAACGAAGAGTGAAGTTAGTTTCAGTTTGCCAATGAGCTCAAATAATAGAGTGCAAATGCGTGTTAGTGGAATAACTGTTCCATACTGTCTCACGTGCAAGCAGATTCTTTCAAATCCAAAATACCGATGCGCTGTTTGAAGTTGCGCTGTTTGAGAGATGTCATTCTCATTGGTTTAAATGATTGGTCTCATGATGATCTCATTGGTTACGGCCAAAACACACCCTTGACTGATTAAGAATATTAGCGCCTTGTTGCGCCATCCGCATGACGTTTGATAACGAAAACACTCCCAATGTGGACTAAATTTAAATAAGCTTTTGACTAGTGACCATGCGTTTTAGACCACGATAATAGGGCCCACAATCTTGTATATCACACAATTTTTCACTGGAAACATGTCATTCAAACACCATAACTCCATATAACACCATAACCCCACACCAAATCTGCAAAACCATATACACTAATTATCACCCTTGAGTTTTCAATTTCATAAAATACTTTTTGCAAGACAGTGTCTCTTCCTCCTCCTCTCAGTTCTATATGGCCTTGAATGTTTGTTGTTGACAAGGGCTCAACTGTATGAGTATATATACTCTTTTGATCCCTTGAGGGAAATTTGGTCTCTGCATTTATCCCAATCCGTGAATTAGTGAAACACACTCAGCACACAGTGAGGTGAAGCACACACTAATCCCGGCGCAGTGAACTGCCTGCAACAACAGCGGCGCTCAGGGAGCAGTGAGGGGTTAGGTAGCCAGGGGTTAGGTGCTACGCTCCTACTGGTCGGGGTGACCAATAGGCCACAGCTGCCCCACTGTTGCCCAGTGTCTAGGACTGAATGCTGAGTTTACAGTTATGCACCCAAGTGTCTACACAAAAGAGCTGTGCTCTGTGTAATTATGACTGCCGTGCAGCGAATATAGATATAAACATATAGGTTTAGTCAGATTTTTTCTTTTTCTTTTTTTCATGTCCAAATTTCCGTCAAGGATTCCGGGACACTGTAAGACCGGGGTACACGAAACTTGGTGGGCATGTAACCCCACTTGGATAGCATGGAACCATAGTTTTTCGTTTTGATCTGTAGCCCCCCCGCTGGACTGGACCCCCCGAAAGGAGGGTAGGGCAGACACAGTTTTCTGTGAATATCTCGAGAACCGTAGGGTTTAGGAGGAACATTTGTTTTTTGTATGTTGATCTCAAGGGGCTATGTCAACCCATTCCACAACCACTCATTTCATGTATAGCGCCACCTAGTTAAACACAAAAAAGTAAAAATGAGGTGTTGTAATCGCAGGTATCTGTGACCTAACATAGTCAAAACTGCACGAAATTGGAAGTGTAGGATCATTATGACACCCTCTGAATGCATGCCAAGTTTATGTCGAATTCTGCTCATGGGGGGCCACACAATAAATTAATTTATGTTACTATACACCAACTGGCCTGTAGGTGGCCGGAGACAGTTTTCTGTGAATATCTCGAGTACCGTAGGGCCTAGGAGGTCCACCTTTTTTTTGTTTGTTGGTCTTTAGGGGACATGTCAACCCATCCCATTACCACTTATTTCATGTATAGCGCCACCTAGTTAAAAATTAAAAAGCAAAAATTAGGTGTTTTCAGGTGCATGGAACCATAATTTTTTCCGTTTTTATCTGTAACCCCCCCCCCCGCTGGACTGGACCCCCCCGAAAGGAGGGTAGGGCAGACACAGTTTTCTGTGAATATCTTGAGAACCGTAGGGCCTAGGATGACCAATTTTTTCCGTATGTTTGCCTCCAGGGGTCATCTTAACCCATTCCATGTGCACACATGTGCATAAACAGATACACACGCACACACATACATTCACAGTAATCATACGTATGACACATACTCACACAGTAGACATATGTACGCATGCATGCACATGCACAAACACAGGCACATACGCAGGCACACACACAAGCACGCACGAACACACACACACCCACACACATAAACATAAACATGTACACACACACATGCACACAAGAATTTCTCAGAATTATGAACTGGCAAGATGGGGGTGGGGTTGTATAAAATGAATTTTACATGTGAAATCTATGAACTAATCATGTTATGGTACTTGTTGTCTAGCAGATACCAGTGAGAATTGAGTGTGGATAATGCAATTTAGTGAGACAGTTAGAATCATATAGGCCTTTCAGCGTGATTTATTTTTGTGGAAAAAATGTGCTGGACTGGGCGGCGGTCATATTTTGTACCGCTCTGCGGTACATCTAGTTCTAATCACAAACTGGAAAATGGAATGCCAAATGAATAAGGGAGTGGATGGGTGAGATGATCTCAGTTAACAGAAAACCCTGATTACAGAGACGTGCCTGGCTTGCCTTGCACAGTAATCCTCTCTTGAACCATGGCTTACTGTACTGTGTGTGTCAAAGTTGAAGAATACCACAGAAACATAAAATACCTAATGAAAAAAGCGGAAGTGCAAAATTACACACTGCCTTCTCTCTCCACCCTACAAACTGAACGGGTATAGTGCTTAGTAGCTAATACAAACTGAACGGGTATAGTGCTTAGTATCTAATACAAACTGAACGGAACGGGTATAGTGCTTAGTATCTAATACAAACTGAACGGGTATAGTGCTTAGTATCTAATACAAACTGAACGGGTATAGTGCTTAGTAGCTACATGTAATACAAACTGAACGGGTATAGTGCTTAGTAGCTAATACAAACTGAACGGGTATAGTGCTTAGTATCTAATACAAACTGAACGGGTATAGTGTTTAGTATCTAAGCAAGGGTAGCGCTTAGTGGCTAATAGAAACTGAGCAAGGGTAGTGCTTAGTGGCTAATAGAAACTGAGCAAGGGTAGCGCTTAGTGGCTAATAGAAACTGAGCAAGGGTAGCGCTTAGTGGCTAATAGAAACTGAGCAAGGGTAGCGCTTAGTGGCTAATAGAAACTGAGCAAGGGTAGTGCTTAGTAGCCAGGGGCGTAGCAAGTGTGGGGGTTGTGGGTGTTATAACATACACACTTTTGCTGGAACACGATTCTATCCCCCCGCACTTTTTGTCAAATTAAAACGAAAGTATTATGTAAATAAACGGTCCCGTAAGACCTCATCCATCAAGTCCCCAGGTCTCTCAGATCTGCCGGCACAGCTCTCTTCCTCGAGCCATCTTTTTACCTTATCCTTCCCAGCTTCCTAACCCTCTGTCTGTTGCCCTGTCTGTAACTCTGTACATGTCTTCTGTTGTCGTTGCTGTTGAGTCATTGTTGCTGTTGATCTGTGCCAGTCTGCTGTTGCTGGTCTCATTGTAATTTATTGTTTACTTATTTGTACTTATTTTATTTTTATATTTATTTTTATATTATTTTATTTTGTACAGCACTTTGGCCAGCGAAAGCTGTGTTTAAATGTGCTCTATAAATACATTTTTACTTACTACTTACTTACTTCTTACTTACACTCTGAGACCTCTGGTCTGTGCTCCAAGACATGAACTAGTGATCACTCAAAAATCAGATCTTTTTTCTTCCAGAATGTTTATTTTGTCTTCATTTCCAAACAGTTGGCAAGAGGCAACACTTGTGCACAGGAGAGACGGGCCAGGTAATTGGAACTGGACGACGAGGATGACACAACCTTCCCATCAACCACCTCTTCCATAACAGTGACGTACTTGGTCCTGGTGGAGGAGGACGAGGAGCTGCTGGGGCCAGGATGCAGACCATGTGGTTAGTTTCGACCAATCACAGACAACACATCTGCTAGATGTTTCCCACATAGTTCAGTGTTTCCCATACATTGACTTATTTGTGGTGGCCCACCACAATATCAACATTGACCACCACACAATGATTTTCCAGGTTGTACTAAATTGTGCTTAAATCTGGTTAGCATCATACGTATAGTATAAGTATACTCTTTTGATCCTGTGAGGGAAATTTGGCCTCTGCATTTATCCCAATTCGTGAATTAGTGAAACACAAACAGCACACAGTGTACACACAGTGAGATGAAGCATACACTAATCCCAGCGCAGTGAGCTGCCTGCATCAACAGCGGCGCTCGGGGAGCAGTGAGGGGTTAGGTGCCTTGCTCAAGGGCACTTCAGCTGTGCCTACTGGTCGGGGTTCGAACCGGCAACCCTCCAGTTACAGGTCCGAAGTGCTAACCAGTAGGCCACGGCTGCCCACAAACCACGCTGCGCTAATTTGTTAAAAACTGTTGCATTCAAGTTAATTCTGCAAACTTACCACCACAAATAGAATTTAATTCTGTGGGAAACACTGTAGTTCACTGCTCTTCACCCTGCTGACGCATGACTGCACTGCAACCTACAGCAACAATCACATAGTGAAATTTGCTGACGACACAACTCTGGTGGGTCACTAAGGGCGACGAGACTCAATACAGGTTGGAGGTCGACCATCTGACCACGTGGTGCAGGGACAACAACCTCCTGCTGAACGTCAGCAAGACCAAAGAGATTGTTGTTGACTTCCGGAGAGGTCACACCCAACACCTGCCACTGACCATCGACGGTGCTGTGGTGGAGAGAGCGAGCAGCACCAAATTCCTGGGGGTGCACATCAGTGAAGACCTCTCCTGGACCACCAACACTGCATCACTGGCGAAGAGAGCTCAGCGCCGCCTGTACTTCCTGCGGAAACTCAGGCGAGCAAGTGCTCCACCAGCCATCATGACCACATTCTACCGAGGCACCATTGAGAGCATCCTCTCCAGCTGTATCGCTGTGTGGGGCGGAAGCTGCACTGAATACAACAGGAAAGCCCTGCAGCGCATAGTGAACACAGCTGGAAGGATTATTGGTGCTTCACTCCCCTCCCTGAAGGACATTTACACCACCCACCTCACCCGCAAGGCGACCAAAATTGTGAGTGATGCAAGTCACCCCGCTCACAATCTGTTTGATCTACTGCCCTCTGGGAAGAGGTACAGAAGCCTGCGCTCCCGCACTACCAGACTCACCAACAGCTTCATACACCAAGCTGTAAGGATGCTGAACTCTCTCCCTCCTCTCCCCCCTCCACCCTCAGCTACATAACATCCTGGACATTGGACCCAAAATGGCCGCCTGCACTACTCCACTTGCACACTTGCACACTTTTACACTTTACAACTTGGTGTTGTTGTCCTGAAAACACAACACTTCTGCTGCTCTTACATAACTTGCACCACTATGCCACTTTCTTTCTTACTTAGGTCAAACAGAACTACCCAAGCCTTTTATTGGCCTGACTTTGCACTAGTATTTTATTGACTGTCTATGCACAATTTCAACCAAATTTTGCTGCTCTTATTTTTTTCATTATTATATGTGCCCTCTTATTTACTTACTTTTTTGTTTACTTGAATGTTATGTTTGTCTGTGGACTTAAATTGGTCAAATATGTCTTGTCTTCACCGTGGGATAGTGAGAAACGTAATTTCGATCTCTTTGTATGTCTGGAACATGTGAAGAAATTGACAATAAAGCTGACTTTGACTTTGACTTTGACTTTAGTTGTCCCACACAGATACACAACTCCTTAACTATGACCGATACTTCACAAACCTATTAAGGAACAAACCTCCTCATCTGCTGTATGAGGTGTGTTGTTGTAGTTGTAGTTGTTGTTGTTGTTGCTGCTTTTGTTTTTCTATGACATTTGTCACCTACCTGCTAACTTGACTGTCCAGCAGTCTGCTGTACTCTGCGATCTCCAGCTCCAGCCTGGTCTTGATGTCCAGGAGCATCTTGTACTCGGAGCTCTGGGTTTCCAGGTCAATACGCAGCTGTGCCAGCTGGGCCTCCAGGCTGCTCACCTGAGACTGGAATCCAGATAGCATGCCTGCGTAGCGGATCTTTGTCTCAGAGAGTGTGTTCTCCAGAGAGGCTTTCTGTAAACACACACACACACACACACACACACACACAGACAAAATATGAGGGAAATGAATACATGCACACACACACACACACACACATTCAGACAAAATATGAGGGAAATGAACATACACACACACACACACACAATTTTGCTTTGTATCACCCCATTTGACTAGACTAAGATGCGTGGACCTACCATATTGGTCAGAGACATGAGTTCAATCTGCAGAGCCTGAATGGTGCTCTTCATGGAGGTCACTTCAGAGCTGCTGACCTGCAGGGTGGCCGTGCTGGTGGTGACCTCTTTCTTCAAGCTCTCCGTCTGCAGCAGGACATTGTGACATCATTGTGACATCAATAATCGGTTAGAAGCAGTCTAATGCCGTAACGTTGCCTGTCAGTTTCATCTTAGGGTCAAAAATACCGCCCTGTTAGAAACAGCATAACTGAGCAATATGGCATGGGTGAGAGTGGTGCTGGTGGCACATATATCCATGGCTGTGATACGGCTGGAGGCCCAGCTCCTCGGAATGACTCATGGAATAGCCCTCGACCAATCAGAAATGAATAAATACTTACTTGTTGTATAGTGTACTGTACATGGTATGTTTGGCACGCTACTACATTCAAGTAGAAATGATTTTATGTACTGTAACCGCCATACCGGCATACTGAGTGAGTTGATGTTTAAAAACACGTCTCAGACCTTGGCCTGGAACCACGCCTCAAGCTCCGTCTTGTTCTTGACGGCCACAGCTTCGAAGTGTTCGCGGACTCCCGTCAGGACAGCAGAGAGGTCTTCTTGGGGTGCAGCGTCCACGTCCACATTGACCTGGTGGCGGACTTGGGTGAGCAGAGCGAGCAGGTCCTTTCAGAGTGGACAAATGAAATTACCATAAGCTGGCACTTAGTCGCAGAGATCAAAGCAACCTAAAGGCTTTATCTTGTAAGATCCATTGGATGCTCTATCCACTACAAAAAGCAACAGCTACTGCTAACATGTACAATTTTACAACTATACTACTATAATTACAGTTATACAATTGTAACTACTGCCATCACTACTGCTGCTGCTGCTGGTTCTACTACTAGGCCTACTATTGATACACTTGAGTTTTCATACTATGGACCCTTTCAAGAGAGTTCCATTATCAGCATCATAGTGGACCCTTTCAAGAGAGTCCCATTATCAGCATCATAGTGGACCCTTTCAAGAGAGTTCCATTACAGCATCATAGTGGACCCTTTCAAGAGAGTTCCATTATCAGCATCATAGTGGACCCTTTCAAGAGAGTTCCATTACAGCATCATAGTGGACCCTTTCAAGAGAGTTCCATTATCAGCATCATAGTTGGCCCCACAAGACTTCCTTTTTAACATTCCATATGTTATCTTAATGCAGAGGAAGTAGATTGGGGCCCAAATAGAACGTTCAAGCATTGTTTTTGTTTACCTTGTTGAAAGGGTCTATACACTGATCATCAGCACTGGAGGTTCCCAGGGTTGTGTTATTTCTTCCCTGTTATTCACATTGTATACAAACGAATGCAGAAATCATCACACAAATAATTACATAATCAAGTTCTCAGATGACACAGCCATCCTTAGTCTGATGATGCAGGATTTTTTACAGTCTATGGTCTATATACACTAAAATCAGCCATTCCAGCAGAGTATGGCAGTAACACTATGGCGGTAGTGACATCATTTCCTTTTCTCTATTATCAAAAAAGCAAAAGTGGATGTGTATTTGCGCATGTTAGATGTCTGCATAGATGAAGTCGAGGCCTATCAAGTATAGTACCTCTGTGTGGTTCTTCTGCAGCACGGACAGGTCTTCCGTCAGGCCAGTCAAGCGGGCAGTGAGGTCTGTCTTGGCGAAAGTGATGTCTGCCAGTACAGTTTTCAAGCCAGCGACATCAGCCTCCATAGTCTGGCGTATGGCGGCCTCACTCTCATACCCGCAATGCAGATAAGCATTCATCACACTCCTATCAGACAGTACTGGACAGTTTGATTCAAATTCAAATTCAAAGTCCACTGATTAACTAGCGTGGCGACTGTTAGTGAAACAAGAGGAATGGGCTCCATAGTGAAACAGGACACGTACTACATCCTCAAATGGGCTCCATAGTGGAACAGGTGGACAGGACAAAGCAGTACACTCACTGCAATTTGCAATGAGTTTCAACCCAGATAGCAAGAGGCTGGCGGACCATTGTCGGTCCATTGGGGTGCGTTGACGGGTTGCAGACAAATTGCCCAATATTTTGCCACTATTGGTCTAAAATCTTTTCATTTGTTCAGTTATACTCCATATATCACTTTATTAACTTTTCTTAATATTCATGACAAGTTAAATTTAAAGAGATGGTGGTCCAGTGGCGGCTATCTGGGAATCAGCTTCAATCTTCAAATGTTTTTGATATGAGGAACAAAAAGACTACTCTGTTTCTCACTGATTCCAGAGCAAACAGAAGTAAATATAACATGGTCTTACATTACTCTTTATACTAATGAGCAGTCAAAAGGCTTGTATTTTCTTTTAAAACCCAATACGTTTTTTAATATAAAAAAGACAACAACTTAGGGGTACATACTGTAACGTCGGCGCACAAGACATTGTATAGCGTTCTCCCACATAGGGCATGCTGGGATACGAGAGCGAACATTTAGGGGGTTTATGTCTGTATTTCTCCTTAGTTTTGAGTGTAATGTTAGCATCTTTATTGTAACATGTTTCCCTTTTAGTTCTCCCTCGTGTGTGATCATTTTTGTGTGGGGGGCTGCGTCCTCCCCTGTATGTGTAGTGTGTGTGTCTACTTGACATGCCCTGTGTGTATTATGATCTGTGTTGGAGTCCCTGCTCTGGTTTCAGCTAATACACGTTTTGATTGGAGAACTATGTGTATCGCTATCAAATCGTTACAATACTGTAAGCATGCTGGCTGGATATTGATATATCCTGCTTTTTACCTATCCTCCACATCACACAGCAGTGAAATGAGCACATAAACATCTCCAGTGGGGGCAAAAAACTTCTGAAGACCCAGCTTTTCAGAGCGCCTCTCCTAGCACTACCAGTACCAACAACTGGACATGGTTTAATGTAGCACTTGCTACATCCTATGCAAATAGTATTTGGTGCTGCACTAACATGTCCTTGCAGCACTGTAGAAACTGACGTTCCCTTTTTGTAAGTGGCTTGGATAAAAGTGTCCGCTAAATGACTAAATGTAACGTAATTGGCAAAACAATGTCTGAAAACTCACTTCAGTTTGTAGTCGTCCAGAGCCAAGTTAGCATTATCAATGCTCAGGTGGATGCTTCCTTTGGCGCTGATAAAGCCGTGGATCTAAATAAACAATAAACAACAACCATCGTAACATGCAGTAGTCACTAAACAGTCAAAAGAACACATTGAGTCTGTTACTATGGCTTGTGGTTCAATCACAAAGGCTGTGTGTGTTCTGTATAATGTAGGCTACCTTTGCCTGCAGGTCGGCAATGACAGGCCCTGTAGTCGTGGGCCTCAGGTCCAGCCCTTCAGCTCCAGCTCAGCGTTGGCCTTCTCCAGGGTCCGCACCTTAGCCATGTAGCCAGCCAGACGATCGTTGAGGTTCTGCATGGTGAATTTCCCATTGCTGCCGACGACCCCTCCCTCCAAAGCTGCCAGGCTGAAGCTTCCCCCAGCTCCTCCGGCGGCAGCAAGGCCGAAGCCGGCACCGAAACCGCCACCACCACCCATGGACAGCACGCGGGACGCACCGGAGATTCACACCCCGGCACCACCGGCGCCGCCATACACGCTACCGGCCATCATGATGCTCATACGGGCACCACCCCCGAGGGAGAGGCGAGAAGATCCCACACTGATGGACACTCCGCTGGTGGATCCAGCAGCTCCGAAGGATGCTTTGGAGAGTGACATGGATAGAGTAGCCATGGTGATGTTAAAGGGAAGTGAGAAGCTTCTGTCAAGGCTGTCCGCGCCAGAGAGCTGTGAGAGGAGACAGTCGGATCCACCAATATTTAAACAGGTTCACAATCAGCCCAGCAGCAATTGTCTCAAAATTTGAATATTTGACGATGCTAATCCTCTAAGATATTTTTGAGAGATAACTGTCAAAAAGTTTACATTTAATGTGATTGCTTTAACAGTCCTGGCTAAAGAGGATGCCCTCAAAAAGCCCTTATGGCTAATCTCTAAATCACTTTATTAGATCACCATCATGACATGCAGATAGGGTAAAAGCAAAAGTTATTTGACATTTCTGATCTATCTGAAAACAAGATGCGTAAGGATGTTGCATGATGTTTTATTACCAGGCAATATAAAATAGCGGTATTTTGGAAATGGAAAGGTTTTATGTAAAATTATGTACAGAGTGTACGTCAGTTTGTAAGCACTACCCTAGTTCAACTTGTACTACCTACTAAGCACTATCCTTCTTGACAGACAGACAGGCAGACAGACCCCGATTGCTTGGTTGCGTTACTGGATTGCTACACATACAGAAGAAATGCCTGTGTGTGTGTCTGTGAGAAGCCATAATTGCCTGAGGGAATTTCATGACTTATCTTGACATTTGCCACTTTCATAATGCTTGGAAAAAAGTTGTCAGAGTTACAGTGCTTATCCAGGTCCAACGTAAAGGGCAGGGTAAAGGGCATTACCATGACAGTTTCCTGAAGCAAAATATATTTGGATGGTGCAGACAAAGGTTTCTTAACAGACCTCACATGGTCTGTTAAGAAAGTGATGCGATCTTAAATGTCTCTCTCTCTCTCTCTCACACACACACACACACACACACACACACACACACACACACACACAAACACTCAAACAGAAAACTGGGTGAGGTTTTTTGGCAAAGTGTCGTATGCTTCCTGTTAATGACTTTAACCAGACATGCCTTTGACCTTTACATGTAATTTCCTGACCTTCATAACTGAGATGAAAGAAAGTCTGAGAAAGAGACACACAACTGCTCAGAGTCAACTTAGGATGGCTTAATATAGTAGCCTATTGACAACCCAGCAGCCGAATGTTATTGTGAAGAGTAGCAAATTGAATGTGTTCTTTAAGGCGTTATTCTAGACAAATGATTCCATCATGATTCAACACTAACTTAATATCCTCACTTTATGCCATGGGCTTTTGGATAGTTATGTAGAGTGTATGTCAGTTTGTAGTAACTACTAAGTACTACCCTATTTAAGTTTGTAGTAGCTACTAAGTACTACCCTAGTTCAGTTTGTAGTACAGTAGCTACTAAGCACTACCCTAGTTCAGTTTGTAGCTATTAAGCTCTACCCTAGTTCAGTTTGTAGTAGCTACTAAGTACTACTAGCCTGGCGGGCCATCCTATATCATTGAAATGTATAGTCTGGAATCGAATCATTCACCTGCTTAATCCAAGGGGCGGGCAGAGAATTGTCTTTCAAACTGCCTAGGCATGCAATAGGCCAGCGCTACGACCATATCCGTATCCGGTCGGCAAAACGGCAAATACATCCTTCTTCGAAAGGAATGACTTAAGTGCATTGTGTTGCTCTACTTTCAAAGAAAAGTCCAAAAAAAAGTCCAACTCCTCCAAAGTTGACGCCAACGCCGAACAACCGCTCTTTGTTCGCCATAGCCACCTTCCTTGTTGTTCACCGTCGCAGGATGTCGTTATCCTGTTAAGCCCGCCTTAAGACTCTCTAACGAAATAGAGCGCTGTGATTGGAGAACATCCACGGTGTTAAGCCAATAGAAATTCCTATGGTTCGATACTAGACGTACAGGCTGAGCAAATTAATTTGCCGCCGCTAGGGTGCGTCTAGATTTCTAGGCTAAAGTACTACCCTAGTTCACTAGTTCAGTTTGTAGCTAGCTACTAGGCACTACCCTATTCAAGTTTGTATTAGCTACTAAGCACTACCCTATTTAAGTTTGTATTAGCTACTAAGCACTACCCTTGTTCAGTTTGTAGTAGCTACTAAGCATTACCCTTGTTCAGTTTGTAGCTACTAAGCACTACCTTTGTTCAGTTGGGAGCAAGCCTATGTTCCCACAGCCCTACAGTATGTTCCCTAACTCTAACCCACCCACACCTCAGGCCTAACCCTAACCCCAACCCTAACCTTAGAAATGTGGGAACATAGGGTTTTGGGAACATAGGGCTGACCCTGTTCAAGTTTGTAGTGCTACAGGAGACGAAGGGTGGAGAGAGATGGCAGTGTGGAATTTCGCACTTCCACTTTTTTTCATTAGGTATTTCATGCTTCTGTGGTATTCTTCACACACAGTACAGTAAGCCATGGTTCAAGAGAGGATTACTGTGCAAGGCAAGCCAGTGTTTTCCTGGCACTTCTCTGTAATCAGGGTTTTCTCTTAACTGAGATCATCTCACCCATGCACTCCCTTATTCATTTGGCATTCCATTTTCCAGTTTGTTATTAGAAGCTTTTTTGTGTAGACACTTAGGTGCATAACTGTAAACTCAGCATTCAGTCCTCGACACTGGGCAACAGGTGAGCCCTTGTCAACAACAGACATTCAAGGCAATAGAACTGGGAGGAAGAGGAGGAAGAAGAGACACTGTCTTGCAAAATGTATTTTATGAAATTGAAAACTGAGTCAAGGTTGATAATTAGTGTGTGGTTTTGCAGATTTGGTGTGGAGTTGTGGTGTTATGTGGGGTTATGGTGTTTGAGTGACATTGTGTGATATGCAAGATTGTGGGCCCTATTATCATGGTTTAAAACGCATAGTCACTAGTCAAAAGCTTATTTAAATTTAGTCCACATTGGGGGTGTTTTCGTTATCAAACGTCAGGCGGATGGCGCAACAACGCATTCCTATAATTCTTAATCAGTCATGGGTGTGTTTTGGCCGTAACATAATTTAAACCAATGAGAATGACATCTGTCATTCCCTTTAACAGCAAACAGTGCATCGGTATTTTGATAGTCAGTGGCGCATTTGAAGGACTCTGCTTGCATGTGAGACTGTATGGAATAGTTATTCTACCAAAACATGCTTTACTAAAACCTATAGTATAGCCTACACACATTTGCACTCTATTATTTGAACTCATTGGCAAAGTGAAACTTCACTGTGGTGTCAGTCAAAGACAAAACAGTTATACACAGTTAATTACTTTATTGACTGACAATGGGTTACCATCGAAAACATAGCCTGGAAAAAGCAACACTTACCCCAATAATGTTCGAATGACTGAATAAAAAACTATAAACCCTGCAGAGGAAATGCTGCTTACATCTCGTGACAGGGCATCTTCAACTGTGCTTCATATTTGCCTCTCGCCTAATTACTTTTATCCGTCATGACCAATGTGCAAATGATGATGAATAACTACTCATTGTGAGATGTTTTTAATCTTTTGTTATATCTTTATTATAGTGGATGGAATCCACCATCTTGAAATCTCCTGGCTTCTTATTATTATAACCTTTTCTTTTTACCTTTTCAAAAATGAATGCAGCTCTAATCGCTTAATGTACAGACATGTTGAAATAACCGTTGTGTAGGTCTGGAGTTGGACAAGAGAGTTATCATTTCAGATATTTTAAAAAGTTTATACTTTTTGAGAAATAGGAGATTAAAAATATAAAAAAAAATATTTTTCTCTATGACATCACAACGGGGGCTCATTTAGAAGGGTCGTAAAGTAATCAGGTGCGGGTCCACCTGCATACAATCAGGCGCTCCCTAAACTAGTCCTACACATCCTGTAATTAATCGCTTTTGAACCACACTGCTCAATTCTCTTCAAGACAGTTTACGTTCTTGGGGCTCTATCTTGCACTCCAGCGCAATTGACTTTGTATACTCAAGCTTTTGTCTTTCCTATTTTGCAGTCAGCGCATATTGGAATTTTCCCTCCACAGGTACATGTGCGCCCACGGGGGCGTTTCAGCGAAAAGAGGGGGCGTGTTCCGGCGCAAACGTTCCCTGTTGATATTTTGCAGTTTCAGAAAACAATTCCGCCACAGACCAGGAACCTCCTGGTCTAAAGTCAGTGGCGCAAATTCAGATGCTATTTTAAGGGCGCATGCATGGCCACAGGCCTGCAGGAATGAATGCTATGCACACCGATCTACAGACACCCTGTGCACAGATGGAAACATTCAAAGCCTTGATAATATTTGTCCGTTTCCCGGTTTTGTTCGTGCATTGGTCAACTAAAAATTTAGTAGCCTATTAGTCCATCTACATGCAATATCTTTACAACAACAACGCCTAATTACGACCTATTAATTTGGACAACTTTATACAGCCCTATAAAGGCTAAAGTTACTTTTAGTTTTGTTCCAATTTAATTGTGTATGGCTTTAAACATTGTGTGCGCTTTAACACCAGCCTATAAGCATTATTCCAGCTGCGCTAAGGTTTTGACAAGCACCACAATTTTGCCTACCTTGTTGTAGCCCATCTGAAATAACTCCAAGCTTTGCTATGTTCCCTCCATCCTTTCGTTGTTTTCAAAAACACGTTTTATATCCGTGATGGCCTTGGAGTCTTGAGTTTGTGAATTAGCTTTAATCCTCTTATTATGTGCTGTTAACCAGCAACCATAGATAGTAAAAGAAAGCAGCAAGTAGCCTTGGCTACAATTTCTGTAGTTGCTTATTCATTGTTATTCTCTCTCCTGCTCAAACAAAAGTTGTGCGTGCATTAAGTTGATGATAACGTGTTTACAAACTCTACTTTACATAAAATATTGTGAATAGCCCACTGTCATGCAGTTAATGGGATACTGTGCAGAGTTGGAAAGATAGGTCAACTTGGAAACTGTTTCTCGTTGTTGAGTTGCCTGATGGTAAGGTACAGCCGTAGCTTACACCTGCAGGAGCGCTTGCTTGGGCGCTTGTGTTGCGCAATGCACTTTGCTCCTCTCATCTATACGACACAATTCCCATTTCTCCAAACCATACATAATTACAAATAAGGACAAATATTGCTACACGAGGGAAATCAGTGTGGTGTCCGATGTGAAAAAATAGGTATAAATCTAGCGTACACATTTCCACGAATCACGGATGTGTTGATGACATAAATTAGGAAATATTAGAGGACTTAATGAGACGTGATGTTGAACTGCATGCTGATGCCATTTAACCCAAATGCCCCAGCAGCAGCACGGAAGAGGAGAGCAAAGTCAATTGCGCTGGAGTGGAAGATAGAGCTTCGTCCAGCAAACTACGACGAAATGGACGTTTTCCTACCACACCCAATGTAAGTTACAAGTCATTTGTATTTTCTATTCGAATGGTGTATGGAATATGTGAAGTCTGTTTTTAACGACTCGGCTAGACAAGTAAGCAAGCAAGCTGGCGTTAGCTGCCATCAATTAGCAACACACTCGTAGCTGCTACGTCTAGAGAGGACGTTACGTTGAACTCTTAACGTTAACGTTTAAGTTAGTTTGATAATATTGGTATTACGTTGAGTAAGTTCATAACTTGATTAAGCAATAACCGAGGATTCAGTAGGTAAGTTATATTATGTTAGCTAGATCTCGGGAATATTTCTAGGTTTGCGGTTGTGTGCAGTGGCGGCGATAGTGCTTAGCCTTCACACTCAAATTGTCAGCCACCTTTCCTAGAGATACAGTAGTTGGCCTGACAAGGGAAATGGCCTTCTATGGCAAACAGTCACTGGCTGAAACTTAGCCTTCGTTTTGAACTACGTTTGTATGAGTGGCAGGTTGTGGCGTAAAATGACTTGATTGTAAGCTTAGCTGGTAGTTTGTTGAACATATTTATCTAACAACTGTCTCTTTTCCCCCCCTTCTATTTCTGTTAGGTGCCGCTTCACTCTGCTACTGGAGGATCAGGCTGACTGCAACTGCTATGGATGGCAGGAAAGCACAGCACACGTGAATTTCTAGATGAAGAGGGAATAAATGCACTTGCTTAACTGATAACAAGTTGTCAATGGTTATTTATGCAAGCTTGTGTAGCCTAAACCAGACAAAGCCTACCTAGGCCTAACCAAATTTATCCTGGCTCTAGATAAAGCAGAATATGAATTTCCCAATATTTTGCCAGATTAGGCTAATAGTGGTTTACTGAGGTTTAATATCAATTGAAATACCACATGAAATCACGTCGATCTTTAGTTTGGTTGTAATTTCAACGTTGTTTCAATATTCATTTTAGTGGAAATACCATTGAAATCCTGTTGATCTGTAGTTAGAATTTCAACGTTGCTTCAATATTAATGAAGGGTGCAAAAGTGATGTAGAATCAATGTTGCAGTGTGACGTTGATTCAATGATTTTAACGTTGACAAAGTAATGTTGATTAACATAGATTCAATGACTAATTGTTATCTGGGTGCAGAATGAGCAGTCATCAACACCAACTGAAAGCCCCGTTTTGCAGGTAGCCTATTGCATTGCATAGGCTACAATTAGGCTTTCTCTGAACTACATTTTCCGAAGGCCAGCTTTCGTGCTTGTGCCACAACTTCAGAACGGCTTGACATAGGCTACTTGCTTCAAATTTGGTGTGAACATTTGTATGGACTCAATGATGAAGTCAAATGTCAAGGTCAAACCCACCTTGAGTTTGATATCTCAAGAATGCCAGACACACAAGGTTTTTTGGTAAGAGGGTTTGTATGAACTCAAAGATTATGAAAGATTATGTGATTCAATGGGTTTTTTTTCAGGAATCTCCCCACCAACCTTAAGCCAGCAGCTTTCCATCCACTATTGTAATTCCTTTGGCATTACATTTCTAGTTCGAATTATGTTTCCCATTGTAATTGTGTAAGTTGTAATGTTTTGCATGGATGTGCGCTGGTGCGCGTTTGTGGATGACAGAAGCAGAGTGCGTTGTGGCCCGCCCATATCACTGTTGATAATGTGCTCTTAGAATAACATAAACAACTCGCCATGGATTTCTCACCAGGTTTCTCTTGGTCAATGGCGTAATGCATTTTAGGTAGTGTACAATAGCAATTTTTAGAAAACGCAGACCCCTCCTTACTGTAGGTCGTTAACCAGTGCTGGTTCAGACCTCCATGGTGCCCTAAGCAAAATCCTGCTAAGGGGCCCTCCAATCTGAACTCTGAGGGCCAAATTCTAACCAATTTTTTAACGGTCGTATCTTACACCTCAGTGCTCCCAATACAATCATCGCGCCCCATTTTGGATTTCTTCGGAAATACCAAATATTGTGTTTTTCCCCTTAAAGAACTAGGAGAAAGAAAAATAATTGTGTGTGAATCACCTTCACAGCTATAAATGCCCAGCTTTAGGGTCTGGGCTGCTTGCTTTTGATGCTTGCTGTACATATCCCATTACAAAAAATAACTGCAGTTTTTTCGAAGTACAGTTCAGTTATACTACAGTAGGCAGTAGCCTAGTATTTTCATGTACACAATACTGCATTTCTGCAGTAAAGTACAGTACTATGCAGTACAATGGCGTTTCGTTGTGTCCAAAATACTGCATTTTCTGCATAAGATCTGCAAATATTTCCTCCATAACAACGGTTTTGACACTTGAAGTAATGCAGTTATTTTTTGTAAGGGTCTGGTTGTGCTTGTAGCCTACTGGCTGAAGCTGACTGTTCTTCACCTGTGTCTGTAGTAGGCTACTTACCAAAGACATAGGCTAGGCTACTGAAATGGCTCCCCCTGATTCCCTTTAATATTTTTTCAAACATAATTTTAAACAATCATTTTAATACTTCATGTAGGCCTAATTTACGTTGTGCATCTATTGTACAGTATGCACAGCAAATTAAAGTTATTATACTTTCCATTTTGCATACATTCAGTTGTTGGCTATATAAACCAAAGCTTGACTGAAATTATTGTAAAACCATTTACTTCTTTTAAAAATATAAAAGTGAATCACCAATTAGTTTCGACGGGTCCTGTGTTTCTGCTGAAAAACTGCTAGTTTCATGCCCAGCAGCACGTTACTATGAACGCATTTAAAGACGCGGTTACATATAAATGTAGCCAGTAGCCCGCATATAAAAAACGGAATATGTGATTATATTTCACAACTTTGCAATGTACTGTACTGTGACTGGGAAAGGCTGGCAAGCAAGCCGCAGACAGATCAGGGGATTCACTGCCATGTTAGGTAGGACTAGGCTAGGACAGCAACACGCGCTGGAGAGATATAGGCTACTGTGTGTTGACATCAAACCATGGAACGAACACAAGTTTACCCGACTGTTGTTACCCGACTGTGTGCGCTTTCACTGAAGGGGAGACGGGGAGGGGGCCTTCATTTACTTGCGGGGCCCTACGCAACTTGTGTAGTGTGCGTATAGGGAGAACTGGCCCTGCCGTTAACTGCCGCACCCCTTGGCGCGTTGCTCAATAAAAGAGATGTGCAAGATAAGAATA
This sequence comes from Alosa sapidissima, assembly GCF_018492685.1. Taxonomy (NCBI): domain Eukaryota; kingdom Metazoa; phylum Chordata; class Actinopteri; order Clupeiformes; family Clupeidae; genus Alosa; species Alosa sapidissima. Next base: position 36,043,368 of record NC_055959.1, on the reverse strand, counting down.
CATTTTGTGCTGAGATAATAATCTGCTTTCCGCCAGGTTTTGCGTCATGAAAATAGGGCCCTGTGTGTGTAAGCAGTTTAAAAGAAACTGTATTGTATTTCACAATGTGGAGAGAAAAAAGTCCTCAATGGTCTTATGTTTTGTGTTTGGTCAATGTATTTGTGTACTCAAAATTGTCCTTTAATCCTTCTTGAACAAGCATGCACTATATCCTAGGAAAACATGTTTTGTCAAATGTGTTTTGCATTGAGTACATTAGTGTGTAACTAATTCAAACATTATCAGATCATGTGATGAATGTGTTGTGATATGACAAAAAATAGAGTTTCAATAAATAATTGTAAAGTTTTGACTGAAGTGTTTAATTTTGATTCTGCTTCTTGGGTATGGTGTTGTGTTAATAGTGTGTAGTGTTTCAAAAAACGCAGGCCCTGTTTTCAATGTCTTGTTTTCAATGGCATGTCTTGATATAGTTGACACATAAATTGGCATGTTATCACACAATCATTTTTGTAGGTGTAACAGGAGAAACACAACAGTAGACCTTTGTTGGTTTGATGCAACTTTTCACTTTATTGTTTTGTTTGATAGGAAACGATTCGATTGGAGGAGTTTCCGAGGCCCACAGAAGCAGGTTCATTAGTACCTGCGGATTGCGGAGGACGAGGTCGAACTGCTGGACGAGGACATTACCCGTCCGTCCACCACTTCCTCCACCACTGTGATATATTTGGTCCTGGAACTGGAGCTGGAGGATGACGAGCTGTGGGGTGCAAACAAGGGTCAGATTATACTGTGGCATAATGGACAAAGGCTAAAAGAATGAAGGATGGAGGATGGAGAACTCTTTTGTGCCATCTAGTGGTGAACAGAGGGTATGAGAAGCACAGCTGCACACTGAACAGGATGGAGCTGGTTAAGATGGATAATTCTCTTATTTTTTTCTGAGGAGAGAGCTCCAGATAGAAATGTTTACTATGAAATGGACGCAAGAAAAAAATCAGACTTAAAGTTTAATAGAGATAATAAAGTTTTATCTATCTATCTATCTATCTATAGATAAATAAAGCAAGTATTTCATTTCAGAGAAGGAAATTATAGAGGAAAACTGTGATATCACAGTAGGCCCACCTGACTGCTTCTCCGTCCATCAGCCTCTTGTACTCTGCGATCTCCAGCTCCAGCCTGGTCTTGATGTCCAGGAGCATCTTGTACTCGGAGCTCTGGCTCTCCAGGTCTGCACGCAGCTGGGTGAGCTGGGCCTCCAGGCTGCTCACCTGAGACTGGTACCCAGCCATGATGCCACCGTAGCGGTTCTTAGTCTCCGCCAGCGTGCCTTCCATGGACGCTTTCTGTTCAGGAGGGGGAGGAGGGGGGGTGGAGAGGGGGGGCAGAGAGAGATAGAGAAAGAGGAAAAGAGGGAGAGGGACAGAAAGAAAAAATAGAGAGAGAGAAAGAGGGAGAAGAGTGAGTGGCCATTTGAAACTATGAGTTTTAGGAATAACCTGGCCTTAATCTTTCACACAAAGATACAGCATTTGTGGAATAACCTGGCCTTATTCTTTCACACAAACATATGGAATTTGTGGAATAACCTGGCCTTAATCTTTCACACAAACATACAGCATTTGTGGAATAACCTGGCCTTATTCTTTCACACAAACATACGGAATTTGTGGAATAACCTGGCCTTATTCTTTCACACAAACATTTGGGCGTTTGAGGATGTTTTTGGGCGGTAACCAGGCAGTAACTAGGTACGCCTTGCTGTTGGAGGTACAAACAGCCATTAAGATCACATAGTAAGGAGCTGGCTCAAGGGTTATAAGTAGTATAAGTATAAGTATTTTAGTTGTATAATGCACAGTTGTTATAGCCATCCATGTGTGTTCACTTCTGGCTCCTTGGCTATGAATGTGGTGACTATAGCGGACCATTTGACATCTTTAGAACACTATCTCACATATCGGAGGTGCCACATGTTGAGTTACTGGGCAATTCCACGGAAAATTGACTTTTTGTCACATCCATAACGCCAGTGAAATGTCTTGGCATTTGTATGATGTGAATGATGACATTCATTTTTTGTGCATTTTTTCTCATTTACATTCATCAGCCAAAAATAGCAAATGCTCATTTCATGTAATCATTCACATCATACCATACCATCACATTTGATTGGCGTTATGGATGTTACCAAAAATGTAATTTTCCATGGAATTGCCCTACTCCAGTCTAGATTTTTTGGCGTTAATCACTCCTACAGTATGATGTACAGTGTATTGCTATTGTCTATCCAAAATAAAATGGCAGTTTCGATGTTAACTGATGGTCAAATCAACCAAAACTCGGATATTGTTTGCACCTCTAAGTGGTCTGTGATGTATGTTTGTATGAAAGAATTGTACAGGTCATACTCGACACTGAGCTGCTAATTTGTTGCATGTGTCAAATTCAGATTCAACTCGTTTCAACCAGAGACTTTCTAATGTGGAGACACAGCACTCAAAAAATACTCCATAGAAATGCATGGGGCTAGTTTGTCACGCCAATATGGCCGTTGTCTACACATATCCCACCCCTTCCTCGGCAAAACATCAACATGTGAATACATTGAGCCAATCATGTGTTGTGATCTCGCCGCTGGAGCAAGATTGGTGTTGTGAAGCCTTGCACACGCGCATTTCTGCCGAAATGGATGCCCGACGAGTGCCCAAAAAGCGTTGACAAATGGCCGCTGAGTGGAGGGACTTGCCTAAAAGGACTTTGTTTCAACTCAATTCTACAGAAGGAAGACACATTTAAATCTTGGATCCTGAACAAGTGCTTTTGTCAGTGAAAAAGAACACATTTCTTTATGAATGTACAAGGTAATTCATGAAGAGCTGATGGAAAGTTTACTTTTTGAGTAATGTTGCTGGGCAACGTTCCTGGGTATTCTGGAGTACAATCATCAGCAGGCAATTTTTTATGATACTCAATCAGAACACATCCAACCGCTTATAAAGTTAGAGCAATATAGCTCAAAATACTGCTGTCCTGATCCATCATCACATTACCTAAGTAATGACTTATCATCTATCAACAGCTCATTTATCATGATTCAGTATGGAGGGTTACCATGCTCAGTAGGGACTGCAGCTCAATCTGCAGCGCCTGGTATGTGCTTTTGACAGTGCTGATTTCTGTTCTGGATGTCTGCAGGACTTCTGTGCTTGTCTTCACCTCTTTCTGTAGAGATTCTGTCTGTATGAGAAAAAAAAAACCATAATGCTCATAAAATCACAATTCTATTTGATTGGCTATCTCTTTTGTATGTGAAACATATCTACAATCTGATAGCGAATCATATCTGTCAGTAGTTACGACATAATGAGAGGGAATGCTATCTGTCTGTAGTTCACAACACAATAATGGACTCGCCTTGGCCTGGAACCACGTCTCAAGCTCTTTCCTGTTCTTGACGGCAACCGCTTCGTAGTGTTCGCGGATTTCTGTCATGATCTTAGTCAGGTCCTCCTGAGGTGCCGCGTCCACCTCCACATGCACCTGTCCGCTCACCTGACCGCGTATGGTCAGCAGGTCCTGAAACAGCATGGCAAGAACGGCATCAGTTATATGACAACAGACCCTAAGACGCTCCACAATCACAATCTGCAATCTGCAACCTGCAATCACAATCTTCAACCTTGACAATCTTCAAATCTGAATTCAAAGGCATTTCTGTCATCACAGACATATTAGAATGCAATTAAACTTGAGGTGCCTTGATATGCCAATTTTGTCAGATGCATGCAATACAAAACTCAGACATGTCAAGCATAAATGTTCTTTACCCCATATGCATGCATAAATAAACAAAGCGTATAGGCCTCAGACAGTAAGTCATTGTAGATATAGCTGGAGCAGAAAGACTTCATCCCAGAGGTAACTGCTATCATGTTTCCCAGTGATAAGCAGTGATAAACAGTATTCGAATGCAGGATTTGAATCATAGAATAGGTGTGTGATTTGCACAGATTAGCATGTGACTCCAGCTTACCTCCTGGTGGGTCTTTTGCATGTATGCCAGCTCGTCCTGTAGGCCAGAGATTTGCATGTTCAGGTCGGATTTGGACAGGGTGAGGTCATCCAGCACTCTCCTCAGTCCACCGATGTCTGCCTCCACAGACTGACGCATGTTCAGCTCAGCTTCATACCTGAATCAATCAATCAGTCAGTCAGTGAAGAACATGCAGATCACACCCATCATTATTGTAAGGTTAATGTTATAATGCCAAAACAGGTCATTTGATGATTGTTGATTACTGTAGTGTCTGTACATGCTTTACATTGTCATTCAGCATCCGAATAGCAATACTTATTATCGTGCAAAAAATAAAAGAAATGTTTTGGAACCGTCAGGAGATGTATGGGAATGCGCTTACTTGACCCTGAAGTCATCCACTGCCAGAGTTGCGTTGTCGATGTTGAGGTGCACACTGCCCTTAAGCAGAAGAGCTGCCTGAATCTAGAGCCATCAACATGAACACATCAGGTCACTTCAACAGAGTTCCAATCCCTGATCATTCAAGGTCATTCAAACTTTTCAATTATCATAGTATACTGAAGTTCTCTCTCTACAATTATGACACTTTCCTGACATGGCACATAAAAAAAATAAATATTTTGCTTTAATATTAGAATTTTAAATATATAATACAAGTTAATATAGAGTCACTAGACTGACCTTGCCCCTGAGGTCATTGATGACTCCAAAGTGACCCTTGAAATCATGGGCAGCAGGTCCAGTCTTGCTCTCCATGTACTGTCTGATCTTCAGCTCCAGCTCGGCGTTGGCCTTCTCCAGGGTGCGCACCTTGACCAGGTAGGAGGCCAGGCGGTCGTTGAGGTTCTGCATGGTGAACTTCTCGTTGCCGATGACGCCTCCTTCCATGCTGCTGGACATGCTGTAGCCTCCTCCGTACCCTCCGCCGGAGGAGAAGCCGTAGCCACCGCCGCCACCGCCGCCCATGGAGAGGGTCCGGGAGGCGCCAGAGATGCGCACGCCAGCGCCACCTGCCCCTCCGTACACGCTCCCGGCCCTCATGACGCTCATGCGGGCACTACCTCCAGACAGGGAGAGTCCGGAAGAGCCCATGGACATCCCTCCGCCCATGGAGAGCCCTCCGCCCATGGAGGACCCCCCACGCATGGAGCCAGATGAGGACATGGAGACACGGCTGTAAGTGCTGGCCATCGCGAAGGCAAGGTGGTGCAGTAGCTGGCAGAACCTGGGCAGTGCAGAGAGAGAACAGAGTGCAGACGGAGCGTCTGGAGGTTCTTTATATCAGAACGCGTCGCCTGCGTGGAGATTACACGCCCAGTTCCACCAGTTGAATGCAGACGCTGGGTTGACGTCAAAAATGTATCAAAATGCAGACGCCGGGTTGATGTCAAAAATGTAAGTGCTTATAAAGTGATAATTTAGTCACTGCAAAACAAAGCAAAAAGAAAAAAAAAAAAAAACTAGACCAACGAGTCATAACAAGTTCGGGTGTTATTGCAACCAAGCTTTGTTACAGAATTACTCTGACATTTACTTTAATTTCAAAGAGTAATACCATGAAGGTCAACCAAGCAGTGCCATTTTGCTTGCACCTGAATAGTTGAGGTAAACGCTTGGCACACAAACCACTCTCACTCATCTGTCTGCACTTTGCATATAATTAACAATTATTAGTTCGGATGGAAGATAGTTCACTAAATATAGCAAGTATGTGTCTTGTCTGGCTTTGATGTTGTAAAAGATATGTGTCTGAGAGGTGTGCAAATGTTGCATGCATCGCATTCATACGAGTTGCCATTTGCATGTTTGTTTGCTCTTTACATTGAAATTTTTTTTTTTTTCATTTTACTGAATAAATAAATAAAATGTATAAATGAATAATCAATTCATCAATGTAAAACACTCATGCAATGAATCAGACAGCTTGCAGTCCACAACATAGTAATAGTAAAATAGAAATGTGGGGCATTGGTTAGAATACGACTGTTGTATTAAACTGACATTACAGTAAACTGCTTTTGCAGTTAGTGTGTTGGTGTGTTGCTGTGTTGCTGTGTTGGTGTGTTGGTGTGTTGGTTTTTGTGGTTATCTGCACTGTAACACATGGGCTGGTATAACTTCAGTATAGTACAGTAATACTGTAGTGCAATGGTACCCCTCCAACTATGTCAGGCTATTTCAACACTAAAGGCATTCATGTCAATCTGATTTATTATTAACTAGGATAACTAACAATCATCCAATGTATAACCGTGGCGATAAAAAGGCAGCATGGTGTTCTCTGGTAAGCTTATGTACAGCATCTTCAAGCTAATCATTGCAAAAGGCAGAGGTTTGAGTTTTTATAAACAAAAAAACTCATGGTTATGGAAACACTATGGACATTATGGAAACACTGTGAATTGGAAGCCCACAAGTAGGGCTGTTAGTTTTAATGGACAGGCCTCTAATTACATCACTGACCTCATCCATCTTCACCAAGTCCCCAGGTCTCTCAGATTTGCTGGCACAGCTCTCCTCCTCGTGCCCCGGTCAAGGCTCAAACAAAAAGGTGGCAGAGCCTTTGCAGTTGCAGCAAACTGACAACATGGTCTGCATCCTGTCCCCAGCATCTCCTCGTCCTCCTCCACCAGGACCAAGTACGTCACTGTTATGGAAGAGGTGGTTGATGGGAAGGTTGTGTCATCCTCATCGTCCAGTTCCAATTACCTGGCCCGTCTCTCCTAAGTTTTTTAGAAGAAAAAAGATCCGATTTTTGAGTGATCACTAGTTCATGTCTTATCAAACTGAAATAGGGTAGTGCTTAGTGGCTACTATAAACCGAACAAAGGTAGAGCTTAGTAGCTACTACAAACTGAACTAGGATAGTGCTTAGTATACTACAAACTGAACTAGGGTAGTGCTTAGTAGCTACTACAAACTGAACTAGGGTAGTACTTAGTAGCTACTACAAACTGAACTAGGGTAGTGCTTAGTATACTACAAACTGAACTAGGGTAGTGCTTAGTAGCTACTACAAACTGAACTAGGGTAGTACTTAGTAGCTAGTACAAACTGAACATGGGTAGAGCTTAGTAGCTACTACAAACTGAACAAGGGTAGTGCTTATAGCTAGTACAAACTGAACTAGGGTAGAGCTTAGTAGCTACTACAAACTGAACAAGGGTAGTGCTTAGTGGCTACTATAAACCGAACAAAGGTAGAGCTTAGTAGCTACTACAAACTGAACTAGGGTAGTGCTTAGTAGCTAGTACAAACTGAACAAGGGTAGAGCTTAGTAGCTATTACAAACTGAGCAAGGGTAGTGCTTAGTAGCTACTACAAACTGAACTAGGGTAGAGCTTAGTAGCTAATACAAACTGAACTAGGGTAGTACTTAGTAGCTAGTACAAACTGAACAAGGGTAGAGCTTAGTAGCCAGTACAAACTGAACAAGGGTAGTGCTTAGTAGCCAGCACAAACTGAACAAGGGTAGAGCTTAGTAGCTACTACAAACTGAACTAGGGTAGTACTTAGTAGCTACTTGAAACTGAACTAGGGTAGTGCTTAGTAGCTACTACAAACTGAACTAGGGTAGTACTTAGTAGCTAGTACAAACTAAACAAGGGTAGTGCTTAGGGTTGCCACCTGTGTCTGACAAAAATCCTGGACATTTTGACCATCCAATCGACCTTTTTGTTTGTAAGCAACGGCGCCTTTCGCACATCTAACCCAAGATAAAAACCGTCATTCTAAGCGACAATTGTATAGCTAAAATGAGTAAGAACGACAATTTCTAGTTATTTGTTTAGTTAATTGCTTTATTTAATAGCAGACCTTTATTATTTTGTTATATTTTCAACAGTTTTTAGTTGTGGACACCTGGGGGCAGTATTGAGAAAAAAGGGGGAATACATAATTAGGTTTTGCTTTTTTGCTTATGTGGAATAAACTTTCCTTTCTCTGTCTCTCCTTGTCCCACACACTCTCCATCTCCACCTTACCATTTCTAATGAACCTCCACGGTGCGTGCCCCCACCACCACCACCCATGTTATGCTACGTCATTTTTGTAGAGCCAATAAGGCTGTGTATCAAGTAGTACGTGTTGGCAACAATACCTCAAGCAGCATCACACTGAGCACAGGGGCCCCCCAAGGCTGCGTGCTCAGTCCGCTGCTCTTCACCCTGCTGACGCATGACTGCACTGCAACCTACAGCAACAATCACATAGTGAAATTTGCTGACGACACAACTCTGGTGGGTCTCATCACCAAGGGCGACGAGACCCAATACAGGTTGGAGGTCGACCATCTGACCACGTGGTGCAGGGACAACAACCTCCTGCTGAACGTCAGCAAGACCAAAGAGATTGTTGTTGACTTCCGGAGAGGTCACACCCAACACCTGCCACTGACCATCGACGGTGCTGTGGTGGAGAGAGCGAGCAGCACCAAATTCTTGGGGGTGCACATCAGCGAAGACCTCTCCTGGACCACCAACACTGCATCACTGGCGAAGAGAGCTCAGCGCCGCCTGTACTTCCTGCGGAAACTCAGGCGAGCAAGTGCTCCACCAGCCATCATGACCACATTCTACCGAGGCACCATTGAGAGCATCCTCTCCAGCTGTATCGCTGTGTGGGGCGGAAGCTGCACTGAATACAACAGGAAAGCCCTGCAGCGCATAGTGAACACAGCTGGAAGGATTATTGGTGCTTCACTCCCCTCCCTGAAGGACATTTACACCACCCACCTCACCCGCAAGGCGACCAAAATTGTGAGTGATGCAAGTCACCCCGCTCACAATCTGTTCGATCTACTGCCCTCTGGGAAGAGGTACAGAAGCCTGCACTCCCGCACTACCAGACTCACCAACAGCTTCATACACCAAGCTGTAAGGATGCTGAACTCTCTCCCTCCTCTCCCCCCTCCACCCTCAGCTACATAACATCCTGGACATTGGACCCACAATGGCCGCGTGCACTACTCCACTTGCACACTTGCACACTTGTACACTTTACAACTTGTTGTTGTCCTGAAAACACAACACATCTGCTGCTCTTACATAACTTGCACCACTATGTCACTTTCTTTCTTACTTAGGTCAAACAGAACTACACAAGCCTTTTATTGGCCTGACTTTGCACTAGTATTTTATTGACTGTCTATGCACAATTTCAACCAAATTTTGCTGCTCTTATTTTTTTCATTATTATATGTGCCCTCTTATTTACTTACTTTTTTGTTTACTTGAATGTTATGTTTGTCTGTGGACTTAAATTGGTAAAATATGTCTTGTCTTCACCGTGGGATAGTGAGAAACGTAATTTCGATCTCTTTGTATGTCTGGAACATGTGAAGAAATTGACAATAAAGCTGACTTTGACTTTGACTTTGATACGTTTATGGACGTAGGCACGCTTCAATTAAACTGAAATACACATTTTGCGCATCATGTACAAAAATCCAGGACATTCAGTGTCCAGGATTTTTATTTTTATTTTCCTGGACAGACCATGAAAATCCTGGACAATCAGGAAAATCCTGGACAGGTGGCAACCCTAGTAGTGCTTAGTAGCTACTACAAACTGAACTAGGGTAGTAGCTACTGATGTACACTCTGTACACAACTATCCAAAAGCCTATCGCATAAAGTTAGGATTTTAAGTTAGTGCTTAACTACTAGGTTCTACAAGCTGAACTGATGTTGGATTGACACACAAAAACTAGACAAGCAATAATATTAGAGTGCTGAGTATAAGTGAGTTATGAGTTTTAACATGAGAGCATGACATCACAATTACCTTGTTTTTCTTATGTATTTCTTTTTAATATGCATTGAAAAATACTGCAGAGCAGAGGGCATCTATTTTCTCTGTAGTCATTTGCCCGGATGACTCATTAGTCAGGTGACTCTGAGCAATTGTTTGTTTCTTTCTCAGACTTTCTGTCATCCCAGTTATGAAGGTCAGGACAATGCAGGCACATGTCTGGATGCCTTTACCTGTCATTAACAGGAAGGATATAAAATCTGGCCAAAAATCCTCACCCAGTTTTATGTCAGACTATCACATAGAATGTATTGTTATTTAACTTAAGTCATCTGTTGAAAACTATTGTTGTGAATAGAAAAGGTACATTTACATTTAATAATTTAGCAGATGATTTTTATCCAAAGCAACTTACATTATGTCAATTAGGCCTACTGTATATTACAAAGGGCCATTGAGAGCAACTCAGGGTTGCAACAGTGGAAGCCAGGAATTGAGCCCAGAACTTTTCAGCCTACTGCATGCTAGCCCAGCTCCTTAACCTTATGCTACCACCAGGTATCACATTATGCCAAGTAAATGATTTACAATGTCAAGTGAATGAGTTGTCTTGAATGTCTGGAAATCTGCACAATTTGGGAATTCAGATTTCACTATGAATTGATCATTAATGTTTACTGCAGAATAAGTCTTACGTGTATTCATTTGGCAGACATTTTAATCCATGTGACAGGGATAAATGCCAAAGAGGCTTGTGTGGATGGACCAGCTCAGTTCCACACCTAAGGCTTTGTTTGACAGGAATTATCTGAGATTGAGTGTGTAATGGTCCCATGAATTACTTTTTTCTACAGTGTGACCTTCTCAGAAATGTGTGGCAGAATATGACCTTCCAACATTTAATTATCCTGCTCGAGGGTTTTTTGGTGCTATATGCAAATTCTTTTACGGCTTCAAAAGCGTCAGGCCGCTGATATGGTGCACCGCCTTCTCCAGTACAGCCCATCTAGACAGAAGGCTTCTCTTCCCTCTCTCTGCTCTCCTCGTGTCTGCCACAGCATGGTGTCGTACTCTAGTCGCATGCCACTCCCTGGAGCTTCCCTTAGTGGGGGATCCATCAGTGTGGGATCTTCTCGCCTCTCCCTCTCGGGGGCGGTGCCCGTACGAGCATCGTGAGGGCCGGTAGCGTGTATGGCGGCGCCGGGGTGCGCATCTCCGGTTCTTCCCGTATGCTGGCCATGGGTGGTGGTCGTGGATTCGGTGGCGGTGCAGAACAGTGGCGCTGATGTGCTATATGCAGCGCATAGGGACGCAGCACCAAAGGGGCGCCAAAGCGATGGTAAAAAAAAAAAAAAAAAAAAAAAAAAAAAAAAAAAAAAAAATTGTGTGTGTGTGTGTATATATATTTTATTGTATTTTCTCAATGTTATGCTTGAGTAGGCGCCCTCTCTCATAAGATTCCATCATAGCATTTTGACATAGAAGAGGGAGTGGGCGCTGAGCGAGCAGGTAGGCCTACGAGTAGTGATTTGCTGTCTATGGAAAAAGATGGATACAGCAAAAAAAAAGCTGTCGCCGGCTAAAAACAGAAAAAGAGAGGGAAAAGGAGATGGCAGGTCAAGGGATGCGACAGCAGTTAAATAAGTGGATGGTGAAAGGCAACAGATTTAAAGTGTGACGTCTGTGCTTGGAGGCTTGGAAATATCCATGTTAACAGACTAAGTAGCGTTTAAACATAGCCTATTCCATTCAGATAGCTAGGTGGCTACTATGCTCATACTGCACTTTTAATGGAAAACTGCAAACAGAAATGTCACGCTAGCAACAACTCATTACATGTTTCCTTATCCTAACAATGAAGGCTCCTTGTAATAACTTAATATTGTGTTGTCAATGTGGCGCAAACAAACAAGGCTAGAGTTGGATCAGCAATGCACCATTTATCAATACTTCAAGTTAAACATCAAATTGGCAGCATTTTTAAAAAAAAAATATTACACACTATACACTAATAGTGTAAATTCTGTGCAACTGTTACACTAATAGTGTAAACTGCTGTGCAAATGTTAATCATGAATCGAGAAATGCACCAACAAACACACAAACAACATATTATCAATTCATGGTTGTTCCTTGTTATGATGTATAGGTGCAGGGATGGATTACTGCACGGGCCCAGGCCCAGGGGCCCAAGGGGTCAGGGGGCCCTGAAGCCCAAGCTTGGAATCATTGCCTCAATATCAACAAATCAGGATGTAGGCTATGAATCTGACTGAATTTAGTATTGGCCATCCCCAAAATGCACCAGAATACAGGAAATCACATCAAACAAATTAAAAATGTTTTGGGGGAAGACCCACAAACTCCCCCTACCACATATGTGACAATTAGTGGGGGGTCCTTAATACATCTGGGCCCAGGGCCCCGAATGTCCATAATCCGTCCATGTATAGGTGACTCATGATAGTCTCTGACTTTGAGGTGATTTCTGGTTCATGACAATTACTGTAAACAAAAGGTGGTGTAAGTGTTTGTTTTTAATATTGACAGCTCTGTCAGGCAGTCCCATTTTCCAGAGCCATAACAGCTCTGATGGAGACCATTGTGAATATGAAAATGATATCTCCATTTATGCCTCTGGCCTCTACCAGAACCATATGTATCCAGCTCTGGTGTCTACTTGGTTAGTGAGCCACCTAGTGGCAGGTTGTGTATATTACACAGACACAAGTCAGAGTGCAGTTCTTCATCTAGAGGTTCTGGCCTTGCAGTGCACCTAGGCACAGGGACAAACCATTCCAACCAATCATGCCTCAATGTTTATATTTTAAAATCAACACAAAATAGCATATTCTACTTACACCATTACCATCATAAGTTGATGATCAGTTTTATTCACGAGCTTGTCACCTGAGTTAGCTGTATTTTTGTGTCTGTGGAGGGTTGTTTGTGTTGAACAGGAGTGAAGAAAACATGTGATTCAAATACAAACCAGAATCTGTGACACAAACAACTATTGACCTATCACACAAAATAATGGATACAACATTTACTTTTTTAAATGTAGCAATGCAAATATACAGTATAGCTGCTGCCTGCAGACACTTTTGACCCCTATTGACCTTAGCCTGAGGACTTCTCTATTCTACACTGTAAGTGCATACAGACAACTTCCTTCAGTAAATTATGCTTACACGTAAATTGCAGAATCAAAGCACTTTAAAGTAATTAGCAATATGTTGCAATACAACTTTTGCAGTTTATAGGCTTGGAGTACTTGTCTATTTGCAGTCTTATCACTGCTCTATTGCAGAAGATTGACTTGGAATTGCATGAAGAGCACATTATGTTTTTAACACTCTCACCCAATAGATATAGATACAATCTGAACAAAAACTGCATAGCCACTGCCATGGGTTAATATCTAAGGTGCAAAACCATTGGTTATGAAGACAATGGACCATTCTTTTAACAGAATGTTCTTTAAACAAAAAACGTTTGTTTTATCATTGATGGTTCTCAGTATCCACACTCAAATCAGCTTGTATAAACAGTTTGTGCGCCATCTAGTGGTGGTTTATGTCCATTACCACAAGCTAGGAAATTCCTCCACCCAGTGGATCCAGTGTTAAGTGCAGCTAGGAACAAGCACAACTGAATCAAAAGTCTGCCACTGCTGAAACACCCCGGCAGCCGTGGCCTACTGGTTAGCGCTTCAGACTTGTAACCGGAGGGTTGCTGTTTCGAACCCCGACCAGTAGGCACAGCTGAAGTGCCCTTGAGCAAGGCACCTAACCCCTCACTGCTCCCCGAGCGCCGCTGTTGTTGCAGGCAACTCACTGCGCCAAGATTAGTGTGTGCTTCACCTCACTGTGTGCTGAGTGAGTTTTGCAGAGGTTGTCAGAGGTTTTGTGAATGTAGTCTGAGATTTGGGGTTTGTGTTTACAGTTCTCGGAAAAGGGTGGAAGGTTTCAAAAAACGTGTGTTAGCAATTGTTAAATACTGTATAAAATTAGCGTTAGTTAGACTTTTAATAGTGCTGTAGAGTGGATGACATTCATTGTCCAAGATGTTGATCAGTTTGTTCAGGGTCCTTTTATCTGATATTGAAGTGATTCACTCCAGTTCGGTTCCTACGACAGAGCCAGCTTTCTTAACTAGCCTGTCTAGTCGCCCAGCATCCTTCTTCGTTGTGCTTCTTACCCAGCATACCACAGCATAGAAGAGGACGCTGGCAACAACAGACTGGTAAAACATCCTGAGGAGCTTGCTGCACACATTGAAGGACCGCGGCCTCCTCAGGAAGTATAGCCTGCTCTGCCCTTTCTTGTAGAGTGCTTCAGTATTTGCTGACCAGTCCAGTTTATTGTCCAGTTGTAAGCCCAGATACTTGTAGGTATTTACCACCTCCACATTGACCCCATCAATGGAGACTGGTAGCAGAGCGGGCTTAGACCTGCGGAAATCCAGGGACTTGAGGCCAATGCTTCTAGGTCAGTAGGTTTGTCACTAGATACCTCTGCCAAAGGGAGCTCAATGGCAGAAGTTCCTCAAGGACAGTCAAAATAAAGGTGAGCTGTTTCAGTACATCAGTGAGGAACTTCAGAAGACCACAGCTGGCTCAAAGTACCACCTCCTCACAACAAAGACTAACTTGGTCCTGAGCAACAAACCTACTGAACTAGAAGCATTGTCACCATGTCAAGAAGAGGAAGCAGACACACGAATGATGCTACATTTACGTCATACTGCCGAACAGGGTCACACCAAGGCTTACCTAAGGACAGTAGATAGTGATGTGGTTGAGCTGGCCATCAATCTGTTCCAGGAGTTAGGCCTCTCAGAGCTGTGGATTGGATTTGAATCAGGGAAGGCATGAAGATATTTCAATCCACCACATCTCAGAAATGCTGGGACCTCAAAAATGCCAAGCACTGCCCCTCTTCCACGCGTTCACATGATGTGACGTTGTATCAGCAATGTATGGAATTGGCAAAAAAACTGCATGGAATGCTTGGGCAGCTTACCCAGAAGTCACCGGCACCCTCATTCCGATCACCAAGACCCAACCAGCCTCACACTGGAATCAGTGCACATGCAAGTTCTCAAACGCTGGACTGTACTCATGTATAGTAAGAACTGCGGTGTTGAGTTAGTCAATGAAACCCAGAAGCTTCTTTTCACTCATGGCCTCAAGTCCCTGATTTCAATCCCCCCGACCCATCATGCCTTTTTCCAGCATGGAAAGCGTGCCCTGCACACTGCAGCTTTTGTCTGAAAGCAGTCCCTCTCCAAAACTCCAGAGATTCCAGACCCCAGTGAGTGGGGTTGGGAATGGAATGACAGAACCAAAGTCTGGGTGCCATATTGGACAGATCTGGAAGATGCCAGCAAGGGATGCCCACTCCTCCTCAACTGTGGCTATGTGGTTGCCTGTATGGGCAACTGTAAGGGCCACTGAGCTGGACTTTGCTGTACCACATTGTGCAAGTGTGAGGGAGGCTGTAATGATGAAGAGTGAAGCCAAAAATCTTTGAATAAATACATTATGTTTAAGTATGAATTGTTTTGTTTGTGTTATTTGACTGAAATGTAATATTGATCCTTAACATGGTGAAAAGCCTAATATAACTTTTTACTGTGGCATAGTTCTGAAGTTGTGTTTATTTAATGCCTCAACAATGGTCCTTTTGGTCACAACATGTGATTTTTGACACCATAGTGATAGTGACCTGTCCAATCAACAAAGAAAAACATACCTTGGAGGTAAAAATATGGGTCTAGGGACCTGAGTATTGCAATGTGACTTTTTCAGAGATATTGACAGTTTATGAGCTAAATATGACTATGATACTAGATTCAACATGGAAATTGATTCCTTGTATCAAAAGGTGTAGAGAAAATACATTATACAGCAATTTAAGACTAAAGGAAGCTGAGATATAACCTTTTCTCTTTTCGGCGGGGGCCATTTTGGATTTTATGGATAACTGCCACTAGGGGGGCCATCCCAACTTGTATCCATGAATTTTTGAAAACCTTAGGCCTATACCTAAAACCCTGCCAAAAATCAAAAACTTAACAGAAGTGCCCAATTTTCATGAATTGCATCCTAGCTAATCAGCTTGTATACTAGGTTGTGAGCCTCCCAGTGGTGGTTTATGTCTATTACAACAAGTTCCGAAAATCCTCCACCCATTGGATCCAGTGCGAACTGCAGCCACTGTAGGATTAAGCACACACTTGTGTGATAAGTTTGCAGCCACTGTAGGATTAAGCACACACTTGTGTGATAAATTTGCAGCTACTGTAGGATTAAGCACACACTTGTGTGATAATTTTGCAGCTACTGTAGGATTAAGCACACACTTGTGTGATAATTTTGCAGCTACTGTAGGATTAAACACACACTTGTGTGATAAATTTGCCATCTACTTTGACTTTACAGTTTTTTTGTTGATTGCTTAGATGCGGTTAATGAAACTGGTATTCACTTGATCTTGATCTTTACCTTCTTAGCACAGCAGAAGTCATATTTTGACACGTTTCAAAACATTTAACACAGTTCTCATACAAAGACTCCTTGTCATGTCAATGACATTTGACATTTATATCTTGGGAGGAATGAATAAAATAAATTTGTATTCAATATATACCGGTACTTAGTCTTTTCACAGTTTTATGGCACTCCTCATTTTGAGAAATGTTTTGCATTTTGTTGTCCACTGTGTAATGCTTGATTGAAACAGTGATTTGACTACAAGATGATGTTGTTGTTTGAAGGCAAAATGAGCTTTTGGTACATGTTTTAAATGATTGTTAGTTTTTTGCAAGCAAAATGTGGCATTTTGGCCAGAGCGCTTCTGTTTAGACCTGCTCGCCCCAGAACTGGCAGACTAATCAAATCGGGCTTTACGATGATGGACAGGTGAGCAACAGCGTCTCGTCTATCACGTCATCTGAGCACACTTACTGTAGGTTGATTATGTTTGTAACAAAAATGCTGTGGCTAGAAGGAGACCGATGGCTTCTAAAACCCCATATGGAAAATGCATATTATTTCAATGAGGTTTTATCACTGAAAACAATTATTTCTGTGTAGGCAGCCATCTTTATTGAATGAAACATTCCAACAGCATTCTGGGTGTAATACGTAATGCAAGAAGATAACACAAGGTGGCAGGATAGGGTATTACTACTAACACAGACCAGTGATAGGTCTCAGACCATTATCAACTATTACAACATGCCCCTTTTTGAGCGGTGCTTTAGAACACTTCTGAATGAGGTACAAAAATACAAAGTGTTCAAGACCGAATTCGACTCGACTCGGAACAATATCAAAACATACATGAGTGAGGTATTGTCCAACACTTATAACTAATTGACACTTGTAAGACAGAGGTCCCAGGACATGTCTTACTATGAGGCTAGGTCCTCAGCACCTGCCTTTGTACACAGCACTTTTCATTAGGTGTACACAAAGTTGGGGTCTTTTGTAGGCCTGGTCTCCCGTCCGGATCGCCTGGGTGCCAGCGATTGTGGTGGCGGTGATGGCTTTAATGGAGACACAGTTCTCGAAGGGACTGGGACTTTGTCAGGAGGGTCATTAGGTGTGGCTGCCTGAGAAGTTGGCTCGGTGGCAACCGGATTGGTTGCATCACACTTGGTGGTGTCAAGTGGGGCTTCCCCATCACTGTCAGGGAAGCCGAGATCTGCATAATGAGGGGAATGAGCTGCTGATTGTAGCTTGACTGGATATCGAATCTTTATATCATGCTGGTTACGCCTGATTCGACGGTTTGTTTCTGTGATGATCCAGTAAGAATCTGGATGTCTGTCTGCAATGTCTATGTAACCCGCTTTCCACTCTGATGAGCCGTCCTCAGTGTACCAGATATGCTGCTGTGGAGCATAGCGTTCCTGTGGTGCATGCTGAGGTTTTAGATGGGCTGCTCTTCTGTCTGCGAGGTTGAGTTTTTGCTCCTCAGTGAGGTCGGTGGAGTGAAGTGGTTGACCAAGGCGAGTGTTTATGCGCCTGTTGAAAAATAACTCAGCTGGTGATGGTAGGTTTGCACTAATTGGGGTGTCGAGATAGGCCAGGATGGCTAGTGTGATTTCAGCATCAGTCTTGCACTTCTTTAGAATGTTACGCACAGTTTGGATTGCACGTTCAATCCTACCATTACTTTGGTGGTGGTAAGGACTCGAGTTGGTGTGGTGGATCTCAAACAGCTCACAAAACTTCTGGAACTGATCAGAACGCAAGCATGGACCATTGTCAGATATAATCCTCTCAACAAGACCGAATCGCCTAAAGTTGTCATTCAGACGGGCAGTTACAGCACTGGTGATGCTGCTTCGTAGTGAGTCTATGATGACCAGGGTTGGGTCAGATTACTTTGAAATGTAATCCATTACTGACTACAAATTACATGGCAATTTTTGTAATCAGTTGGATTACCAAAAACATGTAACGTAATCTGATTACTTTAGAATTACTTTTAGATTACTTCAATAAATATGTCCCTTAAGTAAGACACCACCACTGAATTGATGAAAGAATTCTCATTTTATTTTTCTCTTTATTATTTAATTACATCTAACAAATCTCTTTGCTCTGAGTAAAGCATTCCTGTGTGAATTAACTGATCTTTTCCTCCAAAAATCTTAATGTAGCCCCTTGTTTTAGTGTTACCATTTACTTTGAGGTCACCAGGTCCCATTGCCTGAAAAACACCCAAAACTAATACATTTCTATAGCTATTCTCCACTTTGGGGGTGGTGTTTTGGTGGTTGAAATTTTCACCCCATCCCAATATTGATCACTTTGTCATCATGATGTGATCATGGATCACTATTCTCCAAACATGCACAACTCAGCTTAACCTTTATAAGGGC
Source organism: Alosa sapidissima (assembly GCF_018492685.1). Lineage (NCBI taxonomy): Eukaryota > Metazoa > Chordata > Actinopteri > Clupeiformes > Clupeidae > Alosa > Alosa sapidissima. Next base: position 36,024,668 of record NC_055959.1, on the reverse strand, counting down.
ACACCTGGACAATGAATTTAGCTTTCGCTGGATTTTTTTGACCCAGGGACATGGCCTGAGATTGAATGACACCATGTCCATTTCAATTGTGGGGGTGAGAAAATTATTCCTTTGGGATGTTTTTCAACCAGGGGGACCTGGTGACTTTCTCAAAGTAAACGGTGACATTTTTGTAACATCCATAACGCCAATAAAATGTGATGGTATGGTATGATGTGAATGATTACATTAATTTTGAGCATTTGCTATTTTTGTCTGAAGAATATACATGAGAAAAAAATGCACAAAAAATGAATGTCATCATTCACGTCAGGGCTGTAGTACTCGAGTCCGGTCTTGGACTCGAGACCGTTTTTCTATGGTCTCGGACTTGTCTCGGACTCGCTAGTATTTGGACTTGGTCTTGTCTCGGTCTCGGCCACTGGTCTTGCCAAATATGGCTTTTGGTCTCGACCGAGTCCAGGTGTCTTTAGGGCCATCAAAATTAACGTGTTAACCGCCGCGATTCATTTTGAAATACATAATGCGTTACAAAATATTAACTCAATAGTGTTTACCTTTGTGGGGGGCTGATGTCACGTAACGGAAGCCGCAAAACCTAAAACCGCAAGCCTGAGAGTTTATTTTACTGTCTGTGGAGTTAGCTGAAGATAAAGAGGAACCAACATTTAGCCAAATAGTAGCTTTACTGCAAACTGCTTGTTAGATAACGTTTACAATGTCAAAATGCACCAACTGCAACAGTTACATAAAGATGATACTTTTCGGCTCCTCTCCATTAAGATCCAACTTGAACGTATGCTACTCCGTTTAATTAAGAGCGCGTTTGAACGCACACGAGAAGGAGAGAAAACGATTGGCAGGCTCCAGCTGGCTTGTCGTTGTTGATGATAATTGATATCTTCTTTTTAATATAAGAAACTTATAAAAGGAAGGCAACAAAGACGAGGTTAGAGGAGATTGCGGATTTATCCGATTTCCACTACTGACCAGTTATAAACATGTATGTAGGCTGCACTCACTGTGATTTGAAAAATGGACAAAAATATGACGAGTTGTCTTTGCCTTTGTGTAATGGAACTGGTGAGTCTTGAGGTCTTCAATAATTTGTTTACATGAAGCACATATTATGCCGATTGAAACACATTCCATTCAGATAGCTAGGTGACTGGCTAAGGCTCATCATTCACTTTTAATTGCAAACAGAAAATGTCTAGCTAGCATCATGTCATTACATGCTTCTATTTCCAAAGGAATGAAAACTGTTTATACCAACTTAATATCATGCTTATCATTGTTAATATTGTACAATACATGTGGTACAAACAATATTAGAGCTTGTGGACTAGCTATAGGCTATATTTCAATGGAGCTGGTAAAAAAAAGATCATTATGAGAACGTGGCCACAATGGGCTTAAAGTAACAGTGCACCATTTACAAATGAGTTAAACAGCATCATATGTGTAGTATTTCTTAAGAAATGAATACTTTAAAACACAATTACTGTGTCAGTATTATCATTTAAATAATATAAAAGTGTTTTACTTTTACCTTTGTGGTTACTCATTAATTTTGTGATTTATGTTGAAGCTTTAGTCTTTAGGAACTTTTTAATTGCGGTTAATCGAGATGAATTCATTTCAAAATATATATTTTGAATCGTTTGACAGCCCTATAATAATATTGGAGAAGGGGAATGGCTACACTTACAAATCCTGGGTGTGTTCACACTGTTTTTGCTTTTAGATAATAATAATAATAATAATAACCCAAAATGATTGTCTTGATACTGTCATGCACAAGACTTTTTTTCCTATCCTGGACTCGGTCTTGACTCGGACTCGAACCTTTTTGGACTCGGTCTTGTCTTGGACTCGAACCTCTTTGGACTCGGTCTTGACTTGGTCTCGACTAGTCCTGGTCTTGGACTTGTCTTGGACTCGACAAAGGTGGTCTTGACTACAGCCCTGATTCACGTCATACAAATGCCAAGGCATTTCACTGGCGTTAAGGATGTGACAAAAAGTACATTTTCCGTGGAATTGCCCAACACTAAAACAAGAGGCTACGTTAAAATTAGGAGGAAAAGATCAGGCAGTGTGCCGAGAGACCTGCCCCAATAATAAATAAGTTAGTAAGTAAGTATAGATACTCTTTGGGAAATTTGGTCTCCCAATCCGTGAATCAGTGAAGCACACAGAGCACACAGTGAACACACAGTGAGATGAAGCACACAATGAGCACACAGTGAGGTGAAGCACACACCAACCCGGAGCAGTGAGCTGTCTGCTACAGCGGCGCTCAGGGATCAGTGAGGGGTTAGGTGCCTTACTCAAGGTCACTTCAGCCGTGGATGTGGGCATGGGAGAGCAGGGCTCAACCACTTCCCCCGCCCACATTTTTTCTACTGGTCAGGGATCGAACCGGCAAGCAATGTGTCTGCTCTCATTGTTGAAGGGACAATTATTCGACTACCTTTCGTTATGAAGCCATCCATGAATGAGAGCTCGTCCCGGAAACACCAGTAGCATTGTAATGTGTCTGGGAGGTCTTGCATACTTTCAGGCCAGCCGTTGCTGCAGTTGGCCTAACAGGGAGAGCACAGGATCACACTTAGTTTCCTCCTGCAGGTTTGCCAGGCGGGTGGGTGTGCCTTATCTTGAGGACCTGAGCAATGCTGACATCTAAGTCTGGAATTGTCGGGTCTGAGCCAGGTTTGACCAGCCTGGATAATGTGCCAGCGAGAGGCACATGTTTTGCACCGACATACTTGACATGGACATCATAAGTGCGGAGTCTCAGAAGCATTCTCTGTAGATGTGGCGGAGCTAGGCTGATCGGCTTGCTGAAAATGGATTCTAGTGGTTTGTGATCAGTGTGGATGTCAACACGTCTTCCGAACACATACACATGCAGCTTCTTAATCAACTTATTAGCTTCAAAACCCAAAGTAGTCAAAGGCGATTCAACGAGTCAGAAAGGTCGAGACAGGACCAATCGTCAAAATTTCGGTGTCCACCACTCTAGTTCATCCAAAACAAACCAGAAAAGGGACTCAAAGTGCTAAAAAACGGAATTTTTTTTTTGGATGCATAGTGGATGCTGCAGAATAGAACACACAAGCTTATTTCATACTTCACACTGGCAATATCAGTGACTCAAGACTCCATCACCCCCTCCTCTCCAACAGCACTTACTCCACCACCACCCCCGCCCCCAACAGCACTGACCCCCCCCCCCCCCCCCCCCCCTCTCCCCCAGCACGGCCTCCACCCCCCCCCCCCCCCCCCCACACACCCTCCAAGAGCTCTGACTCCACCACCCCTGGGCTTAAAGGAACCATGTAAGATTGTAGCCAAAACTGGTACTGCAATCACTTTCAAATTACTATAGAGCGGTGTATCCCCTCCCCCTCCCCTCCCCCCTCACTCGAGGTTGCCAACCCGGATGCCGAAACAGGGGGTGGCGCATCAGGCCAAAACACAACTTGACATGACATGACAAAACACAACATCAACATCAGTTGAGGGCTGCAACTTCACTTTTTAAATGACAATATCCTGGCCTGACTACTGTTGTCAGTGATATAAGTATTTGAAATGAACATGATTTCTTAATGTCTAGTGACTTATCAGGGCCATGTTATGATTCATTGAAATACATTTCTTACATACGGTTCCTTTAAAGCAATAGAAATGTCTGTGCATGAAGTTATCAGACATTTATGAGGACATCATATATTCTGTAGTCTCATTGCCTATTTTCAAATCTTAAGCATTCCAGCTCACGCCTGAATTCAGGCACGGTGCCTGAACACTTTAAGCCCTGCACCACCTCCTGCTCTACAACAGCACTGGAGTCCACCCCCTCCTCTCCAACAGCACTGACCAAATTGGCAGCCAGTCCAGTACTTCTGTTATCATGAGATGCATGAGCAACTGGGTACCTACATTTCTTTCATTGGTCTTTCACCGGTAAAGTTCTATTAAAAGTTTGATAAAGTGGATATCTATCTATCTGTCTATCTATCTACTGTATCTATCTATCTATCTATCTATCTATCTATCTATCTATCTATCTATCTATCTATCTATCTCAACGTTTTAGATAGATGTATGTCGTGTTTTGTGGATTAGTGTTCCGTCAGTTTAGGTTTTGAATGTCACAGTAAGTTAATAGTTTAATGCTCTATAACATTTGCATTAAGTAATAAGTACTGAAGAGCATTTACATTGCCGAAACCTACCAAACCAACAGGTTATAAGCTTACAGGCTTGTGGTGCAGCTTGAGGGGGGGATTAAAATTGCTTTGACATTTTCTAAAGGCCAAGTGATCAGATCTCACGCACACCCAAGATAATCCTTCTATCTGTCTTACATGTCTGTCTGGCTCACCACCACACATACCACACATAACAAATCTGAATTCATCTTGTAATGTATAGCATATAATATGTTTACTATACCATATTTATAACTCTTGTAAGATTGTTACTGTACCATATTTATAACAACTCTCGTAAAATCTATTTCATACCTGGACACACAGATTCTCACTATGTTCCTACCAGTCTTCTATTGGAAATTGATCACTACAATGACCATTTTAATTAAAATTATGTCAAATAAACATCTAAACTGATACTTGTGACGAGAGACTGAACTTAATGTTAATGACAAATAAATGCATTAGGTACACTCAGGACATCCCCGAAAGACAATCCTTGACTGTTGTGTTCTGTCTGACTTTGTTTTTGAGGGCTTGTAGTAGAATTTAAGAATGTAAATGGGACACAAGTAAGTAAAAGTAAGTAGCCTATACCTGGCCTTTTTTGTAGCATTGTACCCTACATTTTCAATCTTGACAACAAAAACAATGGAGTTAAAACAGAAGGCCTATTTTATATAGCCTAAAAAGTGAATAAAGCTAGCCTATTTTAAAGGTGCATTTGCCCTGCTGAACCAACAGTCCTCGTTTTTGTAAGCATGTGAGGATAACGTTTGACTGACTGTAGTCTTACACAAACTTTGATAGATATTTCAAAAGTTACAACTAACAGCAATAACTTAACGGGTACAATACACGTGTAAATTAAATATTGTTATTTAGTGAATGACAATATGTGGCAAAAGCGTAGACCTACATTGTGTTCCAGACTTACACCCACCCACAATAAATCGTTATACAGAATGACAAGATAATAGTTAAACCTGAAGGCCTTCGGCATGCTTCGACATTTCATTCCCAATAGCAGAGACTACTCGTGTGGTTTTTAATTATTATAACCCTGAGTGAACACAGTCACTTATGCGAAGTGAACGTTAAAAAACCGCCCGCGGCAATACTGGAAGACATGAGGCAAAAGCGCTGGGATATTTTCAAGCCATGTGCTCCTGTATAAAAGGCCTGCGTATCTATTCCCTTATCACTCCTGACCTGCTCTGAGAAGCATCAGCAGCCTGCTCTCACAATGGCAACCACCTTCTCCAGCCGCGTCTCCATGTCCTCCGGATCATCCATCGCAGGTGGAATGTCTGGGCTCTCCCTGTCCGGAGGTGGAGCTCGCATGAGCGTAATGCGGGCCGGCAGTGTCTACGGCGGAGCAGGAGGATCTGGAGTTCGCATCTCTAGTGCTGGCGCAGGGTTCGGGTTCGCTGCTGGCGGCGGCGGCGGCTTCAGCATGGCCTCTGGTGGTGGAGCTTTCGAAGCCGTTGTAGGCAACGGGAAATTCACCATGCAGAACCTGAACGACCGCCTGGCATCCTACCTGTCCAAGGTGCGCACCCTTGAGAAGGCCAACGCCGAGCTGGAGCTGAAGATCAGACAGTTCCTGGAGGCTAAGATCGGCCCTGCTGCGCATGACTTCTCTGGCTTCATGGTCACCATCAATGACCTCCAGGCCAAGGTGGGTGTTTGTCATGTCCAATCTCAATGCAGAAACTAAGATTAGGCCTACAGATAAAGGTTTTTTTTTGCTTTAGGCCTAGGCTACATGCGTGTTGTATAACGCATAGATAGATAGATAGATAGATTGCCTACTTTATTGATCCCCAAGGGAAATTCAAGATTGTGAAATCATGTGATTATAGAGTCATGACATGTACACAATTGCATTACCTGTTGCAGAATCTAATCTTCTTTGTTTTTTTGTTTATGTCTGTTTTACTTTAAGATTATGGGCAACATCGGTTTTAAGGGAGGAGTTGTGTTGGGTATTGACAACGCCAAACTGGCTGCTGATGACTTCAGAGTTAAGTAAGTGTCAGCCCTCTTCTACTCTTAGAACAGAGTTTTGTTAAATCCTTTTACATTATCAACGAAAAGATTGGTTGACCTGTTGCTGCAGCATAGTGGCGTAAATCGTTTGTCAGACTGAAATTCGCGGTGCCCTCTGGAATGTGTGAAACACGTGCAGCCCGCGCGCTCTTGTTACATCATCCGAAGACCTGTCCTGTTTAACTTGACTTTTTTATTTAGGCTAAATCAGGGGTGTAGTGGTAAAATAAGAGGTGGTACTATGAATTCTGTGATCACTCTAAGGTGGACTGTCTGCGCCATAGGGCATCGGATAAAAAAAAATAATACAAATAAAATAAAAAAAGGCATTCAGAACATGTTTGATGATGGTGGTTATTGTCCAATGTTTATAACCATACCAGTGATTTTAAATGGTTCCTAGAGTGTTGACGTAGGGGAGACCGGGTATGGTTGTAACACATTTTTCTTCAGCACCTAAAACTACCATTTCTTTTAAAGCTACAGTTCTGGAACTTTTTGGCAAAGTAACCACATTTGTCTACTACAAGTGGCAACCATTTAAATCTGTTCAACTATATTACAGAATTTGTGAGATTATGACAAATACAGTGTGTACCTTTGTTACAACCTACCCCACTACTGGGGTAGATTGTAACACCTATTGGGGTAGATTGTAACAGGTACAAAAAAATGCAGAAAAACAATGGAATTCCATTTGATATACTGATTTATTGCATAAACAGGGTACACAGGGTGTGAAAATAGATTCACCAACATATTGTATACCATACAATCCGTTCTTCACATAGAGAATGAAGATCATATTAACGTTTTAAACTAAATATAAAAACCACAGCGTTTATACTTTTGTGTGTGTATGTATTTGTGTCTCTCATGGAAAGAGAGAGAGGGCTGAACAGTCACACACACAAAGATGAAATTAAACAGACATTAAATGGGTCTACTAGCCCCATTACACAGGTTGTAACATATTCAAAAATTGTGTTACAACCTACCCCACCACTGTCATCCATTGTTTAGCTAGCTGTATTAGCATGGTGCTTTGACATTAGCAAGAGAGAGCTACACCATTCTTTACTAGAGAAACTATAGTTTGACCTGATGTAACTCATACAACTGTATCTACAATGGTAAAAGCACTAGAAAAAAATTATTAAAAAAAAAAAAAGTTACTTTCTTACCTCAGATGTTGAATTTTTCTCCTTACTCCTGGATAAATGGCACTAACAACTTGAAAATGTCCATGTGTGATTGTTAAGGAAGTCTGAGCAGTCAGAAACTGTCACATGGCTCATATCTTATCCCTGATTGGTGGAATTGGTGATGTTACAACTCTCCCCATGTTACAACCATACCCGGTCTCCCCTACATATTGTGAATGTGGATAATACAGTGTTATTTCTGTTAAAAGTTGCAATTGGTGAATTAACTCTTTTGAGAGGTGGATAAACTCCATTTCTGACATTTCAGAGATGGATAAACTGTGTTTACTTGCATTTAGCCTCCACTACATCCCTGGGCTAAATGCTTTTTACATTTTAGATTTGAGGCAGAGCAGGCCATGCGTCTCTCTGTGGAGGCTGACATCGCTGGACTCAGGAAAGTCCTGGATGACCTCACCCTCTCCAAATCCGACCTCACCATGCAGATCACGGCCATTCAGGAGGAGCTCACCTTCCTAAAGAAGAGCCACCAGGAGGTTCTTTGATTTACAAACATTTCCTCGTTCACATGTCCTTGTGGTCATTAGGCCAGACTAGAGTTTTTCCTTCTCACTTGCATGGAATGTGTTGTTTACAGAGTTCAATATAATCCTCTTGGTAGTTATCATCATCTTATCCACCCACCTGATGTCTTCCTCAGGATCTCCTGGTGCTTCGCGCACATGTCGGCAGCACAGTAAACGTGGAGGTGGACGCTGCTCCTCAGGAGGACCTCATGGCAGTGCTGGCCGGCGTCCGTGAACACTACGAGGCTGTGGCCGTCAAGAACAGGAAGGAACTAGAGGGCTGGTTCCAGGCGAAGGTGAGTAGGCCTAGGGCTACACCTGCTCAACATGGATCAAAATGTGATCAGAACAAATCAGAGTTACTAGGCCTAAACAAAGCAAAGGCCACAAATAAAATAGTTATTAACCTAATAACAGTTATCCAAGTCAATTAGCCTAACCGTTTTCATACAAATTCAAATATGGGCCTTCAAGAACAGTTTTAAAACACCAAAACGCAGGCTACGTTGAGGAGGCAACTCCCAGTAACATTGGTGCGTTTTCTTTCCCACGTCCAGACGGAAGCGCTCAGCAAAGAAGTCCTCACAAGCACAGCTGTCCTCCAGACGTCCTCGTCAGAAGTCACGTCCATCAAGAGCACAGTGCAGGCACTTCAGATCGAGCTGCAAGGCCTCATCAGCATGGTGAGTGGACACTTAAACGGTGTCTTACTCATTTGTAGGCCTAGTGCCTAGTATATAGCTAATTATTGCTTTATAAGTTCAAGAACTATTTGTTTTAGGCAGTGGGCCTATAGGCTACCCCCAATGGAAGTGCAATATTAAGATCAGTAATAGCAATGGTATTGATAAAGTGGGATGTAACAACTCTTTTAGCCTAAATGACTTACTGAGGTGTTTTCTTATTTGTTTGTCTTAGAAAGCGTCCATGGAAGGCACCCTGGCAGAGACACAGACCCGCTACGCGAGCATGCTGGGCGGCTTCCAGGTACAGGTGAGCAGCCTGGAGGAACAGCTCGCTGCTCTCCGCGGAGACCTTGAGCGCCAGGGCTACGAATACTCTATCCTGCTGGACATCAAGACCAGACTGGAGTTGGAGATCGCCGAGTACAGAAGACTGCTCGACGGAGACGCATACGCGGCCTCTACGTACTCGTAAGTAGCCAGCCACATTTGAGTTGGATTCGTTGATTCAACTCAGTACCGATACAGTCCTGCTGACTGCTCTCTTCTATCCCCTCTGCCAGAACCATCTCGTCTTCGTCATTATCGGCATCGTCATCCGCAGCGCTAGCAGCATCAGAAGCGACCGCAATGTCCACGTCCACCACACGAACCAGAGTGGTGACAGTGGTGGAAGAGGTGGTTGATGGGAAAGTGGTGTCTTCATCCTCCTCCTCCTCCCTCATCGGCTCCTAATAAGGTGCCTCCACTGAGTTGCAAAGCCCTGATCCACAACTTCCCTGTTTATTGCCCTGAGCACAAGGCAGGTTGTAAACCTGCAGTTTGCTACAGGATATCTGCAATGTCAAGTTTTAAAAAAACACCAATAAAGCAAGAGCAGACTAAAATCTACATTCTGTGTACATCCTTATTTGTGTTTGGTTAGCAAAGCAAAAAAGAAAATCAAAAAGATATCTTACTCTGCACCAAATGATCCTCGGGAAGGCTACGCATTCCATCATAATCTGTCATGATCAAGGTTCTTTAAACAGATGCTGTATAGTGAAAATCCACAGAAAAATACTGAATAGAGACATACAGTTTAAAAATAAAATTGAGGCAGGGCCTTGAGCAAGCCACCTAACCCCTCACGCTGCTCCCCGAGCGCCACGGCTTGCTGCTTCAGGTTAGTGCTTCACCTCACTATGTATTCACTGTGTGCTCTGTGTGTTCACTAATTCCCGGATGGGATAAATGCAGTGACCAAATTCCTTGTATACGCAAGTATATCTGGCTGAGAAACCTGATTTACACTTACATAATTGCAGGGGGTTGTGCTGCGATGTATGTGGGTAAAGGGTCGGACATCCATTTGACAATGGTTCGCATATAGTGCAGAGGACATGTCTGAAAACAGTTATTGACACACACCTGATCTTGACGGGACTATGTGAGGGGAAATAATTAGTCTGAACATTCAGTCTCACATACAAAACATTTAACCAGGGTTCCCACTCCAAGTCAAATGACTTTACCCTCACAAAAAACCTGAATTTCCATGATTTACTATATAATGAATAGTACAATATACCGACGAAAGATTTCAGAGGACCTGCGTAGCGTTCAAGAATCTTTTACTTTTTTAGAGCGGGAGATGAATACATTGAATAAACACAGTTGGGCAATTCAAGCCCATTTTGGGCAATTAGATTTAATAATTGCCCAACTGTGTAATTAAACACAGTTGGGCAACTATTAAATCTAATAACCAGATATACACCATTTCTGCGTGGAAATATATTTGTGTTAATGTATTTTGGCAAGTACATTTTACAAAATTCCCTGATATTCCATGACTATGTCCCAAAAAATATAAAATTCCCTGACTTTCCATGTCTGGAATAGACTTTCTAAAATTCCATGATATTCCAGAAATTCCTTGACCCGTGGGAACCCTGTTTAACAGTTGTTACTGTAACAGGCCTCAATACAGGTGCATAGTCCTAAAACTGTAGTTAATCTGTCCACTCTTAACTCTCTGGCTTATAACTCATGCAGTTACAGTAAGAGTGAATCAAGATATTTTACTACTACACTCACTATTTTTGACCTTGAATGAGATTTAATTCCTGAAAAAGATGTCGTAACACCTGCTGGCATCTGAACCAGCGAAAGACTCTACTGAAAAGTAAGCTCTATGTTCTAAAGTGTAATTTCAAAGTGTACAACAAATTACCATGGTTCTGATAAAGGAACAAGCATCATTGCAGTTTTACATTAGTTTCTTTTTAATAACTCATTCCAGTACAAGGTTTAGGAATTACATGTTATCAATAAATGTGTACATGGTGAGTATTTTACCGGAAGAAAGAAACTGGAATGGCACTCACTACAACACAGATCTGACAAAGTACAAAGCTCTCTACACAGTTCTCTGTGACGCCACTGATTCCCAAAAAACAGACACTTGCATAAGAGCAAATCAGTCACAACATGGACCCCAAACAACATAATGCAAAAAGGACATAAAAAGGTATGAAAAACATAAAGGAAACATATATATTTATATATATACTGTAGTATTTATATATAAAAAAAACAAATAGGAATAATACTCTGAGAAGTTAAAAGGTTTTTAGCTACTATCGTTACTGAGACTGCTGCCACTGCTAAGGTCTGGCCGCTCTCGTTTGTGAATTTGCTCGTGTGCTTTGAGGTGGCCTGACTGGCTGAAGTTCTTGCCACAGTGGGAGCACGTGTAGGGCCGCTCTCCCGTGTGGATCTGCTGGTGTGCTTTAAGATGTCCTAAGCGCCCAAAGCTCTTGCCACACTGGGTGCAGCCGAACGGACGCTCGCCCGAGTGGATCTTCTCGTGCGTTTTGAGGACCCCTGAATTGCTGAAGGTCTTGCCACACTGTGAGCATGTATAGGGCTTCTCGCCCGTGTGGATCTGTTGGTGGTTCCGAAAGCTGGTCTCCTTGACGAAGGTCTTGCCACAGTGCGGGCAGCAGAACGGACGCTCGCCAGTGTGGCTAAGCTGGTGCGTTTTGAGTTCCTTGGACTGGCTAAAGCTTTTGCCGCACGTGAGGCAGCCAAAGGGCTTTTCGCCTGTGTGCAGCCGCTGATGCGAGCGGAGGTCGTCCGCTTTGGTGAAGCCCTTGGGGCAGTGTGCGCATGTGTAGGGCTTCTGCCCGGTGTGGATGAGCTGGTGGCGCTTCAGGTTGCCCGCCTGGCCGAAGCTCTTTCCGCACTGCGGACAGATGTAGGGTCTCTCGCCGGTGTGGATGCGCTGGTGCGTCTTGAGGTTGCCCAGAGTGCTGAAGCTCTTCCCGCACTGCGTGCAGGAGAACGGCTTCTCGCCGTTGAGGTTGCGAGGCTTGCGCGGACCAGCGCTGTGCCCTTTGGTCCCCGTGTGGCTTGTCTCCAACGAACTTTTCGTCTCCTGGCCGGAGCCGAGGTCGAACAGGTCGCTCCCCGAAAAGTCGGACTCCAGTTTCCCCATGCCGTCGATGATGGAGTCCGGCCTCAGCTTATTAAGTTCGGTTCGCAGCTCCGCCATGTGGATGGACTCGAGGCCGTTGATCTCCGACCTGATGTGGCTGGACATGAGGTTGGGTTCGTACTCTGTTTTGATGGAACTCAGCTCGGTGGCGTAGTAGCACTGTAGGTCTGTGTGCTGCTCCGACTTGATGTACTCCAGGCTGTCGGAGACGTGCGTGATATAGTCGAACACCAGGCTGGGCTCGTAGTGACTCTTGTAAGAGTCCAGCTCCGTGCTGTGGAACGAGTGCATGTCGCAGTGGTGACCGCCGTGGTGCTCCGACTTGATGTAGTCCAGTCCGCTAATCTCCATCTTGATCTGGTCCGATCCCAGCTCGGCCGTGCTGAGCGGCTGGATCTCCGACAGGTCCACGGTGCGGATGGGCTCGAGGTCCGGCGGTTCGGTTTTCACGCACGGTAGCATGGCCATGGGCTCAACGATCTCGGACGCCAGCGTATTGAGGTTGGGCGTGGAGCAGTCGGAGGAGAGCAGGTGTAGGGTTGGCGTGCTACACTCCGGCCGCAACGGGTCCAGGGGAGGCGAGCCGCACTCGGACGCCAGCGTGTTTAGCCCTATAGAGATACACTCGCTCTCTAGCTCTGCCATGGTGGCCGAGTCCTGTCCACACGCCGGCTATGGCTTCCGTTATGGGAGCAGAGGTTGTGCTTTAGAAAAAAATGATTATGATATGATATGGTGGCCTTACACCTGAGAAAAATAGAAGAGGCCACGTTCTGTTTTCCTGTGATAGGTGCCAAGGCTTGTTCCCTGGGTTAGGGTAAGTGCTGATCTCCAAGGGCCCTGTATATTTCAACAAAGAGAAGAAAAAGAAAAAAACATTCAGTTATTTAGTTGTAAAAATACTGTAACCGTCTCCATTGTATTTTTTCTTCATTACATGTAAACTGTTTAACAGAATGACAAACATGCTGTTCAGAATCTATCAATTTGCCTCCACCCATTAATCAACTTGATTTCACCAGCATAAGCATCAGTATTAAGGACAAAATATGAATTTAATATTTGATATATTAAATATTAAATATAAGTATATATAAGTATATATACTTTTTTGATCCCGTGAGGGAAATTTGGTCTCTGCATTTAACCCAGTCGGTGAATTAGTGAAACACAAACAGCACACAGTGAACACACAGTGAGGTGAAGCACACACTAATCCCGGCGCAGTGAGCTGCCTGCTTCAACGGCGGCGCTCGGGGAGCAGTGAGGGGTTAGGTGCCTTGCTCAAGGGCACTTCAGCCGCGGCCCACTGGTCGGGGCTCGAACCGGCAACCCTCCGGTTACAAGTCCAGAGTGCTAACCAGTGGGCCACGGCTGCCCAAATATCAGTATTGATATTTTGTATAACACTAGTGAGCTAACTGCCAAAAGGGCATGTCAAACATTTCAAAGACCATGAACAGGACAGTTAACACTGATAAAAGCTTGTTAGCATGCTAACTGGCAAGTACCTAGCAACATTTGCTGACACAGTTGGGAGAGCCCCAGGTTAACCAGCTAAGAAAAGAACTAGGCTACACAGTACATATTCTGGACAGCTAGTGTGTTAATAGGTTCTGTGACGCTGGTGTAAAAGCAATGAAAGGCCATTTGAACACATTAACCCATCAAACTTAATTAAAGGACAAAGTGTGTCACTACAAGTACATCAATATTCACTCTGCTATAATAAACGAATTATATATAACACAGAGTTAACTCTTAACATGACATTTAGCCTACATGCATCTATCACACCTCCAGTGGCTGTGTCGCTGGGCACCTGCCTACTACTGGTATTCGCTCTATGTGGGCACATGCTAACTCTGTGAGTCACGCACATGACTCATGGTGCAGCTGCTAAGACTCCCATCATGGCTGCCAATTACAAAGGGCCTCACTTGAACGAGGAAGCCTCAGGTGGCCATTTATTCACTTATTAAACCATCTATAAGGTTTTTCAATCTGTTATTCTATATCATAACAGACACTTACAGCATCTCATGTACAAGTTTGAGAGCATCATTACATTACATTACATTACATTTACATTTGGCTGACGCTTTTTAGCCAAAGCGACTAACAACATAGTAAACAGTTTAAGTTTTAGAGCAGTTCTCAACAATTAGGACAATTTAAAAACATTAGAGGACAATTTAAAACATACAGAGAACATCAAGCATCAAACATACAGAGAACAAAACAGCTATTCTGATTCTGTCTGATTTCCCAGAGATTTATCCACAGTCTATGCACCAGGCAATGTGATCTGGTACAATCTCAAAATGAATAGTAATTCTGCTACTTCTACAGCTGTAACTACATCTAACTACTATTGCTGGTCCTGTTACAAGTAATAATGATGCTTACACAAATAACCTAATAGCAGTAACAAATGCATTATTATAATTTGATTGTATCAACAATTTAGTTGGTATGTTGTTATAACATTTTTATTGTATTTTATTATTATTATTATTATTATTATTATTATTATTATATGACTTCATCTTCACCACGATTACTGTCGTTAGTGTCAACAGTAACAATGACAAGAATATGATGTTACGTTGTTGTTGTTGCTGCTGCTGTTGTTGTTACTAATGCTTGTTAGTTTTTTGGAGGTATGCCTTTAAATTGAAAAGCAAACATGGACTCATGCTAATACATAACACCTCACTTGTGTTATAATCAGCATAGAGGCTCCACATCATTACCACTACTGATTGGCGCTTTTCTTATGCTAACAGCCCATTTGTGGATAATTAGGGCTTGCTTTGAGCTTTCCAAAGTGGATGATAAGCGAGTTCAGTGTATTCATGATTTTTAAAAGTTAGTAGATTATTCCCTAACTTTCGTATTTAGGTAATTAAGATTTTCACCCATGACCTCATTTTGTATGCAGCCTAGAATAGGCGCATGACATACATCCATAACGTGACAAAATGCTTAAAATCGTCTGTCGTTAAATAAGGGATACATGTGTTGTACGCAAGAAAGCTCAGAATTAAAAAGGTTGACCTAAATTTCAAGGAAATTACATGCACATCCTTGAGCTATTTCAAAAATATGTGTACTTGGCACCCGCACTAACTTCAATAAGAAAATGTCAGGCATGCGTTTTATTTTACTTCAAAGAGTTAAAATCTGTCGGCAACCTGAAAAAGTTGCGCCTGCATTTTACAATATGTTGCATTTTCAGAGTAAATATCCTTGTTCTAAGAACTTACAACCTTTGACAACAATTTTGCATTTTGAAAGGTATTCGGCGAGCATAACTTTGTCTACCTATGTGTCGAACGTTAACTACCTTTTTGCAGCTAGGTAGCTTGCCAGTTCGCCACGCATCATGCACTTTTAGCTGGCAGCACAAATCTGGTGTTTTTCTTCCTCTATATTCGTACTTAAATTACTAAGTGAACATAGTAGGGGAATGTAGAACGAGGGCGTGCCATTTTATTATAAAATTAAAAGTTAATTCTCACATCAATCAAAAGTGTTCTTATGATCTCAGAGGGTACGATAATATACAAAGACGGGGCGAAATGCCATCTAGCCAGCTAGCCAGTGGCCATCTTGTTTATTGCTAACGTCGCTGATACAGCGAACCACACAGCCAACCTACAAGCACAAGAGGAAAGTTGCAGCCTATAAAGAGCAGCATCGCTAGCAACAACTTTTTGCCCCGCACATTTGCTTCTTTGATATGCCGTCCGGTCTGAGGGAGGATTTTCCATAACAAAAGACGACCTATCAAATTACGATAGGCTACCTGCGCTGGGCCATGCACATTTTACATCACCGAGCAGAAAGAGGTGAAAATATGAATTATAGCTCTCCAGCTGCAGCTACCTGCTGTTTCTCCAGCTCATTGTTTTTTTACGTCTTCGGCTCGCCGTCGTGATTGAAAGGGAAAACCTCTGCCGGACCCGCCACGTCCTCTTCGGCCCAAGAGTCCAGCAGCCTCCGTGTCGCGCACTCCTTTTCTTTCCTCTCTCCCTCTCTCCTCTCCTCCCTCTCTCTCTCATTGACTAATTCCGCTTCGTTTTCACTCCCTTGTCGCTTTCCTCGGTGTTTCTGCTGTGCACTTCCGTCGTAAAATGTAAATGCGCGCGCAGCATGCATTCTCTCTGGGCGGCATTTCACTTCCGAATGTATAGAGTATGATTTGTGACAATGTAACCACTGATGATCTACGTTCCCCTTCGATAGCCATTGATGTGGACATATGAAACTAATTTGTATCACACACTGGATACTTGTTTTGTGTCAACAGTGTAGAATCTATGTCAGTGTACCATTCGCTACAACGTTGGCAGATGTTCTCATATTCAGGTCAACGTCCCACCTTTCATATCATACCTGATGACTACATGCATTCCATCACTGTATGCGAAAGCTATCATATTTGGCAGCGCTCTGCAGATCTTGATGACAGACAAATTGGGTTTGACCTCATTATTTTGCGTGCTTGATTTTACTGACCATCACGTAAATGAGTTCCAGCCTCACTGAGACCAATGTGCAATGTGCATTAGCCTACGCTGTCATTTCGTGTGTTGAATTGCCTACTGTGAAAGATCACTCATTTTTCATCAATGACATAGGGAATAATTTGCTGAAAACAACTTGACAATCAGCCTATATTAGACGTAGGCATATCAACATCAGTAAAATCACCCTGTTTTTGTTTCAACCGTGCCCAAATTCTCTCATCCATATACAATCAATAATATAAGATTGTGTTTATTACATAAAGTAATACACATTATTACATGAGTATAAACTGTTACAAATGTATGCTGCCACAGGTAGAAATAGTCAGCAGACTTGGTAACCTGGTCTGTAATATGCCACAGTGATTTAAAAAATCAGCTCAGACTTTACAAGGTTTTTTCAGAGTCCATAATTTTAAACCATACGATCCTTGTTGCTGGGTGATGATGAACAATGAGGTGTAACAGTGGCACCGCATATTGCTCTCTGTTGCCATGACAGATGAGTTGAAGATTGCTGTCAGAGCCCAGATTCCCACACTGCTACAGGCATGCATGTATTGCTTATTATCTGGACCATCGGCATACTGTACATTGTCCGGTATGATTTGAACATATTTTCAATACTTTGAGAGCCACCAATAACTGAAGGTACATTCCTTGTAGCTGCCAGCTTGGCAGCTAAATACTGATTTATTGATGTTTGGATCACTGTACAGGTAGGCTACA
The DNA here is from genome assembly GCF_018492685.1 of Alosa sapidissima. Classification (NCBI taxonomy): domain Eukaryota; kingdom Metazoa; phylum Chordata; class Actinopteri; order Clupeiformes; family Clupeidae; genus Alosa; species Alosa sapidissima. Next base: position 36,007,230 of record NC_055959.1, on the reverse strand, counting down.
TTCCTAATAGATCCCAACATTGTAACCCACACTTCTAATCAAAATCAGCGTTTTGCTCCTCATAGTCCTGAGCTGAAGACCGTGAACTGTCTGTTCAGTGTTTGCACTCAGGTGTTAGTGTTAGTGCACAGTACTGGCTCTGTAGTTGGGAAAATAAACAAACATAGTGGCTCAGACCAAGCGACAAACAATCCCAGCCAATCAACACAGTGCTTCAGGAGCACTGAAGTGAGGGTGTATGACTGGCTACTGAGCATAGATATCCACAAGCTTTCACAAACTCACAACTGAAGTGTGTGGGCAGCCCTTTAACCCTTAAAGGTATACGGTCACATTGGTGTGACAGGATTGTTGGAAAATTAACGTTCTAAAGCATATCTGGGTTCATTGAATTCAACATAGAATTTTAGAACCTTGAATTGTTGCAGAACGGAATCTTAGGTTAGAATGTTCAAAAACCCACACCTTTAAGGGTTAAGGCACATCCAGGCAGCAGCTGCATTGCACATCTGTTACAGTCAACTATGCTCTGAGCTGAAAAGCATCTCACATCTCCTTGGAAAAGTGAGACTCGGACTCTATATATGGCAATATCTCCAGCCTCTTTCTGACACGATTGTAACAACAAAATCAGTCACAAGGCTGATGAATGAATCCCATAGACATTCAACCCAGTTGCTCTGACTAGATGGTGCCTTTTGAAAGTTGTTAACACTGATTGTCATCAGTAAATCTAACAGTTACACACCTTCTGCTTAATATCAGCATCAGCATCAGCATCATCAACAGCAGCAGACAATATGTAAGCAGTGTTCCATAGGGTTCTGCATCAGCATCACCAACAGCAGCAGCAGCAGACGATATGTGAGCAGTGTTCCATAGGGTTCTGCATTAGCATCACCAACAGCAGCAGACGATATGTGAGCAGTGTTCCACAGGGTTCTGCATCAGCATCACCAACAGCAGCAGACATATGTGTATAAGTATAAGTATATATACTCTTTTGATTCCGTGATGCATTTATCTCTGCATTTATCCCAATCTGTGAATTAGTGAAACACACTCAGCACACAGTGAACACACAGTGAGGTGAAGCACACACTAATCCCGACGCAGTGAGCTGCCTGCTACAGCGGTGTTCGAGGAGCAGTGAGAGGTTTGGTGCCTTGCTCAAGGGCACTTCAGCCGTTCCTACCGGTCAGGGTTCGAACCGGCAACCCCTTCGGTTACAAGTCCGAAGCTTTAACCAGTAGGCCACGGCTGCCCCTCAGCAGTGAGCAGTGTTTCACAGGGTTCTGCATCAGTATCATCAACAGCAGCAGAAGCAACACAAATGGCTATGACAGACTAAATTTGTTCATGATAACAATTCAGCTCAATTTCACCACTTGTTAACCCCTGGAATAAGTGAATGAAAGGTCCCCAGGCCAATTCCCAATCTCAATTTGAGATTTGAGAATCGGTCTGCAGGACAACTCTCTCCACCGGTGTACAGTCAATGTTGCATCAATGGATTTACGGGTGAGCTAATAGTATGCTTTTCATAAGACATGATATCATTTAGGGTTGCTGTGGATATGTTCAGTGTATAACTAGCAGTTCTGATTTTGTCAGAGAAAGTCATCAGCTTCACAGGTTGCTCAGAGTGTCAGCCTGACTCACCAGAGCTGACGTGCCATCAGAGAGCTCCGACAGTTGGACCGGAGAGAGCGAGCCCGCCCACACCACCTGCTATCCCCACCAGCGCCCGCGTCACTGTAGTCCTCAGTCAGCACGTCATCCTCGGATGTTAGTTTGGGTTGCTCAAAAGGAGAGAATGCTGTTACACTCCGGAGGTGGGGAGGGCAGCGCAGTTGGATAAAAAACACAGGTGATGTGTGGCAGTGAGAGTTTACTGTTCCCCACACTGAACATTTTGTTTGTAGTGTGTAGCAATTGCCTTTTATTATGATTATGTGTCTCTATGTATAGACCTCTGAAGTCCACCTACAAAAAAGTTACCATCTTTGGCCATGTAAGGAGATCCGGTATCTTGCGATTTTTCCTATGGGAAAATAACATGGGGATTTTGAATGACCGCACCTATTAAACTCTAACGGGGACAAAAAATCTGAAGTGCAGACGTTGCTCTACACACTTTTGTCGTCAGCCTTCAAGTGGGTACATTAAGACCGCAAACTTTGATTTTTGTTATCCCGGAGCTAACTTGCAATGTTACTTGCCATAGGTAGTTGGCTTCAATAAAAACCCAGATCTCCTTATATGGGCAAAGATGGCAGCTTTGGTTTCTTTTTGTAGGCGAACTCCAGAGGTCTATGGCTGTCTTCTCGGGTATCCTCTATTTAGCACCTGATGGGTCTTCTCATGGTTTTCCATCAGCCGAACGCACCATCAGAGCACCTCTCTCTACCCTGCAGGATATAAAAAGAGTACAAGCAAGGGCCAGTAATATTTTAAAGGACAATTCATATCCTGACCATAGACTGTTCAAACCATTGAGGTCAGGCAGACATCTATGTGCTCACAGGGCTAAAACAGAGAGACTGAGGAGGAGTTACTTTCCTCAGGACATCCGCACCCTGAATAGGGCAGCCGTGGCCTACTGGTTAGTGCTTCAGACTTGTAACCGGAGGGTTGCCGGTTCGAACCCCGACCAGTAGGCCACGGCTGAAGTGCCCTTGAGCAAGGCACCAAACCCTTCACTGCTCCCCGAGCGCCGTTGTTGTTGCAGGCCGGGATTAGTGTGTGCTTCACCTCACTGTGTGCAGTGTGTTTCACTAATTCACGGTTTAGGATAAATGCAGAGACCAAATTTCCCTCTCGGGATCAAAAGAGTATATATACTTACACTTGAATACATATACAACTCTAAATACAGCACATGGACTAGCCACACTGCACTTTTTATCCCCTTCTCTCTTAAGTTATTAAATTCTTCTAAATCTTTCTTCTTTATACTCTGCACAGGAAAGTTGAGCAGCTAAAATGCCATTTCACTACATGTTTTACAGTATCTCTACGTATGTGACAAATAAAATACTTGTATCCTTGTAAACAGATAGATAACACACTTGTTAACTGCAGGTCTGATTTGTAAAACTGTATCCCTCAATCCCTAGGTATCGTAACCATGCTATTACCTAAGTAAGTTGCCTATTAAGTGTCTCTACAAATACGAAATACTCTCTGCATCTACATAACCTCTCTAATTAGCCCAAGTGTTATGCAATTACAATGCATCAGTGGGTGTTTACCTTTAGTAACTTTAAATGAATACTACAGTTATAGCAGAGTAGTAAACCAAATATCAGTAGAGTGGATCATAGTACCTCTAGCATGGTCCGTACAGTTTGAAATGTGGCCAGCAGAGCTGATGTACTCAACTTAACAACAGTAAGCTTGGAACCAAAGATTCTAGAACAGAGCTCCGCTCTAGAATCTTTGCTTGGAACTATTCCAATAATGCAATATGTATAGCTGAAACAATAACGAATGGCTGTAATATGAGCAGCTCTGTTGCCAAGCAGTATTACAAATTAACTCAGCTGAGGGTTGCACTCTAGCCCTGTATAGAGTGCCATATTTAAATGACCTTAATTCTGTATTCATCATTGTGCCAGTATGCATAATTCAGTTTTTGTTATGTTAAAACTTGAGTCTGTAGTGGTTTAAAAAAAAAAAAAAAAAATAATAATAATATAATATTATATATATATATATATATATATATAGGCGATTGAGATATATATATATCAATCGCCCATGAACATCTGAAACGACACCCAGTCCATTGCTGGATGCTACATGCAAAAGGAGAGAGCAAGGGTAGGTGGAGGTGCTAAGACCGTTTTGAACTACATCCAGGAGTATTACTTTATATTATCAATACTGATTCATTCATTTAAATCTATTTACACCTTACCATTTTAGTGTCCAAATCTATTGTCCAAAATCAATTTAGAATTGAATTCACAAAAATAGCATTTAAAAAAAATCATCTATTAATTAATCATCCACAGCTATATGTTCAGCGCTCTGATTGAAATGTTGAGACAGATCAAAACTGCCCTGAAATAAAGCAATGTATTCATACAATAAGGTTATGTTAACATATTTTGGTTTATTTTGTTTAATTTCCTTACAGTAAGTACCCATTTCCATCATCTAACATGTATAAAATGAAGACATAAGGCCTACATAATTACACTGTTCTGGCAATGTTACTTCCAACACGACTGAGGGAGCATTTAGAATTCTCCAGTACTTCAAATGGGAAACATAAGCTTGGAAGAAGCTCTTGTATTTGGGCATAAAACATTCATCCATGATCAATGATTTGGCAAAATCTAGCAAAGTACCTAATCAAATCTGTGCATAGTCAATTCACCTTTGGGGGCATTCAAATCTAAAAATATTTTAATTGAGAATTCAGTAAAAATTGGCCACATCTTCCTCATGAAACATAAAATAAATTGACAATTTGAAAATCAGGATCAGTCAGACTGACGTTCTCAAAAACGTTGCAGAGGAAATCTCAAAACAACTGACAAGTTGTGAAGTTGTGAAGTAAAAACAAAATACACAAATCCAAAATAATTTCAACTAAACCTACAATATGACTAGGCCTACTGTTAAAATCCCTCATTTTAGGCATTCCCTGATTTGTTATCCAATGTGCAAATTTGGTATAAGGGTTTAATTATTCCAAACAGAAAAAAAAAAAAAAATCATATTTTTATGGTAATATCTTCGATATAATATCAGCCCATTTTCAGCAAATAGCCAAAATTAATAAAAGTCATATGTCTAGAATCGGATAGTTGAGACACTATGTTTACTATCAGCGTGTTTGTCTTTGGCCAAATAAAACCAACCTAATGATATCAGACCCATGCAGTCTTCCCATAATATTTAACAAGCATACTATTAACCTTCTAATAAACAACAAACCTGGTATAGTCAAGTCTGCATGTCATTGCAACTGAAAAGTAACATCTGTTGTGGTAATAACACAAACAAATGCTGCATCAACCAGTCAAAATGTAAACATGTTGATGGGAATCAACACTTGCTGAGGTAATGGCTGTTCAACTATCCAATTCCACATGAATAAATCTTGCTTATACGTCTCATGAGGTACTGTGGTTTGTGATAGAAACTGAGAAGTAGGAAAGTGCAAGTGGTCGACTGTAAAACAAAAAAAAAGCTAAGTGTATAGCATTAATACTTGGCATTTGTTGAAAAGCGGGCAGTTAGGAAAACGCAAAAAGCTGAATGGCTTAAGAAAGGAAAATAAATGCCTAAAACACACACACCCACCCACACACACCCACCCACCCACACACACACGCAAGTAATGTACAAAACACTATTGCTCCCTAGCTATGTTCAGAAAAACTGTAGAGGAAGTTATATGAGCGGAGAGGCATGCTACAGCATTAGACAAAGCATCTATATTATAGAGTAAATAAAAAAAGCAATGTTGCTATTTCACCAAAATTCACAGCCATGAATGCATTTCATCTACAAAAAAAGGCATTAAGAAATCACTGATGTCTGAGGCATACATATTTCTGTACATAACACTGAGGCAACAAATGATATGAACAACAGGCAAGAGCTTCCCTCTAATTGCCACTAAAGGCACCATGGAATAAAGAGAAAAACACTCCACCACTGGATATGAACATTCATCAAAAAGCAACAACACCCAGTGAAGTCTCCAACATCAGCCACGCAGAGGTGGAACACCTTTGCCCACAGAAGACTGTTTAGGTTCTACCTAGAATTTTAAAGGCTGATATGGCTCAACGGTTCTTTACAGAACTTCTCATCAGAAGGTTCTAACTAGAACCTCAACAGGTTCTTCAATGGAGACAAGGCGAAGATTTGTTTTGTTTAAAATCACCAAGTTTCATGTGGAGCAAAGAAGCCTTGCGCAAAGCTAAGAGTTAAAAATGACCTACACAAAAGGCTTCATAAAGATAAGGTTAAAAAAAAAAACTCTTGTGTTCTACCAACTATTTTTTTTTTACCATGAAATGGAGTTTGTTTTGTTGTTTTATCTACTCAGCGTGGTTGGACCACCAAGGGCAACAACAGGTTGAATTTTAAAGGGTTGAAATGTTTTATAGAGAACAGGTTCTATGGAGGCTTCTACAGAGGAACCTTGGATAGTTATACTAGTACTCCTCTAAGGGGAACCATTTATGAACAGGTGCTCACAGATGAAAGGAAATCCTTTCAAGGATGAGTCAATGGTCAGAGAATGCATCCATCAAGCATAGATTCAGTGTGGTTAATATCAGAAACATGACAGGGTGTTCTGCATTTGTGTCTAGTGCCATTATGATGTCACACATACCTTTTAAATGCACATTAATCAAATGAAGGAAAATGTTATTTACAGTGGACTGATGTGGCAATACAATAGTTATCACAGGAATCGTAAAACTGGTCCGTATATTTGCACTGATGCATTCTGGGTAATCTCGTGGGGCCAGACAGATACGGCCATCAGAGTGCACATCTGGAGACAACTCACTGAGATGATGCTGGTATTGAGAGAGAGGTGACAATCTGACTAAAAACACTTAAACACTTTTAAAGATACAGTCCACAAGTCTGATGAAAGGTTGTTGATATTTGAGCGCAACAGCCAATCAAATTACACCCTTCCCTTCCATGCTCCATGAAGCGACATGCTGCTTGGCTGATGTGGCTCAATCCAAACCATTTTTTTAAGCCTACACACAAACTGGACTGTCAAAGAACCATGAGGAGCTTAAGGACCAGTTAAGTGAATCTTTAAAAGCACACTACTGTAACAGCTTCTATGAAGCACCACACACTACAACACAACTTGAACGTTCTGAATTGGTTTAGAACTTTCCCACAAACACTAAGACCTGCTAATCAATGTTGCCCCCACTTAGACCCAAAAACCTGTCCAGAAACATGCATGCTAACATGCTTCTGGCTCCACGAGATTACATGAAGAGAAGTAGATCAGCAATAACGCCTCTGAAAGAGACATGAAGGATGCAGCACACAGCATAGGAAACAAGTGCTAGTCAGCAGCAGCCCTGCTACGCTGATCCAAGGTTTGAAAATCCAGCTGAAGAGACAAGAGAATAGCTTAGTATGCCGGCTTGTTCCTAGCACTAGCGATGCACAACTCAGCTAGTTGCAAGGTTAAGGTTGAAGGTGACCGTTTCGACTGAGTGAAAAGCCTCTGAGCCCTGTCTGTTATTGTCTATTAATGCCAGAACTGACATAAAAGAAGGCCGATAACGATTTCTATCGCTATCGACACATAATCGGCCTATAGAAAAGATAATATTTAAGTTAATGTACATCATACACTAGCATATAGATAGAAAATGAGGTTTTGATCCCATCCACTATAAGGAGTGCCCTTGTAAACTGTGATAGAGGTTAAGAGGATTTTTAACCAAGACCCAACAAATTCGACTTTTCTTGTTATTGCACGTCTCTCTTGACGTCTTATTTTCCCTGAAAATGAGGTATTGAGAGGAATTGACTTCATCCTTCCTGTGTGTCCTGCGCTAGCAAACAAAAGCTCTGTAGATAAAGAAAGTAAGAAGAGGGCACTCGTGACAGTGGCTTAGAATGTAACCCCGTGCAGCTCTTAGCAGATCTATCGAAGGGACACCGGTGGTTAGCCCAGAGTACTGGAGACTGAGTTGGAGAAAAGATCTTCTCTGACAAGGGATCTGGCCTTTTTTCCCCCAAATCACACACTTACAATCTTTTAAGAACACAGTTCACATGCTATCAAGTATGATTCCAAGACAAGTTTAAAAACCTGTTTTGTACAAGAGTATGGGAATCAACACCCATCATGAATACGTTGTTTGAATCCCTTGAAACCAGTGGTCTCTGAGAAGACTGGGCATTATTTGAAGCCCTCGCGTTGTTGAATCAGACTGCGGTCATGTACAGAACAGACACATGTTGACCTTCCTTGTGCAACCGAGTTGAACCGCGGCCTTCACTGTGGGCAGTGGTGCCTCCGTAACCAAGACGCTACACACATCCATAGAGACACCGAGCATACTGAGAGAGAATAGGAAGACGCTACGCAAACCCAAAGAGGCTGCCCAGAGGAGACATTTTGTTTTGTCTTTTTTTTGTTAAAAAAAAAGAAATGAGTGCATGCCACTGGGAAAGACCAGTGGAAAGGCAAACAGAAGTCCTGAAGTGTCAGGATTTCAAAGTAAGCACCCTGCCCCACCCCAATAGAAGATGAAGAAATATATAATAAAACAAAAAAACAAGGAGGATGCAAATATTTAAGCACCCTAAAATAGCAAAAAATAAAAAGGACAATTCTTGACACTACACCAACAAGACTCTCTACAACAGCAACACGTCGTCATCATAACTGCTGAAGATACAGTAGCATTTCCTCGAGCTTCTTGTAGTCATGTTCAACATTTTCTTTTACCCCTCTACTCTCCTTGTGTCTCTTGTACGGGGATTTAACTTCTGTCAAATGTACACAAATGACCATGAATGTTGTGCTGCTTCTGCAGTAGGTGTGGTGTTCTTGAATGTCCAAGTCACAGAGCTACGACAGACCATCTGCCAATCCATGGCCAGTATGCAGTTGTGCTGTGTAGCCAAGCACATTATAAAAAAACAACAAAGAAAGAAAAACAGGTGTTCCCTTTTATCCAAGTAAGTATCTAAAATTCTGTTATGAGGTATTTTGGCTCAATACAAGAAAAAAAAAAGTTGTGTGTCATTGGCGGCTGCAGAAAGTGGATTGTGAAGTGTACGTCAATAATTAGACATCCCTGGTTCATTCAATCTAAAAAAAAAAAATCACATTCAGAGGTGGGCATCAAAAATCAATTTGGCCTTGCCTCTGTCCATTGCTAACAGTAGCTAACCTTCCCTCCACCGGCACTGAGGCCGCTTCAAATGTAAGACACAGCTCTAGTGCTGAAGATGGCAGAAGTGATTCACATTCATTTTCGTTCTGTGCTACTTTACCCATCATCAAAAGCCACTGGGGGTTCTCAATACATCATGAACCAGTGTGGCTTTCTTTTTCTTTTACCAAAGAAAACCTGTTCTACCTGCAGGAATTTCCTCTTTGATTTCAAAAGGCAAACCAACTATTGATTTAATACACTATGCAGGTACATCCTCAGTGCCTCATTTCTTTGAGGGTGGGTGGGGGGAGCTTCAGGGGGGAAGCTCTCTGTTACATTTCTTCCTCTCCTTAAAAAGAAAAATTACTTCACTGCCTATCGTTACATTACGTTAGGCAACATTTTCCCCATGCTTATATGTACATGAATCACACGCCCTCCACTCTCTAGTCCAGCCATTCCAATCTGCCAATCTGTAATGTCAGCACCTAGAAATCAGTGACAGTGATGATATTTCAGCTGGCTTCAATTTCTGAGATCGAAAGAAAAATAAAAAACAACACATTTAAAAACAAAAAATTTGAAAAAAAAAAAAAGAAACAGCAGGTATCAAACTCCTTACACCGCTCTGGTTCGAAATCCAGAGTACCTAAACAGAAGAGAGGAAAAAAATGCTGTGTTCTGAACTCCCGTCGCAAAAAGGTGCAAGAGTCAGTTCCTAGTAATGGGAGTGATGGACTGAAATCTCGCTAATCTCCCTCGCTTGTTCTCCCTCCCTTCATCTCTCTTTTCCTTTTCCTTGTGTGGCGACGCACTCAAGTCAATATATATATAAAAACACTGTAAAGTTCACCTATATGTATTTTTTCCTTTTTTTCGCGTTTTTCTGTTTTCGCCCTCATTCCTGAGGGTCTCGTCGACCTCTGGGGTGCTGCTCCTGGTGAGTGCGCATGTGGGCCTGCAGGCGGGAGGGCTGCGTGAAGCGCCTGCCGCACTCGGAGCAGCGGAGGGCGTCGCCAGCCTCGTGCACCTGCCTGTGAGCCTTGAGGAGGTGCGCCCGGCTGAAACGCCTCCCGCAGAGCTTGCACACGTGCGACTTCCTGCTCGAGCTCCGTGAGCCTCCCCGGGGAGAGAAACAGTGGTCCGTGTCCGAGCTTTTGTCATCTTCTTCCTCCTCCTCCTCCTCTTCCATCTTCTCCTCCTCCTCCACCGCCACCGCCACGTCCTCTTCCACAGTCAGCACCGGTGGGATGATCTGGCCCGAAGGGGTATCTGCTGGCCGGGGCTCAGAAGAGTCGTCGGCAGGAGCCTCCGAGAGGACAGGTAGTCCCTCCATCGACTCCTCATCGCCCTCTAGCAGCTGAGAGGGAAGTGTTAGCAGTCTGTGCAGCATGGAGGGGGACGAGAGATCAGGAACGCCATCTGGAGGAGGGGGGGGGGGGGGGGGGGGAGAAAGAACGAAAGGAGGAGAGAGAGGGGGTAAAGAAAGAACAAAAGAAATAAAGAAAGAATGAAAGAAAGAATGAAAAAAAGAAAGAAAGGAGAGGGGGAAGGAAGGAAAGAAAGAAAGAAAGAAAGAAAGGAGGAGGTGGGGAATGCTGAGTCAACATTTTAAGACAGTAATCACTGACACGTATCAAATGCTGTAGTTACGGAGGTACATGCAGTGACCCATCCAGTCAAACATGTTGTGTCAGTCACAGGCAGTCCCACATTCACAGCCACGTCATGTGGCCAAACGTTTTGCCTAACAGCACACAACTCTGCCAAAAAATAGCTGCTCCAAAACAGCCCGAGGGAAACCATAAACATCAGCTGTCCTTGGTCCTACTCACCTGTGGGACTGACCACCGCAACTCCCTGCGGTTCTGAGCGTGGGGACAGGACCTCGTGGTCCCCCGGCTGCAGCCACTGAGACTGGCCCATGCTGGGCTCCAGTGCCTCGCGGATGAGAGCGTCCATTTGGGACATCTGACCCTGGACCTGGCCGAGGTTGAGCGCGAGCCCTGCACTGCCCTCGGCCTTCACCGCCTCCTTGAGGTGCCACGCATCGCTGCACCACTTCTGGCCAAAGACCTTGTCCAGGATAGGTACCCAGTCCTGCGCCACGGCCAACACCTTCTGCTTGTCCGTGTCCGCTGGACAAACAACACAGAGACGTCACGTCAGTGTTTCCCATACATTGACTTATTTGTGGCAACCCACCACAATTTCAACATTGACCACCACACAACTATTTCCCTGGTTGTACTTACAATTGTGCTTACATCTGGTTAGAATCATAACCACACTACACTAATTTGTTAAAAACTGTTGCATTCAAGTTAATTCTGCAAACCTACAACCACAAATAGAATTCAATTCTTCAATTCTGTGGGAAACACTGCACATAGCTGTGCAGGTGCCATACTAATCATAAAACATTATTTCATTTACCTTAGAGCGTACATTTTTTAGCTCTTTGGCTGCATGCTGTGAATGCTTTATTGTGTCCTAAGCTACAACTGAAACAGCACACTGGTTCAGCCGTCAACGTGGGTCTCAGACAGGTTTAAACACGAGATGTTCAGTTAGTCCTCTGCGTCAGTTCCCTTTTCTACACTTCAGCCTCCTCCTCCACAGAAATGAAATGCTGAGTACAGTTTTTTTTTTTAAAAACATGACCTTCGCACATGAACCCCCCCCCCCCCCCCCCCACACACACACACACACACACACACACACACACACATAAACATAAAGAACATAGGCCAGACAGTATAGTATACACTGTCTGTACGCCACAGACTCCTTGAGTCACACTGGCTTTAGGGAACATATCTATGAGATATGACACCACAAAGGCAAAAGGAGTGCCAAAGCCAGTTCGTTCGTGTTCTTTTTCTGGAACAGGCGCTTCGCAGGAGGGAAAAAAACAAATGAGGCAGGTGGCTTTGGTTCCGCAGTAACCAAACAAAAGACAACGACTACGAGACATTTTGCATGACGACGTACAGGACACAAGACTATTTTTTTTTTTTTAGCAGAACTTCAACTAGGTCAGCTATATGGTGAGACCATAGTAAATCGTTAACTTTAAACTACCTAAACATTTCAGGGCAACAAAGGGCTGTTCCTCACCGAAGCGCTCCTGCCACACATGATCAAGAGCATAAGGGCCAATTCAGCCTACAGGCCGCAATACAACTCATATTGCTTACAGGGTTTCTGCAGGTTTCACAAGATCAATTTTTTGAGACCATTTTTAAGAGTTTTATGAATGAAATTTAAGCAGCATAGATTGAAGTTGTATGACATTGTAGTTCTTTCTCTCTCAATAGTACAGATACAGTACATCACAGTAGCAATAACAAAATAACAACATCTATGTGGAGCTGATAAAAACTTTGTAGCTTGTATAAAAGTTTAGATAACACTTTTTTGTTCTGTAACTTTTTTTTTGCCAGTATGGTCATAACCTAGTGTTTATTATTGTTATGTATTTCAGACTTTTTACTTAAATATTATTACATTTCTGACTTGTAAGACCATGCAGAAACCCTGTGCTTGATTAGATTTTATGATTTCTTCCTCCGCAATGTACAGTGGTATACGGACACACACAGAAACCCATACATCAGCCAGGGAAGTGCATCAGTTCACCTCAGCCCCTCTCTTACGGAAATCCTGTGTTTGTAAGCGCTCACATCATCAAACTTGTGATACAGGCCATGGACTGCTGCTTCTCACAACAATGCAGTACTGTAGGCAAATAAGTATACAAAGCCTTCTGATAGAAAAATGGCCATTCAAACCAGGTAAGCAATCCCAATCATCATGTGCATGTGTACTGAAATGGAAGCAACCAGTAGGATAACAGGTAGCTAGTCTCTACATGCAACTCGCCTACTATCAGTATAGCCCAAAGGTTAACGCCGTCATATCGACTACTATCACATGGCATGCCTGTAGTGCGCTCAAGTAACCAAACAGTGGAAGCTACGGTTGGCGGTCACATGCATGTTCATGTACAGGCAGAGTAATCGGTACAGTGTTGTGTAAATAGCACATAGGCAAATTACACTGGAGTCACACCCAGCACACATGCACATGGATGGTGACATGCGCAGCCCAAACCATACACAGGCCCGGTTCCCACAAGGACCCAGGTTTGGGTCCGCGGTGTGTGTGTGTGTGTGTGTGTGTGTGTGTGTGTGTGTGTGTGTGTGTGTGTGTGTGTGTGCGCGCGTGTGTGCGTGTATGTGTGAAAGAGAGAGGCTAGTTTGTACACACACAGGCATACACACACATATCTAGAAGTCTAAATTCCTAAGTGCTTCAGGCATCAGGAAGTGAGTGGTGCTTCCTGTTCACCAGCGTATCCATTTACCACATGAGCCGGAGCGCCAACGTGCCAGGAGCACATCACCCACCATTTGTGCTTTCGTTCGAAGTCTGTTGTTTTGCCCGGGTGACTTTGGCGGCCCGTTCTCGGCCCCTGGGTGGTTCCAACCGCGTGCCCTCCGAGCTTCCGGGCGAGTCCGAGTCATTGTCCGCCTCCTTCTTCATCGTGGCGACCCCGTGCAGCACGTCTGGCATGGCGTCACTTTTGCCACCGTTGCCACTCTCCTGCCGTTTCTTGCCTGCCCGCAGCCGGTCATTTAAGGCCACGTTCTCGTGGTCCACCTTGGTAAGTTCGAGAAGCAGGTCGTCAAAGCTGTCCTCCACGATCTTCGTCAGCTCCGTCACAGCAAACTCCAACACCTGCTCCATCACGACTTTCAGCTGACCTGCAGGACGGAGGAAAAAATGAGATGCATAACGTTTAAAACTTTCAAGAATCTCACAGTAAACATTCATGCAATGTTCCACAAAAGTTGCACTGGAAGAACGCGGGGCTAATCTTCTTCTTCTTGCTGTCTCAGGGAGCTTGCATCACATGCATAACTTCAACAGTTCAAAATAACCTCAATGCTTCCACCTCATACTAAACTATGCATCTGTACAGCCTCAGGAGGGATACTGGGATACTGACTATGAACGTGTGTAGTATGCAAGGGGCACATGTATGTCAACAAATGGATGTGACCTCATATGGAATATTATCACAGTGGTGATTACATTTCTTTTTGCCTATGAAACAGCTCTAAAGTAGAGAGATAGATCGATACTTTATTGATCCCCAAGGGGAAATTCAAGGTCTCAATAGTATACAGACATCACACACAACATGCACTTACAGCAGAAAAAGTAATATATATATATAAATATAAAAAAACTGCACAATAGAGACAGTATTAAGTATTAAGGATGAAACGATTTGGAAATGTTTAGGGCCTCCAGTTCCAATGGCATGTAGAAATGCAAGGGGCTGTCAACACATTCTTACATGTTACAATTATGAGAGCGATCTTGGGAAGTTGTAAGGGGTCACTAGCCCAAAATTGAGGGCCCTTTGTGTAGCAAAACACTCACATGCAAAGTAGGCCAGAAAACTGAAGTGACCAGATTAACAGTATAGTGCCATACTGTGTTGTTTAAGACGTACAGCCTAGTCTCATTTCAGATCTTCCATGATGTACTAGTGCCACGTGGTATTGTGCAAGATATACTGTCTTGTGCCATACGGTCTAGCGCAGGGGTCTCCAACACGGTGCCCGCAAGCACCAGGTAGCCCGCGGGACAGCCGTGGCCTACTGGTTAGCACTCTGGACTTGTAACCGGAGGGTTGCCGGTTCGAGCCCCGACCGGTGGGCCGTGGCTGAAGTGCCCTTGAGCAAGGCACCTAACCCCTCACTGCTCCCCGAGCGCCGCTGTTGAAGCAGGCAGCTCACTGCGCCGGGATTAGTGTGTGCTTCACCTCACTGTGTGTTCACTGTGTGCTGTTTGTGTTTCACTAATTCACCCCTCGCGGGATCAAAAAAGTATATATACTTATACCTATTAGGTGCCCGCAGCACACTTTCTAAAGTCACCAGCAGATCACGCTCGAAAACATCCTCCATTATGACATTTTTAGTAGATACTTAATTGTAGATCTGTACATCTGTAACATTAACTTGATATTGGCGATACCTTACAAATTGTAGCTGGGTTAAATTTTAGCCTTTGGCTCCGATTCCCTTTCGCCATTCAATCCATCAACAACAAAGGAAGCGGAGCGCCTACACGCTGCTCGCACACAGACAGTAAAAGAAAAAAAAAAAACTTGTCTGGTGTAGCCAATGGAAGCATATCTTTGCAAAAGTTCTGTGGCTATTCTGAGCTCGTCCCATACGGTTCGTGCATGATTGTTCATCGAAATTTCAGATGTGCAATAACTATAAAAGGCGTCTTCATAAGTTAGGGTGGTGTTGGTGATTGCTACTGAAATGTTACAACCGAATTGTCCACTGAAATCAGAACTTAAACAGCCTCTGAATTCTTAATGGTAGGTAATGCTAAAAATTGTAACCTAAATTATTAATTGCACAAAAAGATTGCTTTTTTTGTTTAAAGAAAATAGATTAGAATCCCCATGGAAACTTTAAAATGTTGGTAGTGCCACATATTAATATTGAAGTATTGAAGAATAAAGTTGCTTAATATTTAAAGGCTTATAGGCCTGCATAATATTGATAATTTAAATGTAAAAATCACATAGGCCTATTATTCAGGAGGATTACCCTTGCAAAAAGGGGTGAGGGTCTGTTTGTTTCAAATGAGTAGCCCTCCATATGATTTCAGGTCTTCAGGTAGCCCTCATTCCCAAAAAGGTTGGAGACCCCTGGTCTAGTGGTGTACTGCCTGTTTGTTCAGTCTCTGATGTAACATTATCCATGATGCACCATCTAGTGACACATTGCATCATCCAGGATATAATACTTGGCATGGTATGATATTTGTGTTTGCATTTTCATATCATTCAATCATCATTCATGCAAAACACCATGACACATTGTGATATTGTTTTAAGTCCACATCACCCTCCCTTCACACAAACTCACATTTGATCAGGGTATGTCACGCTCAAGACTCAAACAAGTAGCAGTTCCTCTCAACAACACGCACAGTTAGAACCCCATCGGCTGGCTACGAGTGCATCTGCCACGACATTAAACCAGCAGTTCAGAAATCCTCCTGAGGTCACCATTAACAGGACGCGTGGGTCTTGGCCTTGAGAGATCTCACACAGCAGTACTGGTCAGCTTTATTCCATACTGCAGTGCTTGCGTTGACCACCTACAGTGGAGTGAGACGCACGGCACAGTTGGAGAGGAGAAGGAATCATGGGAAACATCTGTGCATGGACGCACGTCCCAAACCAGTCACTTGAGAGAGACTCACAGGAGGATTCGGTCCTCTAGTCCCCCTCTGGAATGTTAAATGGAACCCTGGGCAAAATTATAGGACATTATCACGGACCTCATTTCAGTGTTCTATCACATTTTCTCTCTCTCTCTCTCTCTCTCTCCGCCTGGACACAGCACGTTGGTGATGTTGTTAAGGGGAAACAAATGGAATATACATTTTAAAACCTGTTAGATGCAACACCTTTTTTTTACCATGTGCAAGCTGACCTCATAAAACAAACAGCACACTGATTGTAGTGTTGCAGGGAGAAATGCACATACGAATTTCAATTAATTTGTTTTTCTTTCGCCACTTGCTTTTTTAAGGATAAAACTTTTTTTTTTCCATCTGATTGTTGTTTGGATGCGTTTCATAGCAAGAGATTCAGCTACTTCCCTCTGAGTTTGCAATGTTCGTGACAGTCAGAGCAGACTGGCACGGATGGGCTCCAGGGCCTGCCAAAGAGAGCCTTCCTCTTCTAGCACTCAAAAACCACGACTCTGATGCAATCGTGCCAAGGTGGCTTAGACTATCTGCATACTTGCCCGATCGGATTATTGACAGATCACTGCCACTCTGAACAAGTCTTTGCATGGGATGTGTGTGCCTACGTACGTGTGTGTGTGTGTCTATCTCTCTCCCCCTCTCTCTCTCTCTCTCTCTCTCTCTCAACTGCCATGCCCCACACTATTCAAACTGCACCAAAAACAACGTTGGCATCGAGTGAAGATTATTTCAAGACTGGCGCAATAATCTGAAAAACAACACATGAAATTATTGTTTGAGGGTATTTAACTCCTTCCTGGTTCTGAGGCTCAAAGGAAATAGGCTGTAATTATGGGGCTGCTGAGGGTTTGTCATGGGGGTGACTGATAATCAAAAACCTCTGGGAACTGGCGAAGCTTTGCTGGGCCATGCACTGTTATTTCCTGAGTTTTTAATGTTGTCTTCCAGATTTACAAAGGGGCAGAATAGAATATTACACAGGATGGACAGCCATGATCAAAAACAGCCACTCCCAGAATGCCGAGCGGAACCCAAAATGGATGCCACTTATCTCCACAATGAGTGTGGGAACCATCTAAGGCTTTAATTAAACCTTTACACCCAGGACCTCTCTTGTCCACGCTCGAGCACGGAGAAACTTTTGTGCGTGGTGCTTTGTTTCTCGGTCGGACAGTGAGGACAATGACGTTTATGGACCCAGAAGGTGCCACCCCCCCCCCCTCGCATCTCTTCCCCACCCCACCCTACCCTTTTTCGGCTGATAATGTCCGCATGGATGGGGTAGGTGTGGCTTGGTCGAGCTAGTCTCATTGGCTGATTATTGGGGGGAAAGCCACCCTTTCCTTGGCTACTGTTACCACAGCGCGAGAGGCAGCGCTTAGGAGACACTCAACAACAATGGCGTCACAGCCCCGACCCACCACTGATAACAGTCACAACATGCCCCATAATCTGCACTGCACTGCAGTGTGTGTGTGTCTGCTTGTGTGCATGCATGATGCCTCAATGTGAGTGTAACCCTCTGTGCGTGTGTGAGGGGGGGAGGGAGGGAGGCAGAGGGAGAGAGAGGGAGAGAGAGAGAGACTACAAAAGAATGTTTAATATAGACCAAAGTGAGGCTGACTCAGATTTTTTCCCCCTGTTCAGAGCACACTTCCGCCACAATAATAAACAGCCTTCTAGCTGAAACACTACTTGCATATTGCACAGTGACCCCTGGTCACATCTCTATTCGACACACCATAACACTGACCGTGGGGAAAGCTGTCTCACAGACAATACAAGGGATAGCTACTTCCATCCTCAAACCATTACACCCTATGGCACTGCGCGAGGCCTTAGTGTTTTGATAAGAGGCATCCTAAGCTACTCCACGGCCCACTTGTGTTTCTAATTTTGTAGTTTACACTGATGTAGTTATTGTTTTGGGATATAATGGAAGACAACAAAATGCATAGTAAATAAATAGTGTTGAGTTAAAAGGGGGTGTGTTGCCATGTGTAATAAACACTTAGCACCGTTATTTACCATGAACTCATAAAATGATCTGCGTGGCACAGAAAATCCATGCGTCATTCATTCCTCAACCGTGTTTAATATGGCGTTTAAAAAAGCACTAATGATTGAACAAGGGAGCAATTATCTAAGCATACTTATGTTAACTTCCCCCTCCTTCCGTCTGCTGTGGTGTTCTGTCCTGTTTTGGGCTTAATCATTAGGCTACGCGAAAGAAAATGATGAGGTTGTTTTTAAAGGAAGCACTTGGCCAAAGACATAGCCTACACATATTTACTCTGTGTCCATGGTGGCTGACACATTTGGATTTCGTGCTAGAAAGCAGTTTTAGAGCTGAACGCGAAAGGAAGGCTCTCGGACAAAGTGTGTGCAAATAACCTTACCCACAGCTCGCCCTTTCTGCTCAATCCTGAGTGTGTCTCCCTGTATGTTGCGCTCTCGATTCTGGCTGGGGGTGTGTTGCTCCGGCTTTGTTTCTTCGCTGGCCGCATTCGTTTCTCTCCCGCCTTTGCAAGTGGCCGTTTTGCCATGTCCTCTATTATATTCAAACTCTGAAGTCTGGAGCTTCAACCTCAGTCGTTGGTTTTCTTGGTCCTTGGCAGTTGTTTCCAGCAACATAGAATTCAAGGTGGCACCAACAGTCTTGGTTATTTCCTGAACAGCGAGTTGCACTACCTGCTCAAGCGCCGATTCGAGCTGGCCTTGAAAAAACGAAATATACAGTGCGCCGTTCATGATGTCCGCTTTGTTGGAAGACCACTTTCATTCTTCCCCCCTCTCCCCGAAAAAAAAATGAAAAATAGACAGAACTCAACACACAACTGATTGAAATGAAGAACTACCTCCTCTTTCAACGCATCATATGTACACCCCTTGGATGCTACCGTAATCCCCCTTGTGAAGACGCAACGTTATTCCTGCCATCGCCTACCAATTTCAAGGTTTCTGCAGCATGGGCCACTAGTAGTTGTACGCCATTTTGCTCTAACAGAGAACTTTCCCTAACCATGAATAGTTTTTATTCAGATTTGGGAGTAGGCTAAAATATTTGAGTGCGAGAACCAATTAATTCGACCAGGTAGGCCTATTTCTAAATCAAAATGAAATGCCATGGTGTAAAACCTATGTTGTGTAATGCATAGTCAATGCCTAATCATAATATTATCTATTATTACATAATAATAATAATAGCCTTTTTTCATTATTGCTAGTTTGTGCGTCAAGTTCAATAGGCCTATGTTACCCTAAACCAACTATTCCATCATTAATTTAATTAATATTTGTTTTGTTTTCCTACGTCACCGTCAATGTCAATTTTAAAACCTATAAAACACAGCCTAATCTGAATCGTAATAAGATACCACACAGGCTGTTCATAACATTTCAGAAAATCTTTGCATTTTGGAGAAACTTAAAATAAACATCATGCTTCTACTCTTTCCTCGGGTCCCAGTGCGTAACGGCCAAATAATGCCTGATCTCTGGTACAAATCGCAATTAATAAAGTAACCAGACTAAAACACAGTGTAAAACAAGCGTGTGCTGCTGCTGTCACGTGGATTGTGTAATTCGACGTAACTATTTTCCGATCAACAGTAAGCGCGTGTTATGTAATTGTTGAGTAACTAAAGTAATGTTAAGTAGCCTAATGTAGGTGAGCGTGTGTGTAGCTCATGGAGGCGAGGGGTGGTAAAATTAGACTGCAACGCGTTACCGACTGAAGACTGCCAGACTGTACATTTTCCCGACTCTTCACAGCAACGGCTTCTAGTATTTGATCACGGATATAGCAGAAGCATAGGATTGTTTACAATATTAACTTAAATAATTTCCCAAAAGAAATACGCTTGTTCTCACACGGCTTGATCATGGCTGAAGGGACACTCCCCCTCCCAAATCACCAATATTTTGTGCGCGCTTGAAACTCGTGTACGGTAAAAGCAGTGTTCTCAACACTAACTAACCGGAAAGCGGGGTTGAGATCATGGCACCCAACTGTCTTTGTTCTGTGGCACTATGATTATGAGCTCGCTGCGAGATTATCTGTGACTATGTTCCCAAAAAGATGTCTGCACTGCAGTGCATGTGGTTTTGCATGGAATGCGCACTGGCTCTGTCATAATTCATTTCTGTTATATAAGAGGGGGATGCTTGCACGGTTACAGTTGCATCAGTTGTTGCCACGACACGCGTGCTCGAATCACTGCCACATAATACGAAGTGACAAGCTTTTGTTTCCTCAATTAATTTGCGCTGAAAGAGGCGGTCTTAGAAAATTGCTTTGAGGGATTAAGTGAAGAGAACGAAACTGACCTAAAATCTGGCAGCTCTAGCTCGAGCGAAAGTTATGGTGGTAAGCAGCAGCACGACTGGCACAAGAGCAGGGTTTGCAAACCGCAGCTGCCTGCCACACAAATTTGAACTTGTTTACGAACGTGTAGCATATTTCTCCGGTGAGCCTAAGATGTTTTTCGAGAGCACAAACATGATATATTTATAATTAATCTTCAAAGTTTAATTGTTTTTAGGAGTCATAGGCTTCTTGCCTACTCTCATCGGCTCCTCCTTACAACGTGGCCATACATACATCTTTAAGCTACATTAAAAAGGGGATGTCATTTTACTCCTCGTAATTATAATGATTTATCTGTTGATGTTATGATGGCAAAAATTGAAAATTTGCCAGTGAATCAGTTATTGGCCTGTGACCTACAACACTTCTGATCCAAACCTCAAACTGAATTTTGCATCTCAGTGGAAAGGCCAATAAGAAAAAGGCGTTGCTGTGAAATACTTTTCATTGGATCAGATTACCTGTGGTTTTGCCCATTTTACAGCATGCCTGCCCGTTCCATACCCAGACACCAGCAGGCCAGGGTGGATTCAGCAGCTCTAGCCTTCATCAAGGCCAGATGCCCTAGTCTGCTGCCTTCCAGGAAGGGGTCTTACACACCAGGCCACTGTACAACAACTTGAAATTCTGTTTACAAATATTTTTTGGATGGTGCTATTTTAATAAATATTTGTTTACAAGAGAAAAACAAATGTCAAAACCTATACATATAGGTTATATGTAACCTAATGTGTAACCTAAACATATCATTCTGAAAGTACTGTGAATAAAGTTCCTGTGCACTCCGTAGGCTACATCTAGATTCTTTGTTCCAGATTTTGTGAAAAAATGCATTGAAATTCTTGAAACAGAACAATGAGGCTCATAAAAATGCAGTCGGAGAAAGAGAAATGCTGTGGGTTTCACCCAGCTCCTCATCAGTGTAGTTAGCTCCAGGCCACTTGTATCAAACTTCACACTGCTAGCTACAATTACTGCAACACACAGTGAAACACGCCTTTAATTTTATAGGCAATGTCTTAAAGTGCCAGTAAGTAGACCTTTGTCCATGGATTCCATGATAATTAAGGGGTTGACTCCCAAATAATCACTAAGGAGGCATGTTTCCAAAATTAGAGACCTTTAATACAGATTGCACGGCTGTTCCATGGTTTTGGGAAAAGTTAGAGTGAATTTAAGTACGTTGTGACAAATTTTAATGCTTCCTGTTGTAAAAGAAAGCTGTGTCTATTATTTGGGCAAATTGTACTCGACCTGATGAAATGGCGCAAACGAGAGTAAAGGTGTAAAATGAGACAAAGGGCTGACAAGCTGACTGTTCATCATGAATCTGTTCAAAGGTTTTGTCTGATCGGATCGAGTGCAATGCTAGCGTCTACCCAACACCTCTTTTCAAACTCAGTCAAGCTTGCATCAAATGCCCCCATCCCCCCCTGCCCCCCTACCCCCCCTCAGTTCATGATGGGTGCCGTGGCTGCTCCTTTGTCACCGAGGGCCTCAGCTCCCTGTACCGGCCGAGCTGAAGGAGATTTGTTTTTTAGTCTGATGCACACACAGAGACAAGGGGCGGGTTGGCCACTTGCCAAGTTTCTAAAGACTGGCTCCTTGTTCCATATGCCCTCGACAGAGCCCTTATCTAGAAAGGCACTTAACCGCAACTATACGCCAGTCTGCCTATATGTCACTGATGTTTGCCCCTCCCACCCCCTGTAATTTCTGAGATAGTCTATATTCCAGTAATCCCAACGAGGGATGATCTAATTGGAATAACTGGGCTGCGTATTCTTTACTGTGTAGTTTTTGTTGCGTTATTTATTCATCTAAAAAAATATATATAGGCTAAAATCAAAACCCATGTGTTTGTGGTTTCAGGGCCAAATAAGGTATAGACCGAATATTTGAAAGATTCTGTTACAAAAATTGTTTTCCCTCAGTAATTATTATGACTAGGAGAAAGAGAATTATTATGACCCAAAGAACTATCGGCTCCCAACTCCCCTCCATCCATAACGCATATCATAAACGCTGTACAAACAAAGCCAAATCCATTGTCAAGGATGCAGCTTCTTGGTACAGCTTCTTTCCAGAGGCTGTAACACTACTGAACAAAACTACACGTCCTGTCTAGCATTTGCACTTTAGCTGTTTACTTGTTTACCTGTTTACTTTTTACTTCTGCACTGTTTACCTGTTTACATTTACTGCTGCACTGTTTCATCAATGCCCTTGCACTGCTAACACCCAAAACTGCACAATATACTTTTTATATTCCATAACCTGCCTATAAACCTGTGCAATATATATATATATATATATATATATATATATATATATATATATATTATTTAGATAGAATGTCTATTGATACTTTATGTACATAACCCTCTATACTCCTTATCTGTCACTGTACACGTCATCTGGAAAACCTGTATTTATCTAACTATACACTGTTGAATATAATAAAACCTGTATTTATCTAACTGTACACTGTTGTATATGATACAACCTGTATTTATCTAACTATACACTGTTGTATATAATAAAACCTGTATTTATCTAACTATACACTGTTGTATATGATAAATCCTGTATTTTTCTAACTATACACTGTTGTATATAATAAAACCTGTATTTATCTAACTATACACTATTGTACATAATAAATATTTAATGCTTCTTTGCACTTCTTGTTGGATGTCAACTGCATTTCATTGGCTCTGTTCCTACTCTGCTATCACAATAAAGATGAATCTAATCTAATCTAATCTTGTCATAATTTGTTCTAATGATTGAATGCATTATTTTTTATATATGTCTACAATGTTGTTGTGTTTCTGTATTAGTCATGGCATTGATCTTATGTCCATATTATCCCCACCTTTGGCACTGACCACATATACAACCTCCCTGCATGCCTGGTGCAGCTTACCTTATTTTCTATAGCTGTTGAATTCAGTTTCCCAGATGAGAGCAGGCTGCTCATCGATCAAAGCTATGAAGGTGAGTGTGTGCTGCACAGTAGAGTCAGTTCTTTAATGTTATTGCACCACCCAACCAATGTGCTGGGGGGAAAAAAACAGTACATGTTTTGGCCACCAGGTGGAACAGTTTCAGCTGTGTGACATTGCAACCATTCGGTGGTTGATGAAATATACTTGTTGTTGGTGACCGTAAGATGCAGACAAAGTAGTAAGCGCGCACCGTATCAAAAGGCATCAATCCTGGCCGATACATCAGGTTTTTATACTAATACAGTTTCAGACAAACTGCAAAATGATGCATGTTGAGCACAGGAAGATGATAAAGACCGGTAATGCCAGCGCTGTATTCTCAGATGGAGCAGAGTACTAGGGCAATTCCATGGAAAATTATGTTTTTTTGTAACATCCATAACACCAATGAAATGTGATGGTATGGTATGATGTGAATGATTACATGAAATTTGAGCATTTGCTATTTTTGGCTGAAGAATGTACATGAGAAAAAAACGCACAAAAAATTAATGTTATCATTGACATCATACAAATGCCAAGGCGTTTCACTGGCGTTATGGGTGTGACATAAAGTCCATTTTCCGTGGAAGTGCCCACCAGCATCTGCAGACTTCCTGTATGTCATGGCTTTCATTGGGGTTTGGACATCCTCTAAATGGACTTATTTGGGTCTTAGGGTGTAGTGTATGCAGGGGCGTCGGACTGGGGGTAAAACCACTACTGATTATAGGGGCCCAAGGGGAGGGAGGGCCCTTGAAAAGTCTGGAATATATTTTATTTTACCTGGATATTTTAATTTCCTAATTAAATTTCATATTGCATGTCAGATGAAATTTAAAGTTTGTAAAGCTTCTATTGGCTGAATAACTTGGTTGGTTGAATGACTACAACATCTAGGCCTACAGATCCATGTGTACAGAGGCCCGATCACTGTTATTATTTATGGGGGGGCATGAGGAACATGGGGGCCCATCGGGACTGCCTATGCAGGATCTTGTGCTACGCCCCTCACAATTGCACTGCATATCAATTGTATGGTATTGTATACCACTTAACATCAGTTGTTTGTCATTTGAGAGTTTCCAGACTAAGTGTTTCCAGACTAATTCATGCAAAAACTGATTTTAGTTTTGGCCAAACCTGATGAGTTAAGATGAGGGTTCACTTCACGGATCACTGATGGGAAATTCATGATTCATTTTCAAGTGACTGTGACATAAAATTTAAATGAACAACATTCAACATTCAAAATAATTTAACATAAGGTATAAATAAACAGGATAATAAGTAAACCAGCTAAACCTCATATGTAGGTGCAACAGTATAACTAAATAAGAAATAAGAATTATAAACTCAGTTAATCAGAGGTTAATCTTGGTTCAACATCTGTTTAGTAAACAGAGGCAGGCCCTGTTCACCACCCTGAAGAGGGAGAACAACTCCCCTTAAAGGGAAACTCAGCTGAATTTCCACAAAGCCATGTATCATTACTGTTCAAACTTGTTGTTTACAGCAGAGAAAAGCAAGTTTGGAGTCCATGGAAGCACTTTGGAAGAGCCTACAAATACCCAAATCTCTAAGTCAATAGATTTCTGTCTTCTGATTCAAGCATCTCCCAGAGGCCCTCTGTTGCAGTGTTCAATTGTCTGGTCTTGGAAATACAGTTGGAGTCAGTTGTCTTGAAATGCATTTATTTTACTGACATAATATCCTACCTTTACATCTGTGTGACAGACCAGCAGTGTGCTCCAAGGCAGGATAGACAGAGATGGACTAGTCACTAGAGAGCCTCAGTGCCGTCTCAGCTGAAAAACAACACTGGTTATCTCTGTTTAGACAGCTAGTAATAGATACCATCAATGAAACAGTGATTGAATGATAAAATCATATTCAAGGCTATTGTATTCATAATCAGTCCAGACCATAGTTTTCTGTGACCTAAGAAGGTGAGGTGAGGTGTTTCTTGTATACATTTTTGGACATTATATCTAAAGAGGTTTGTTCCGCTTATCAGTATAACTCTATGGAATTCTAAAACTTTGAAGCTCAATACCACTCAGAACCACTCAGAACGTAGATAGAACCTTATAATTCTAAGGGACGCATGTGCTCAATGCAGTCTATCCAGGCAGAAAGAATGTGTGCCTTGAAAGGTTCTAAAGAATTCATATACTTCCAACAATAACAAAACATTCTAAACACACACCAATGTGACGGCACCTGCTGAAGGCATGCAGTTTTGAAATGTCACCACAGTTCCACATTAACATTCCTGTAGGGCAGGTGTTCTCAGCCTTCCTTCCTCCCCTCCCCTCCCTCCACTGCACAGTATAACGGAGGTGAACTGAGCTAGCGTGCTAGTTGCCCGTCTAAATCCTCACACCCCCAACCTTAAGAACGCTTCTAACCGCTTAGTTAGAAGCTCAGCTCAGCTCAGCGGTTAGAGCGTTCGACTCCCATGCCGGTGTGTGTTGAGATGGCGGGTTCGAGGGCCGTGAGTGGCGGACAAGTTACGATTTCTTTCACAACCGCACCTCCTCAACCTGCTCCTATCCCACCCCAAGTCGGCCAGTGTGCCTGAAATGCTCCTGGTTAGCTGGCTCGAGTGAGTTGATCTAATCAGAAGTGCAATTGATTAGTCCAGCGAGGTGTGAAGAACAGAACAGGCACAGACTGGATTGGTGACGTGCAGGGAAGACATGGTTCCACCGGGGAAGGGCTGGGAGACGCTGTGCAGAGGCCTCAGGTTTGTTTGGGGTTGAAATCAACTTTGTTTTTCACTCTCTCTTTACTGCACATCATCATACATTATAGTTACAGGATGATATAAGTGATGAGTGCTGGTAAAATGTCACAGTTCTGAAGACTCACAAGTCACCATGAATAAATCTGAGGTGTTAAAGAGTTGACTGGAAACAGAGAAAGTCTGAGAGTGCTTGAATCTGCCAGACTAGATATAATGCTATAAAAAGGATAGCATTTTAGTTCTAGCATTTATATATTTTTGATTTTATAGGTTGAAACTTGTAACAGAATCCCATTGCAGTCATAATTGTAAGAATTCACATTGTATAAATAACATTGTGGTACAATAAAGTGAATATTACATGCTGTTCTATCACATGATATATTAGAGCTCTCCCGAGTAGTGAAATACACAATTTAGTGTAAATGTAAATGTAAGGCATTTTCATTGCAGCTGAGGAAATACCTGGCCAAGATGGGCCCTAGACACATCCTAGTCTGGTCCTAGTTTTATCTTGACTGTACAAAAAACAACATTAACAGTGTAGGGATTCACAGTCTCCTTCTAGAGAATTTGAGATTATGGTGAGATGTGGTCACCATAATCTACCAAATGGTAATCTTATTACGGTAACAAACAAAAGGTCCACACTCTGTCATTGCTCAGACACCTGAGGTGAGGAAACTGAGGTGTTGTATGGGAAAGGGGCGTAGGCCTTCTAGAACCATCCCAGCCACTGGGTTAGATAAATGATTATCTTAGAGAGCAGCAAATGGTCACCAGACCTGTTTGTCATGATCTCATTTACATGAAGCGCCCAGGATGTCAAGCTGGAGAGCTGGAGATGTCTGTGACTCAGGCTTGGAGTGCTGAATGTGACACATGCTTTGACTTGATGCTATTTAATGCAGTAAAGACACACACACAGCGTGTGTCAGTCAGAAGTGAAGCCACCGGAGGTTCATATGTAGCCATGACGATCAGTTCAGGATCAGGCTGGCCAATTCACTATTTACTCTTCTGGCTGCAAAAAGCAAATTTGCAGCGTGTCTACCAAAATAGCTGACCAATTTTGGCTGCATTTCTTCAGAATGTAAGTACATTACGACATGCTGTTCATGATTTTGTACGGTTACGGGTGATGTTAGCTACGGCGTCGGCCCGGATAAGATCCCTAGACTTGGCCTGAACTAGCCCTGACTAGACCCTGGTTTGGTCTCAGCCTAACGCCAGCCAGCTGGTAGGGATGTGCTGTGAGGGAACAACCCTCCTGACACCTTAAAGGCACCCAGGGGTGCAGGAGATATTTTGAAAGTGAGAGGGGCCAAATTGTGAACACAAACCCATAGTGAGATCAGATTTCCAGATATAATACCATTGATTGTTTTCAAAATATGTTTTGATAAAAATGGTCAAAACTGTGAGATGAGCACAATGCACGATCTGCCCTCAGACCAGCTTCTTTCTATGTGCAATTCTACTTTTTTTATTTTATTTTTTTATTTCACACTACTTGGGCCAATGGTAGAATACTCTAAAAGCAACATGGGATGTTGATATTTTATGAAGCCAAGAATGAACAAAAGTTCATCATGCCTATGATCCAAACATACATGATCAAATAGTTAGGCCTACTGACAGGCAGACGTAACACAGCTAAATTCTCAGCTTGTTTAGGACCTCATACTGAACGCGTAAGAACACTAGTAGGCCTGTCACTTTGGGGTGTGGTAGCCTACTCTCTGGGATTTATGCACCAATGTAACTGAAGTAGCCAATATATGGGTGTCTTGAAATTATGTTTGAAATGAATGTCTTAGAACAAAAACGTTGGGTAAGACTTGTATTTTATAAGTTAGTGAAGACGAGTTGATTAGTAGACTAGTTGAGTTTGTTATCAATAAACATAACAACTAATGTCGGGATGAGCAGGAGACTAGGCTACCATAAATCCTCAAATTATGCCCATGATTGATTCTATTTATAGCCTGACAAATAAAGGCCGGTCCCCAAATACAAGACGGGGTAATAATTTAATTGCCTACCAGTAGGGCTATTAGTCCACCAGCAATACATTATTTCAATTTAACTCAATGAAATAAGACCTCTTCTTAATATTCTATTATATTGTTGGTTGGATTAATACTGTTGGCAAAGAAAAGTCGTTTTCCTACACCATGGGTCTCCAACACTCGCTCTCAAGCTCATTCGCTTACCACCCCCTTCAAGCTTAGGCTGAAGCAGAGGCTACTACATTTAAACATAATTGTTGCCACGACTCAAGGCATTCCATCCTACAAATTTTATTAAAAAGTAAATCATGTATAATTAAACAATTACTCAATGTAGGCTACTTGGCTACGCAAAAGGGTTTCCATTAGGCACCCTATGCAAGTGTTTCACCTTAAAGTCACCCTATGCCAGTGTTTCACCTTAAAGGCACCCTATGCAAGTGTATACCTCAATGTAAAACACTTGCATAGGGTGCCTTTAAGTTGAAACACTTGCATAGGGTGCCTTTGCATAGGATGCCTTTAAGTTGAAACACTTGCATAGGGTGCTGAAGAATGCTATTAAAATTGTCTCCTTAATTCCAAATGGAGACACAGTTGACCGAGTAGATTCCAGTGTAGTTAAGAGCAGGTAAAAACTTGAGGCTCGCTTGCGAAAGAATAGTTCTTTATTCTGGATATAACAACAGAGTTTTGGTAACCCTGTTGTACGCACAGCACAGCACAATGTTGCAAGGTGAAGCCAAGGTAATGAACTGAAGCAAAGATCTGGGAAACTCCTGGATAATTATAATACCAGAATATACATTCACGTCTGGGGTCAAATTGGAGGGGGGGAAACAGGCAGTGATATAGCCTTATTCAATTAAGATGTCTTGTGGGGGAACAATTAGTTAGGTACACCTTTGCTATTGTAAGGTGACAACATTCTGTCTGCTTACAATAAACATCCTGTCCTCCTGTCTGCAGTATTAAACAAAGAACCAAAAGAATGACATACAGAAAACCACTAAAATCTAACAGTGCCTTTAAAGAAATGCAAGTTAAGTAAGTTTTTCACCTTACTATAGCAGCTTCAAAGTCATTTTTATGTTAAACTAACGTGTAATAGAGAGAA